>NC_064628.1:99136200-99509325 GCF_023864275.1 Schistocerca cancellata | reverse complement strand
AGGGAATGAAATGTTATCTGCAGCTTGTACAGAATCCAGACTGCAGTTCTAAGGACATGAAATAGAGATAGCAAACGCGAAGGGAGTGAGACAGTGTTGTGACCTATTCTCCAAGCTATTCAGTCAGCACAGTGAACAAGCAGTGAAGGAAACAAAGGAGAAATTTGGAAAGTTCAAGAAGGAGAAGCAATAAGGCTTGTTGGTGACAGTTTAATCACAGAATCGATATTAAAACCCTTATCCATTATGGAAGTGAAGCACTACGACTGTGCTAGGTGAGCTTCAGAAGTGGTAATCATTTTCATAAATGACTACAACTCAGTCGCCTTTGGTGATGGTAGAATTTTTATTTTCCCTTTGTTGGTTTCAAATTGTCTGGCGACTCATCTCCAGGTGGTATAGTTCTTCACGACTTGCGACATATTTGCAGTAATGTTTTTACAGCAATTCAGGAAATATTTATTTTATTATAACTCCAGTGATGGACCACAAAACTTTATTAATCAGTTAATTAATTTCGGTCAACGATGATCATCTTCAGATCTAAAAATAATAAACATTCAGAGGTCACTCATGTACAATACTTCAAAATTACATAAAAGACAGCATTATAAAACATTATTAGCAAACATGACAACATTTCTGTACCTTGGTAAATCTTGCCTTCTAGTACTGATTTTTAATTCCCTATATTGTGTCATTTGGGAATAATTGTACATCGATCTGTCTCTGTAGGTTTATTGTTTTTATGTCTGGAGGTAGTCATTGTTGACTGAAATTAATTACCTGATTAATAAACATGTGTGGTCTGTGACTGGATTTATGATAAAATAAGTACAGTTCTTAGTGACTGTTTATAGTATTGTACATCTCCTACTCCCCCTCTCTTTGTATGTCACATTTTCGCTCCTCCCATTCTTCTTTTACCCGCCTGCCCACAACCCTTCTACACCTTCCACCTGCCTCCTCCATCTCCCTCTCCTCACCCCTGTCTCTGTCCTTCTTCTCCTTCTCCTTCTCCTTTTTCTGTCTCCTCATATCCCCCATTCTCACTGTCCACATCCTTCCCTCTGCTTGTACTCATCCATGTCCATGCCCACGTGTAGCCCCTGAACGCATGCTGATAATTACGTGCACAACATGCCTGACATGTTGTGCAGTCCATACATAGTTTTTCACCCACAGCTTCACTCATGTGGAATGTAGGAGATTCTAACACCCACACTGATGATGTTCAAGTAGTGAGCAGTATGTGTACCAAATTTAATTTAAATCTATCCAGAGGCTTAGAAGATGATGCTGGTCATACATATATGCATACATAGTTTTATGTACATCAGGATAAACAAACCAGAGAGCTGGACTTAATGTTTAACTAATGTTTAATGATTTTGCGTTGCTACAAAGACTTTCTTCGGTCAACATTTGAATTTCTAAAAGCTGCACATTAAATCTGAACGATGGTAGTTACAATTATCGATTTAAATTACATTCAATGATACTGTCGTCAAAAGGGGTTAAGATGAATATCAACAAAACTGAACAACAGTGATGAAGTGTAGTCACATTAAGTCAGGTAACACAAGGGGGATTAAACTGGGAAATTGGATACTAAGTCATATATGAGTTTTCTTTTTCGCCGACAAACATGGCAAAAGCAAAGGACACTTTTCTGGAAAATGAAAGTATGATGACATTAAATATAAATTTAAATGTAAGGAATGTATTTGTCGGAGTGTAGCCTTACAACGAAGTGAAACATGGATGATAAAGAGTACAAACAAGAAGGGTATGGGCAGAAAGTTTTTGAAATGTAATGTTGCAAAAGAGTGGTGAAGATTAGATAGGTAGATAGGACAGCCAATAAAGAGGTACTGACTCTAGTTGGAATTAAAAGATCATGGCACATCTTGACTAAGAGAAGGGATTTGTTGAGAGGAGCCATCCTGAGGCATCAAGGAACAGTTAGTTTGGTAAAGGAGGAAAATATGGTCGGCAAAGATTGTAGACTAAGGGCAAGGTTCTACAACACTAATCAATAGGCTGCAGTAGTTATGCAGAGATAGAGAGATTTACGAATGACAGAGTAATATGGAGAGCTGCATCAAATCAGTCCTCATAATTAGAACAAAAACGACATCAATGATAATACTGTACAGAATGAACAGCAAATCATTTTATGCCTGTTCCCCCCTCACATACTTCCATATTTCGCTAGATATGGCTTGTGTTACTTGATGCTAAATGTTTAAGAATTCGCATTGTGTTCGTTGCTTATAGTAAATGTGTGCCAACTTCTGTGAGGAATATTACGAAATACGAACCATGTGGTGGAAAGTCTGTTGGAACCACACCAAGGTTATATTTTATATGGCGATAGATTTCTAATCCTACCCATCCTGCGGAGCAAACTTACTAAGTTACATTTATTAGTTAGAAACAATACACGTTAAAAGGATGCACTTTAATATGGCATTTGTAATCAGTTAAAAGTAAGAATACGTGTGGCATAATAGGAACGAAATAGTATATCAAACTGCTTTAGCTTCTACATGAATAACTCATTTTGTGCCATGACTGATGTGAAGGCAGCTGTCCTTAACAAAACCATTATGTAGTGCTTATACCAAAATAACTACATCCTTTCATCACAAGTTATGTTTTCAAAACAACATCAGTATGTCCATTTTGTTATGACGAACTTGAGGATTACTTTGTGAAATGTTAGTTATTAATTACTCTGAGACAAGCAAAATATTGGCAAGTGAATTTTTACTCAGCTGTGTTAGTGCCACACATCAGCAGGCAATGTGGGCTGGAGTTGAGCCTGTTATGGAACCTTCACACAGTGCTCGTGAGACAAGGCAGCCGCCGTAGTATGCACATTGGTGGCCCAGCCAAACTGGAGCAGTCGCTGTTCAACTATTAATCTGGCTGATCATCGGCGCCTATGCTCACAATCTATGTTTTGAGTAACCCTCCAGCAGATTTTCTCTCTTATCAACTGTAGTACCCCAGTAGCTGTATACTGCCTCTCATGTATCCTATGCGGTTCTACAAAATTCTCTGGGACCGTGTCCTTTCTTTGATTGGCGACTCGAGTGTTTTTTCCTGCCAGTTGAATTATTTCTCGACAATTTTTTTTCTTTGCTCTTGAGTAACGCCCTCATTTCTAATGGTAAAAAAATACCCTTGCCAAAAAGGCTGCTTCTGACAGTATGCCATAGTATTTAATGTGCCGGTATCTCTCCCTGCAATCTCGTTATTTTATTGGTTCCTAACTACACTAATCTTAAGTCAAAATATCAGGCACATTCATTTTGCACAACTGCTACCACGCAGACAACAAGAGTGCAACAATGGCTTTTGGGGAGACTCGCCTCAGTCGTCAATGTCTGACGAGATGAATGAATACATCTGTCCTCGTGACCACCCATTGTAAGTACACCAGACAAAAAAATTAGTCACCCTGGGAGACTTAATGTGAATAACGGAATCTTTTTTACGACAACTGCTCTTAACCCTGTTTCGTGACAGTAAGTGGCACACCATTCTTCATATACAGGTTGCGCAGTACGCATTGATACAGCAATAAACCAGGCACTCTCATTCACAGTGTGACCTTAGCTACGTCCAAACACGGTAACTCCATCCATTCTGTCACGTCTCCACGTCGATCTCTCTTAGAGTTGATTCCAGACAACGGACTGGTAGCGCGCGAGCGCGCTCCTACACACACACACACACACACACACACACACACACACACGCTCCTACACACACACACACACACACACACACACACACACACACACAAAACCACCACTTCACTGCCACGTCTTACAGCAGTGTTTGAGAGTCTGGTACCAATATATACCGTCTACAGGGCTCCAAAGCGAGCAGTGTTTTCATTTACAGGGAGTGATTAATATTTTGTCCAAGGAGTTCGTACATACCGTGCAGCACCCTTATACTGATGAATGTGAACTCATCTATCCCTTCAGATGATCTGTTGCGTGATAAAGATCTCATTTCGTGACGAATAGTTTGTCTTTTCAGTTTGTTTTATTTTGATGGTTATTGTTTTGTAATACTATAAATAAGAACATTTCTCAGATTATATGTAGTACAAAAGAGTATATTACTTGTCGTGGTATTAACAACTTGTTCGTCAAAATATTGCATATCATTAAATAATAGTGCACAATAAACGACATGGTTATATATGATATTATTGAGGAATGAGCCAGAAGGAAGTGAGCGACGGTTTTAAACTTCGCCCTACCCATCTACTTGGTAACGTATGGTACGAAGTCTTGGATGCTACGGTTTATTAAGCGAGTATCTTATCTGTTAGAACCAACAGTCAGTTGAAAGGCTACATTTCTATGGCTCTCAACACGGCAACACAGGAACGGTGGTTGACTGTTCTATTAAAGAAGAAAAAAAAAGAAAACGTAAGAAATCTATGAGATGCTTTTTGGACGTTGCAGGTAAAATCCTAACACGTGGAGTGTTGTGCCGCTACTCTCCATGACAATAGGGGTTTTTATTGTTTCCAAAGTAACGTTCACGTTTCAACTACTGATATACTTCACGTTTATCTAGGAGGAATACTGTTGCACGATGCGAGAGTGTCGCAATATTTGATAATATCTTTTCCACGTCCGCACCTCCGCACGTATTGACCCACATTGGTATAAACTATAGTAACTGCAGATATCATACACAAACTGGTTTTTGTGATGCCAGCTTAGGCGGACTGTTTGTGCAAAGACCTCTTCGAAGATCTCTCCGTGACTCTTCCCGCTCTACACGCCACGTAGGTAAGTAGCCATTGTTTTCCTCAGCCAGGACGGACCCAGTAATGAAGAGGGTCCACCCCCTCCCCCTTCCACCCCCCAAAGCAATATTTTTGCTTTTCTCCAGAAACCCTTCCTTTCTAATGCGACCGTGAAGTACCATTCAATGTCCTGACATTCTTCTAATGCTGCTCTTCGTTTCAAGATGTTGGTGCACCCACGCATTTGCAACGAGACGTTGCTCATCGCTGTCGCAATGTAACTTACAAAACAAATCAAACAATAATAGACATCAGTCCAAAAAATTTTGCATCTGCGTACTCACCTACTGATAAGACGATTTGGCGACGTAGTGTCATCTAGATAGGCATGTGTGTCCCACTGTTACTATAGTGTCTGGGCCATGTTGGAAGTTCTGTAGCGTCGACGCTATGTGACATTCTTCTAAGATATTCTGTTTCTATTAGTTTATAGCAGATTGTCTTCCAAAGCGCTATAGTGTTAGATCACTTTGATTATATTTGCATGTGACTAGACTATTTTGGTTTCCCTGAGTGGACTAGGAAAAATAACAGCAGAATTTGCAGCTATAGTACTCATTTCATCTCAACGTGCTAGCGTAATTTGAACTTTCTGACATCATTTAATTCCTTTTTTTTTCATCGGATAGTGACTGCTTGGAAGAACTTTGGAAAAGAACTTTAGTGATTAAGCTCCTCAAGGCAGTAGTTCACAATGAACTGTCAACAACTTCTTGCATATATAGAAGTAAATACCTCTGTTAACATCGGTCTTATCATTGGTGAATTCGTTGTCATATACACAGGCATAACATCGAGTAAATGCCTAATTGTAACGAATTAAAGACCCTTACTGCATCGAAAAAATTTGCAGATAATATTGGGAAATAATTTCCAGTAAAAGTGATGCATTAGCTTTTGAAGCAAATATAACTACAAGACATGTAAAATGAGTCCCCAGTAGCTTTTTGCTTTGTGTTGGAATGAATCTGTAAAAAACTAAACGTTACTTAACAAAAAGGTTCCTCAGGTACAGGAGTACTGCTCCCATGTTTTTGCGGCCTCTACGTATTGGTATTGTAAGTTAACAACCTTTACCAGGATGGCGATTTCTATTAAAACGAAGCCCTATTTGAGGACCAGCCCACATGCAGGCTTCAAGGTCTACCTGCAAGGTGGAAAAGACGGCAAAGTCTAAATCTACGCAAGGCACCCTGTGCGGCGTATGGCGGAGGGTACCTAGTACCACTGCGAGTTAGCCGGCCGCGGTGGTCTAGCGGTTCTAGGCGCTCAGTCCGGAACCGCGCGACTGCTACGGTCGCAGGTTCGAATCCTGCCCTCGGGCATGGATGTGTGTGATGTCCTTAGGTTAGTTAGGCTTAAGTAGTTCTAAGTTCTAGGGGACTGATGACCACAGATGTTAAGTCCCATAGTGCTCAGAGCCAGCCACCACTGCGAGTCGTTTCCTTTCTTGACCCACTTGCAAGAATCTGCCCCCCCCCCCCCCCCATAGGGATTCCCATTTACGAAACACTCGAATGTTTATCGAAAATACCGGTAACAAATGTAGCTGCACACCGCTCAATCGTTTCAGTAGTTCCCAACAGGTCAGAGGGGTCCGCAAGATGCTATTAGAATAAAAAAATATATGAAATATACACTCCTGGAAATTGAAATAAGCACATCGTGAATTCATTGTCCCAGGAAGGGGAAACTTTATTGACACATTCCTGGGGTCAGATACATCACATGATCACACTGACAGAACCACAGGCACATAGACACAGGCAACAGAGCATGCACAATGTCGGCACTAGTACAGTGTATATCCACCTTTCGCAGCAATGCAGGCTGCTATTCTCCCATGGAGACGATCGTAGAGATGCTGGATGTAGTCCTGTGGAACGGCTTGCCATGCCATTTCCACCTGGCGCCTCAGTTGGACCAGCGTTCGTGCTGGACGTGCAGACCGCGTGAGACGACGCTTCATCCAGTCCCAAACATGCTCAATGGGGGACAGATCCGGAGATCTTGCTGGCCAGGGTAGTTGACTTACACCTTCTAGAGCACGTTGGGTGGCACGGGATACATGCGGACGTGCATTGTCCTGTTGGAACAGCAAGTTCCCTTGCCGGTCTAGGAATGGTAGAACGATGGGTTCGATGACGGTTTGGATGTACCGTGCACTATTCAGTGTCCCCTCGACGATCACCAGTGGTGTACGGCCAGTGTAGGAGATCGCTCCCCACACCATGATGCCGGGTGTTGGCCCTGTGTGCCTCGGTCGTATGCAGTCCTGATTGTGGCGCTCACCTGCACGGCGCCAAACACGCATACGACCATCGTTGGCACCAAGGCAGAAGCGACTCTCATCGCCGAAGACGACACGTCTCCATTCGTCCCTCCATTCACGCCTGTCGCGACACCACTGGAGGCGGGCTGCACGATGTTGGGGCGTGAGCGGAAGACGGCCTAACGGTGTGCGGGACCGTAGCCCAGCTTCATGGAGACGGTTGCGAATGGTCCTCGCCGATACCCCAGGAGCAACAGTGTCCCTAATTTGCTGGGAAGTGGCGGTGCGGTCCCCTACGGCACTGCGTAGGATCCTACGGTCTTGGCGTGCATCCGTGCGTCGCTGCGGTCCGGTCCCAGGTCGACGGGCACGTGCACCTTCCGCCGACCACTGGCGACAACATCGATGTACTGTGGAGACCTCACGCCCCACGTGTTGAGCAATTCGGCGGTACGTCCACCCGGCCTCCCGCATGCCCACTATACGCCCTCGCTCAAAGTCCGTCAACTGCACATACGGTTCACGTCCACGCTGTCGCGGAATGCTACCAGTGTTAAAGACTGCGATGGAGCTCCGTATGCCACGGCAAACTGGCTGACACTGACGGCGGCGTTGCACAAATGCTGCGCAGCTAGCGCCATTCGACGGCCAACACCGCGGTTCCTGGTGTGTCCGCTGTGCCGTGCGTGTGATCATTGCTTGTACAGCCCTATCGCAGTGTCCGGAGCAAGTATGGTGGGACTGACACACCGGTGTCAATGTGTTCTTTTTTCCATTTCCAGGAGTGTATTTCGTATGATAACAATTTTTTGTTTTGTTTTGGCCGCTTCCTGCAGAGCTTTGCGAACGCTAACTTCTGCGTCTAGCGTCTTCCTAGAGTGTAAAGAGATCGGCAGTGAGCATGAGCAACTTATAATTCATACGGAAGTAAGATGGCTTTCTCGAGGTAGGATCTTGTCAAGATTTTTTGAACTTAGAGACGAGGTTCGTGTCTTCCTTATTGACACAAAGTACTCTGATTTTCTCACTAACTTCTCTTGGCTTTGCTCACTTGGGTACTTAGCTGATGTACTTGAACACTTGAATGTGTTAAACTTGAGTTTACAAGGAAAAAATGTAGACATATTCAAAGTTGAGGATAAGCTTAGTGCTATGGTCAAAAAGTGTCAGATCTGCGCGTCAAGGATAGAAAATGAGTCACTAACTAACTTTCCTACTTTCAAACAATTCTTGGAGTCATTAGAGGAGAGAGTGCCTGACCAGATTAGGATCAATGTAGCCGAGCATCTGCGCAGCCTAGCCACCACTTTTAGAGAGTATTTCCCTGAACCTGACCCTGACGACAGATGGATTCGAAATCCCTTCAGCTGTGAAGAAATAGACAAAATCCAAGGCCTCACTGAAGTAGAGGAAGGTCAACTTGTGGATCTGTCCTGCTGTGGTACGATGATAAACATTTTCATCGGCGATAAAATTACAGACTTCTGAGCATCAGCACGCAAGGACTACAAGAAACTTGGAGATAAGGCAATGAAAAAGATCATTCCGTTTGCAACCACATATCGACGTCAGCAAGCATTTTTTCCTTCCATGTGTTTCATGAAAACCAAATATAGGAATCGGCTCGACATGCGGTCGAATTTGAGAGTGAAAGTTTCAAGTTTGAAGCTAATATTTCAGAAATAATGGACTCAAAAGTCAGATTGAACTCATCTCATTAAGAACTGAAAATTAAAACTAACTGTATACTGTTGGAGTAAACTGTAACTGTATTTTTTCAAATAAATAATACCTTGTACGAAATTAGTGTTTTCTTATTTTTCACACATGTCGACTCACTGTAATCTCAAGTTTAGTACAGTTGAAAGACCAATACACTCAGTTTTTATTTTTTCCTCTCATTTTCAGTTCATATTCAATTGTTATTTTTTTAAGGAGTTTGTTATACTAAACACCCAGATTTCAAGAGAAAGATTTTGAGAAATAATCATAAATTTAATGATAATAATGATGGCTAAATTGAAAAAGTTGTAAGCTCAATGTTTTTTCAATAATGAATATGTCAATGTTTTTTCTAAGTACCAAAAATAGAAAACTTATAAAAATACTCTTAATTTGGATTTTTTAGGTTCTTGATACTGTGATATGACTGTATGAAATTAGTGTTTCCTCGAGAAAATTTTGATTGGAACCCCTGGCTTAGAGATTATCCTTGAATCCGACCTGGTGGGGATCCAGGAAATTTAGCTCTAATCAAGACTGACTGGTCGCACAAACGCCCTGTATGCGGTCCCCTTTCTAGATGAGTTACACTTCCCTCGAATTCTCCCGATAAACCAACGTCGACCATGCGCAGTTACTACAACCTACCTCGCGTGGTAGTTCCAATTCATGTCGCTTTGCAACGTTCCGCCTTGATATTTAATCGACCTGGCTGTGCCAAACAGCACACCACTAATACTATGTTCGAACGTCACATGACCGTTTTTCCTACCTATCAACATTATTCTGCACTTTTCCACATTTAAAGCAAACCTGTCTTCATGGAACCATATTTAAACGGTGTCTGTCATCTTGTATCCTCCTACAGTCGCTGAAGGACTTGTAACGCCGGAAATGCATATCCTCCTATTTCCATCTATTGCACTGCAATTTTTTTTCCTTATTTTGTTACCTGAAGATATAACATTTCTGTGTCTTTGTATATTGTAATTGTTTTACTATTTGTATATATCTATGCATATATGTCGATGTATAATTGGTTTGTTTTGTGAATATTATTTGTATTTTTACGCTGGGTGTGGCCTAGGGAAAGCTGTGCTATCGAAAGAATACATCGATAGGTCGTGTGGAGAACCAACGTGTGCAGAATCTTTGGTAGTGTTAACTCTGCCGCGTGGAGCGCGGGCAGAGCAGGGGGAGTCTGGCTGGAGGAGGGCAGTGGAGCAGGTGTGTTGTGTGACGCTCCCGCGAGTTGCCGCGCTTTCGGGGTTTGGCAGCATGTAATTGCGCTCGACTTGCTATCATAGTTTCTGACACGGTGTCGCGGATGGGAAGCATTAGCTGGCACACATCAAGAGCGCATTTCGGCTGGAGACCGTGTGGAGAAGGCGCGCCAACATTCAGCTTCTGCAACAGCGACGGCCGACAATGTGTGACTGTCGCCACCTCCTCGATCGACGACTTCAAACCTTCAATCAACCAACAAGGAAGACTGGACGCACGTAAAGTTTTAGAACTGTATGGCAGACCTCAGCTTTTAAAATTGTTCCATTTGCCTCACATAATTACAGCAACGTACCATGATGCTTTGTTGCTCATTGTCCCAATTGTATTACCAAGCAGGGTCCCTTCCTTTTCCTGAATGAACCCGAGTGTCGTTGAAATTCATACGCCAGCATTAAAGTAATATTATTCTTAAGTTCAAAGTTCAGTTAAGGCATTCATAGCTGGCTACAATATTTAGATTACACAAGCACAAATTAAGAGTGCGAGTTTTGTTACCATATTTTAGCTTACCTGTGACTGCAGCTCAGCTTAGTACGTACTAAATTTTACTATTGTTAATTGTTCAGAATCATTTAATTCAAGTTAAATCTCTTATTTCTAAATTGCGTAGATTCAAGTAGCTTTTCAGATGATTGTTGAGGTAGCCCAAGACTATTTTATTGAATTTCGTAGTGCTTGAGAAGCAAAGCTCACTATTAATTTCCGTCACTAAATTAACTTTCAATTTTCCGGTTTTATTAATTCATTTGCTAAATTAAGTCAGTGTGTAGCGAAATTTATTACTTCTGACAAACTTTCAGTTTTCATACAACACGTGTCAACCTTCAGTTGACACGCTTTTAGTGCTAATTATATGTGCAATAACCTCTCTTTTTCAGTTATTATAGTAGCTGTCCATAGGACTGGCGACCGTAATTTTCCCCAAATCTCAAATATCTAATTAACGCCAATTAATTGTTAACGTGACGACCGCACATTTACTTTCTTTATTAATTTTACCCTTTTCTCAAAATTAATTTCCACCAATTTAATTTGCATTTTTCCTTTCATTTAGATGTAACCCTTTCCTCCCTCTTTACCGACAGATTAACTTCGGTGACGAATGCTTTTCCCAAATTCCCATGAGGTACACACGGTTTAATTTTTCACTGTCATTAAGGTCGATAAGAGAGGGGAGGTTACAGACTACACTGTCCAGTACATTGCAGCAAGTAGTCGCAGATTTCTGCTCACTCTACCCACCAATTCGTTTATGTATATAGAGAACTTCTTGCAAAAAAAACAGTTGCTTTTACGCCTGCGTTCCGACGCTAGTTTGGAGCGTAGACTCGCAGGTACAAGCCGCTGCCTGGCGGCCAACCCGTCGCGCCATGGGATGTTATACCAGCAAGTAGCGGTCGCGACGCGCATTCGTTGAGCCCATCAGCTGAGCCATCCATTCCCTTCCGCAGGCTTCCGGCCGCCCACAACTCGCTAATAGCCCGCAGCACGCAGTCCGAGTGCTACCGCTGCCCACTGCCTGACCACTAAGCATCCTCATCTGGATCAGTTCATCATTCCCTCGTTGCTGTCTGCGTCTTATCGTTTACTCTTACGACAGCCTTCGTCATATGTACGAGGTGCATTCAAGTTCTAAGGCCTCCGATTTTTTTTCTAATTAACTACTCACCCGAAATCGATGAAACTCGCGTTACGTCTCGACGTAATCGCCCTGCAGACGTACACATTTTTCACAACGCTGACGCCATGATTCCATGGCAGCGGCGAAAGCTTCTTTAGGAGTCTGTTTTGACCACTGGAAAATCGCTGAGGCAATAGCAGCACGGCTGGTGAATGTGCGGCCACGGAGAGTGTCTTTCATTGTTGGAAAAAGCCAAAAGTCACTAGGAGCCAGGTCAGGTGAGTAGGGAGCATGAGGAATCACTTCAAAGTTGTTATCACGAAGAAACTGTTGCGTAACGTTAGCTCGATGTGCGGGTGCTTTGTCTTAGTGAAACAGCACACGCGCAGCCCTTCCCAGACGTTTCTGTTGCAGTGCAGGAAGGAATTCGTTCTTCAAAACATTTTCGTAGGATGCACCTGTTGCCATAGTGCCCTTTGGAATGCAATGGGTAAGGATTACAACCTCGCTGTCCCAGAACATGGACACCATCATTTTTTCAGCACTGGTGGTTACCCGAAATTTTTTTGGTGGCGGTGAATCTGTGTGCTTCCATTGAGCTGACTGGCGCTTTGTTTCTGGATTGAAAAATGGCATCCACGTCTCATCCATTGTCACAACCGACGAAAAGAAAGTCCCATTCGTGCTGTCGTTGCGCGTCAACATTGCTCGGCAACATGCCACACGGGCAGCCGTGTGGTCGTCCGTCAGCATTCGTGGCACCCACCTGGATGACACTTTTCGCATTTTCAGGTCGTCATGCAGGATTGTGTGCACAGAACCCACAGAAATGACAACTCTGGAGGCGATCTGTTCAACAGTCATTTGTCGATCCCCCAAAACAATTCTCTCCACTTGCTCGATCATGTCGTCAGACCGGCTTGTGCGAGCCCGAGGTTGTTTCGGTTTGTTGTCACACGATGTTCTGCCTTCATTAAACTGTCGCACCCACGAACGTACTTTCGACACATCCATAACTCCATCACCACATGTCTCCTTCAACTGTCAATGAATTTCAATTGGTTGCACACCACGCAAATTCAGAAAACGAATGACTGCACGCTGTTCAAGTAAGGAAAACGTCGCCATTTTAAGTATTTAAAACAGTTCTCATTCTCGCCACTGGCGGTAAAATTCCATCTGCCATACGGTGCTGCCATCTCTGGGACGTATTGACAATGAATGCGGCCTCATTTTAAAACAATGTGCATGTTTCTATCTCTTTCCAGTCTGGAGAAAAACAAATCGGAGGCCTTAGAACTTGAATGCACCCCGTACACCACGACTGTACCGTCATACACTGATCGCCCTAAAATGGGCCGCACCCAGGACAAGGTCAACTTGGTTGGTTTCTCTGGGGGAGAGGACCAGACAGCGAGGTCATCGGTCCCATTGGCTTAGGAAACGACGGGGAAGGAAGTCAGCAGTGCCGTTTCAAAGGAACCATCCCGGCATTTGCCTGAACACTTACCGTCTCAGGCCATGACGATTGCTGACTGAAGCTCGATTTGGAAGTGTGTGTCTCTCACCATCACATCCCAGCTCTGTGACGAAAGAAACGGGAGAAAAGACACGCCATTTGACGATATGAACATCCTTGAAGTCGGTTGTGTTATGAACTGCAGTGTGGAATCGTGAATCATTCTGCTGGAACATATCACTTGGTACCCTGGTCATAAAGAGTATGACAACAGAGTTCACCACTCTTGCCAGATACCGACTGGCGTTCAGTCTCCCTTCAGCAACTACCAAAGCAGTCATCACATCCAAAAGCTTCCCACTCCATGACTGAGGCAGTTGGAGGGGTAAGGGACACCAAACTCGCTGCTTCCTGTGACCTTTCAGAAAGTCGCCTACATGTATTTTGGTGTCGATCCGACAGCCACGGAGGCGAAACTCAACTCTGAACACTACAGAACGTCGTCATTGTCCCAGTTCACTTTGTCTCTTCGCCATGCAAGCCCCTGCATGTGGTAGTAAATTTGTGCCAATATTTGAAAATTACTTTCCTAAAAAAGTATCCAGAAGTAGTAAGCTGTGGGTAACTAAGTGAAATAAACTCTCATGTAAGACGAAGAAGGAAATTTATGTAAGGGGCAGACAAAGTCAAGATTTTAAATTACTTGCGTACCATAATAAAATAATGCAGTTATTTTAAGCACCATCATTAAAATGTCGAAGTATGCATGTCCTGACAGAAATAAATAATGAAGACAGTAAGATTAAAATTACGAGTATATGGGACGTTGTTGAACAGGAGACAGGACTGCCAGTCGGTCAAAAGATTCCATAACAAACTAAGTGACAACGTTGTGACATAATCTACAAGTTGCAACTACTTTTAATAATCACTTTCTGAACTTAAGCTGCAGATACAGGATTAAATGGCTAAGTTGAAGAAGCAAAGGAATATATTAAGAATGCCATTACACAAATCTTTAGGCAACTGCAGTTAACACTAATATTCTACATAGAAATGAATATAATTATAAAAATTCTGAGAAACAAAAGCTCATGTGCGGATGATGGAATTTGACAGAATTCTAGAAAGTCATTCTGACTTAAAAAGTAATGTCCTTAGTGATACATGCAATACATTACTGGCATGGGGAATTTTTCGAGACAGGTTAAAACATGCACTTGTTAAACCATTTCATAAAATAGGTGACGATACAGGAATAACCATAATCTTGCACTTTCCTTACCGACGTCTTTTTCGAAAATAGCAGAAAAAGTAATGTACTCAAGAGCGGTCGCACACTTAAGTGGAAACAGTTTACTTAGTGTACCATAGTTCGGATTCTAGAAGGGTTGCTCGACTGAGAATGCTGTGTATACTTTCACTCATCAAATAGGACAATCCGTAAGTAATAACATATCTCCAGCTGGCATTTTTGTGATCTTTCCAAGGCGTTTGATTGTGTAGATCATGTTATTCTCTTATAAAAACTCAAGTTTTGTAGAATTGATGCTTTTAAACACAGTTGCTTTGAATCATACTTAACAAACAGAATCCAAAAGGGTGTGATGAATAATTCAGACAATGCCAAGGACGTCGTACAAAACTTTAGTTACTGCGAAAAAAAAAATCACAAAGGAAGTTCATACAAGGTTCGTTTCGGGTCCACTTCTGTTCCTGCCAATGACCTAAACATTCAACAAGCAAACCTAATACTTGTCTCTGGTGATACTAGTGTCATAATAAATCCCATTAGTGAGAAAGCAACAGAAGAGTTGTAGATGATTTTTTGCAATGAATCATTAAGTGGTTCTCTGAAAGTGGACTCTCCTTAAATTTTGAAAAAACGAACTACATTCAGTTCCTTATAAAAATAGACATTCCAGCAACTGATGTAGCACATCAGCAGGAGTCAGTAAATGATTCAAATTTTTGGGTGTACATATTGATGAAAAGTTGAACTGGAAGAACTGTGTTACTGATCTTCTCAAACAATTAAGTTCAACTACTTTTCCCCTTCATATAATTTCTAATGTTGGTAACAAACATATCAACCTCCTGACATATTTTACATACATTCACTCAATAATGTCTTAGGAATAAGTTTTCTGGGCTAACTAATCACTTAGAAAGAAAGCACAAAACCAAGCAGTAAGAATAGTATGTGTGATGTTGTGTTCAACCACGGGCGTCATGAAGGTATCTCTGTAAGGAGCTAGGCAGTTTCACTGCGCCACCACAATACATATATTCACAAATGAAATTCGTCATTAATGATACATCACAACTGTAGAAGAACAGTCATGTCCATACCTACAACACTAGAGGTAAAAATGACTTTTATTACCCATTGTTAAAAGTGTCAGTGGCTCCAAAAGGAATTCAATAATAAAAATTTTGATCATTTGTCCAATAACATAAAATGTGTGACAGGTTGCGAAGAATGGTTTAAGTGAGATGTAAAATCATTTCCCCTGAAGAACTCCTCCTAATTCACTGACGAATTTCTACTTAAAAACTCGTAGCGAATAAAAACAAGAAGTTCCACGAGGAGGCCTAAAAATGTGTTCATTAATGTTTACACTAACCATGTGTACATATCCTGTAAACTGACTCGTCCTACATCATTTCGATAAACGAATCGTTCACTTGATCTATGTAACTAACTGCCAGGG
The DNA here is from genome assembly GCF_023864275.1 of Schistocerca cancellata. NCBI lineage: Eukaryota > Metazoa > Arthropoda > Insecta > Orthoptera > Acrididae > Schistocerca > Schistocerca cancellata. The sequence goes on along the minus strand of NC_064628.1, from coordinate 99,493,407 downwards.
GAAAGCGAAGCTTGTGAGCATGGTGACTAAAAAATCGATTCAAACGTACAAGAAATTCGGCGGTACGAGCCCATTTATCAGCACCTCCCTCCACTGACCTGGAAACCGGTACTGATTAGGCTGGCAGTTGTGCCATAAAGTCGTCGTATCACCTCCTGATGCAAGCTGGCTCACGACTGTTTTATCCGGTCCTCGACATCCCGGATGCTGTCACTGGGACGTAGTTGACATCCGAGCTGAACCCACCCACCTTCTGTAGGGAACAGACCTGGGAATCTTGTCGGCCACAGGAGTACCACATCACCACGCAGACTGTTCAGAGAGACGCGTGCTATGTGTGGACGAGCAGTTTCCTGCTGCTGCTGGTCTCCGACCAATGGCGCGGGACGACACAGTCCATTAATTGTTCCCGGACGACAGACATACTTGTAAGGACTTCTTGATGCAATAATTTACCAACAGCCGAATGTATTACAGAAGTTTATTTTATTTTATGATCTTCTGTGTGCTACCAGTTTCGGCATTACATTGATGCCATCTTCAGGCCCCACTCGTCATAGTCGTAAGATCGATATACACGGAAGGAGCCATATAACTGGATCCGTGAATCAGATCGCTATGCAACAGCTTTTGCTGGCCAGGAGACACAGTGGGGCCTGAAGATGGCATCAATGTAATGCCGAAACTGGTAGCGCATAGAAGTTCATATAATAAAATAAATTTCTACAATACATACGGCTGTTGGTAAATTATTGCATCAAGAAGTTCATGCCAGCCGTCGTCCCACGATCCATAATGGATCAACGAAGGTACTTGGAAGGGTCGCGATGTGCTTGGCACACAAGTATGGTGATCACCCTTTGTGAGGTCCAGTGGTGATCGAACCTTGACGACGTGTGTACTTGCGCTCATGTTTCCATGTGGTCCAACATCGGGCCATTGTCCCGTCCAAATGCCCCACAAATATGAGTATAGCACGATTCGACCGGCCGGCCAAATGGAGACCCGCAATGAAGCACCTTTGAAACTGTGTCTTACGCTAGTCGCCACATCTCTGAGTCTTTCACAGCAATTACGTCACATCTGACGCTCCTCACGCCCCTTGTATGTGGTGATTCTTATTAAGGTTTAAACCCTCCACCCCCAAAAGTCATATAGATGACGATGAGACAAGCAATTTAAGACACGTAAGGTCGGAAATATCGGGAACGATCCCTACATGTGGGGTGTTTACTGCGGAATTGGTGGCAATTTCCCTGGCCCTTACCTTTATTAAACAGTCCCAACACAACCGCGATTTGTTATGTACGGACTCCATGAGTGGCCTTCTTGCTATTGACCGGTGTTTTTCGCGCCATCCCTTTGTCTCGGCCATCTGTGACCGTCTCGCTGATCTTCACCGTGCTGCTTGTTCCGTTGACTTCTTGTGGGTCCCTGGCCATGTGGGTATCCCAGGTAATGAGCTTGTTGATCGTTTGGCTGGGGCGTTCTTCCTTTCGCCTCTCCCGAAAGGACTCGACCACAATGTGTTGTCTCTGCATCGGCCATACCAGGCTGACCCATGGTTTTCTTTTGCGTAATGAGCCACCCCCACTTTGCAGTTGTGGAGCCTTCCAGTCAGTAGCCCACATTTTGGTGGAATGCCCCCTTCTTTTGGCTCTGCGTACTGAGTACAGACTTCCCCGCACTTTATCTTTAATGTTGGCTGACGATTCCCGGATAGTCGAACTGGTTCTCAGTTTCCTCCGCGAAAGTGGTTTTCATTCTCAGTTTTGAGGTTTTTGATCTCACTCTGAGCCGGCCGGTGTGGCCGTGCGGTTCTAGGCGCCTCAGTATGAAACCGCGTGACCACTACAGTCGCAGGTTCGAATGCAGCCTCGGGCATGGATGTGTGTGATGTCCTTAGGTTAGTTAGGTTTAAGTAGTTCTAAGTTCTAGGGGACTGATGACCACAGATGTTAAGTCCCTGCTCAGAGCCATTTGAACCATCTCACTCTGATGTTGGGGCAGGGCGGTGAGCGTTGGGGTCTCTCTCACTGTAAGCTGTGTTTGGAGATTCCCGACTCCCCTCCCTGGCCAAGATCCTCTTTTCTTTCCCTTTTACTCTGTTTTTATCACTTTTTAGAATTGGTTAGTCTCCTTTTCCCATACGCACTCCTACATTCTAGCGGTGGAATGCTTTAAAGTCGCAGGTGATCTTGCCTCTACTGCTTTTGAGGTGGGATATTTCCTGCCTCTAGCATAGCCTTGGGGTCGCGCTCTCTTGCTGACTTACCTCATTTTGTTTTTACCATTGACGACACAACTGCACTTTTACTTTAGCCTTTTTCACTTTTATTGTTCTGACTTTTCTGAGATGTCAAACTATCTGAATGCACCACATTTGAAACAAGGGACTGATGACCTTGCTATTTGGTCCCTTCAACCCCAATCAACCAACCAACCAACCATCACCGTGTCTTTCACAGTGATTGCGCCACACCTGATGCTCCTCACGCCACTTTTAGGTGGTGTCTCTTATTTAGCTTTAAACCGCCGCCCCCGCCCCCGCCCCCGCCCCTCCCCCCAAGTGACGTAGTTGACGGTGAGACAAGTAACTTAACACACATGAGGTCGCAAATATCGGGGAACATCCCAAAAGTGGATGACAGATGTTAAACATGTGACGCCACCAGATGTATCTCGCCGCAAGTGCAGCGATTGAGCCTACTAGAAGCATGTCGCACCTGATCATCGCGACCCAAGTCTTCAGGGCGGTGTGCCTCCGGGCCCAGGTGATCGACTTTAGCGTGCGAGGATGAGGGTTCGAATCTTACAGACTATTTTTTTTTTCACTGCATTACACAGTTATGTATCTACACTGAGGTCAGATTCTTATGTTATTCACTGCTCTCGCGATCTCCGCTGGTTCATTCGAAAGCACAGTACTGTGCAACACAAACCTACCGCATTGCGTCAGAGGTAATGGAGTATAATCTTCCGAACTGCGTCGTTACCAGTATATGCCTACGTTTTCTTTAGTAAATATCATGTGTAACCAAAAAAACAGAAGGGACAGAAGGAAAAAACACACAAAATAAGAACAGCTTTCCTATAGTTACAGTGAGGCCAATAATTTTGTATCTTCTATGTTTGCAACAGATCACTTATACAAAAGGTGGCCGGCCGAAGTGGTCGTGCGGTTAAAGACGCTGCAGTCTGGAACCGCAAGACCGCTACGGTCGCAGGTTCGAATCCTGCCTCGGGCATGGTTGTTTGTGATGTCCTTAGGTTAGTTAGGTTTAACTGGTTCTAAGTTCTAGGGGACTACTGACCTCAGCAGTTGAGTCCCATAGTGCTCTGAGCCATTTGAACTTATACAAAAGGTGTTCGAAATTTGCACTGTTTTCTCGAATGCAAGTGGTACACCGCTCAATAACCGCTTCCAGCTCTAGCCAAACCGCGCCACTGGTGGCGACGAGGTGTATCATCTGTTGTTGTTGTGGTCTTCAGTCCTGAGACTGGTTTGATGCAGCTATCCATGCTATTCTATCCTGTGCAAAGATTCTTCATCTCCCAGTACCTACTGCAACCTACATCCTTCTGAATCTGCTTAGTGTATTCATCTCTTGGTCTCCCCCTACGATTTTTACCCTCCACGCTGCCCTCCAATACTAAATTGGTGATCCCTTGATGCCTCAGAACATGTCCTACCAACCGATCCCTTCTTCTGGTCAAGTTGTGCCACAAACTTCTCTTCTCCTCAATCCTATTCAATACTTCCTCATTAGTTATGTGGTCTACCCATCTAATCTTCAGCATTCTTCTGTAGCACCACATTTCGAAAGCTTCTATTTTCTTCTTGTCCAAACTATTTACCATCCATGTTTCACTTCCATGCATGACTACACTCCATACAAATACTTTCAGAAGCGACTTCCTGACACTTAATCTATACTCGATGTTAGCAAATTTCTCTTCTTCAGAAACGCTTTCCTTGCCATTGCCAGTATACACTTTATATCCTCTCTACTTCGACCATCATCAGTTATTTTGCTCCCCAAATAGCAAAACTCCTTTACTACTTTAAATGTCTCATTTCCTAATCTAATACCCTCAACATCACCCGACTTAATTCGACTACATTCCATTATCCTCGTTTTGCTTTTATTGATGTTCATCTTATATCCTACCTTCAAGACACCATCATCTGTTGACGTCACATTTTCAACATTTCTCATCCGTTTTTGGAGTAATTCCCGACATTTACGACCCCATATGCCTTGTATTCAGATACTTACCTCAGCGTCTTCTCCGCTACTTCGAGGGTTCTGAAACGTTAATAAGAATCAGGCTGTATACCGTACCAGGCCTGGTATCAACACTGTAACCCCCCCATATAAACAATAAAAATAAAAATAATTAAATTTGGTTAATTAATTTATGACGTATGAAAACTGATAAATCTTAATTCACGAAAAACTGATAAATTTTGACGTGAGCAGCGCTACGCCGTGGCCCTGTGAAATCAATCTGAATCTGTCCGTGAGAAATAAACTGAAAAATTCTCACCTCCTGACGGTGTCTGTATACCTGCTCGTAAATGGCACAGCTTAGTGCAATGCTGGCCTATCTAGTAATACTGGATAACATTTGTCTGAGATCTGAATTACGAGAAAAACTAACTTTACTCAGTGACAAAGTTGCACAGCTGGTCGTCTGATACTAAAGAGCACGTGACTATGATCTGACAAAAATTGTGAAATATGTTAATTTAGATAACTGACTCGATCGGGACTGCCAATGACTTAAGGGGAAATTATACTTTTCTAGTTGAATGGTAAAAACAAATATATTCAGAATTTTTTTTGTTACTGATAAAGATCTACAATCCATTACACGGGAAAATCAATTATATTACAAATCTGGGTCAACTGGTGCTGACGAATCACAAAAGAAAAGATTGAAACAAATTCATATTAACACGTCAGACAAGTGACTTAACTAAGCACATGCCAATAAAAATAATAATATTTACCTTACAATGCATGGTTGAATTACTTACACTGTTGATTTTTCATTATATTAACAATTATTCATTTGTTCATCATCATCTCATTCCATCGTATCATTTAGGTCTGCGACTTATCACAGTTACTATTCAGTTCCATATAATACACTACTGGCCATTAAAATTGCTACACCAAGAAGAAATGCAGATGATAAATGGGTATTCATTGGACAAATATATTATACTAGAACTGACATGTGATTACATTTTCACGCAATTTGGGTGCATAGATTCTGAGCAATCAGTACCCAGAACAACCTCTGGCCGTAATAACGGCCTTGATACGCCTGGGCATTGAGTCACAGTGCTTGGATGGCGTGTACAGTTACAGCTGCCCAAGCAGCTTCAACACGATACCACAGTTCATCAAGAGTAGTGACTGGCGTATTGTGACGAGCCAGTTGCTCGGCCACCGTTGGCCAGACGTTTTCAATTGGTGAGAGATCTGGAGAATGTGCTGGCCAGGGCAGCAGTCGAACTTCTTCTGTATCCAGAAAGGCCCGTACAGGACCTACAACATGCGGTCGTGCATTATCCTGCTGAAATGTAGGGTTTCGCAGGGATCGAATGAAGGGTAGAGCCACGGGTCGTGACACACCTGAAATGTAACGTCCACTGTTCAAAGTGCCGTCAATGCGAACAAGAGGTGACCGAGACGTGTAACCAATGGCACCCCGTACCATCACACCGGGTGATACGCCAGTATGGCCATGACGAATACACGCTTCCAATGTGCGTTCACGGCGATGTCGCCAAACACGGATAAGACCATCATGATGCTGTAAACAGAACCTGGATTCATCTGAAAAAAATGACGTTTTGCCAATCGTGCACCCAGATTCGTCGTTGAGTACACCATCGCAGGCGCTCCTGTCTGTGATGCAGCGTCAAGGGTAACCGCAGCCACGGTCTCCGAGCTGATAGTCCATGCTGCTGCAAACAACGAACTGTTCGTGCAGATGGTTGTTGTCTTGCAAACGCCCCATCTGTTGACTCGGTGATCGAGACGTGGCTGCACGATCCGTTGCAGCTTTGCGGATAAGATGTCTGTCATCTCGACTGCTAGTGATATGAGGCCATTGGAATCCAGCACGGCGTTCCGTATTACCCTCCTGAACCCACCGATCCCATATTCTGCTAGGAGTCATTGGATCTCGACCAACGCGAGCAGCAATGTCGCGATACGATAAACCGCAATCGCGATAGGCTACAATCCGACCTTTATCAAAGTCGGAAGCGTGATGGTACGCATTTCGCCTCCTTACACGAGGCATCACGACAACGTTTCACCAGGCAACTCCGGTCAACTGCTGTTTGTGTACGAGAAATCGTTTGGAAACTTTCCTCATGTCCGCACGTTGTAGGTGTCATCACCGGCTCCAATGTTGTGTGAATGCTCTGAAAAGCTAATCTTTTGCATATCACAGCATCTTCTTCCTGTCGGTTAAATTTCGCGTCTGTAGCACGTCGCGATTTTAATGGCCAGTAGTGTAAAATTTTCTATTTGTTCTGCACTGTGGGTTCAACAACTACTAACTGTAAACTGCTCTGTACTAGCGACAGACTACAACTACACTGTAGCAGCGAGCGACTGCGACTGCGGCAGACTCTGCTCTGGCCTGCGACTCTATTGCAGCTCTCTTTTCACAGGGGCAAAGATAATTTATGTCTCAGGCAGCGCCTGTCAATTGTCGTTCTAGCAAGTGAGCAATACTTCGAGATTACATTTGCTCCAGCAGGGTTGTGAGCCCCTTACAACACTATAGGTGAGCGACGTTAATGCACTCTGGTGGCGACTATTCTAGCTGCAATCATTTATACACTTGCCGGCGGTGTGCACGAAGTTATATCGTCATCCGACTGTGTCTTCTGGCCGCTTGACTTTGTCAGATATTCTATACGGGACAAGAGAGCTTTTGGAAAGTGAACGGTTTACTTTCCTGGTTGATAGTTATGTCAGGATCCTTAAACTGTAGACAGTGCTCAGATGCAGAATACTGCCTCCCGTTTTGTTCCTCTTTGTAATTTCTTACCTATTTATAAGAAAAGTACGTTTTTCTTTTTGAGGAGGGAAAAAGTGTTGAAATAAATAACGCTGACACTTCCTGCGTGTCGCTGATACTACAGTGAATCGTCGTATCAACTGATACTGTGCGACGATTTTGGCGAGAGCAGGCGGCTTATTCTGAGAAGCTGCTGAAGGACGGTGGGGACGAGGGAGGTTATGGCCGCGAGGGAGGGAGGGACGGGACGGAATCCAATTTTCGTCCCCTTCCGTCGGCGGGGCGTGCCTTGTGTCGCTGGGGAAAGGCTGCGTGGCTGCCGAGCAGGATACGGGCTGAAAGGAGGGAGCGGGCATTACAGCTTCTAGACTGGCTGCAGTAATGCGGCCGTAACAAACGGCGAAATATATCCACTGCCGCACGACGCTCGTGCAGCCCGAAGCTGTGTAAATTATCGCCAAGTTTGGAGCTGCAACAAATGCAAGACGTTCACTTCGCAAGCTATAAAGCAGTTTACAGCGCTAGGGACCTGCCTTCGTTGAAGAAAGAACCTGTTAGGTTTCACAATGGCGTGGACGCTATAAGAAGTGAAGAGATATTAGATAAATTAAAGTCATTTATCAATAATGCTAACACCATATGAATTACACAGAAAAACGTTCGATAACCTAAAAAGAAAGGTTTTAACAGTCAAAGTCGGTTTCTAATGTATTCCTGGTGACTTCCGTTGGTAGAACCATCTCCATCGTTCACATAACAGTACCCCCACACCAGGCGTCAGTCAGCCGTGTAAAACGAAAAACTTTGACAGTCATCTTCGACAAGGCTGAAACACTGGCACCATCTGCATCTACATTTATACTCCGCAAGCCACCCAACGGTGTGTGGCGGAGGGCACTTTACGTGCCACTGTCATTACCTCCCTTTTCTGTTCCAGTCGCGTATGGTTCGCGGGAAGAACGACTGCCGGAAAGCCTCCGTGCGCGCTCGAATCTCTCAAATTTTACATTCGTGATCTCCTCGGGAGGTATAAGTAGGGGGAAGCAATATATTCGATACCTCATCCAGAAACGCACCGTCTCGAAACCTGGCGAGCAAGCTACACCGCGATGCACAGCGCCTCTCTTGCAGAGTCTGCCACCCGAGTTTGCTAAACATCTCCCTAACGCTATCACGCTTACCAAATAACCCTGTGACGAAACGTGCCGCTCTTCTTTGGATCTTCTCTATCTCCTCCGTCAATCCGACCTGGAACGGATCCCACACTGATCAGCAATACTCAAGTATAGGTCGAACGAGTGTTTTGTAAGCCACCTCCTTTGTTGATGGACTACATTTTCTAAGGACTCTCCCAATGAATCTCAACCTGGCACCCGCCTTACCAACAATTAATTTTATATGATCATTCCACTTCAAATCGTTCTGTACACATACTCCCAGATATTTTACAGAAGTAACTGCTATCAGTGTTTGTTCCGCTATCATATAATCATACAATAAAGGATCCTTCTTTCTATGTATTCGCAATACATTACATTCGTCTATGTTAATGGTCAGTTGCCACTCCCTGCACCAAGTGCCTATCCGCTGCAGATCTCCCTGTACTTCGCTACAATTTTCTAATGCTGCAACTTCTCTGTATATTACAGCATCATCCGCGAAAAGCCGCATGGAACTTCAGACACTATCTACTACCTTATCACATTTTGGTCTGATGATCCTTTAGCTGAAACCGATCACCAGGAATGAATAATAAAAAAATAAAGCGAACTGAACTGTTTCAACAGAGGTGTTTCATTATCAGTCGCCTAAATTCCATATAGGCTGAGTCTGTAATTACTGAGTCGGATTTATCTCCTCGTTTCTTCTTCTCCTTCTCCACTACCTGCTCTTCCTCGTCTCTTGTTCTACTCAACCTAGAATTTGGTGCGTGGTAGATAATCTCATACCCTCTAATGCAACGAAGGACGCAACACGAAGGAATTATCCGAATCGGACAAAATTCGGTAGATGTGATGTTCATGAACAGAGAAAAAATTCATTACAATTTCAGAGGAATCGGATGATTTATTCAAGACAAAGTGATTCACAAATTGAGAAAGTCAGTAATGCGTTGGTCCATCTCTGGCCCTTATGCAAGCAGGTACACATTGATTGACAGACGTTGGAGGTCCTGCTAAGTGGTATCGTGCCAAATTCTGTCTAGTTAGTACGTTAGAACGCCCAAATCCCGAACTGGTTGGCGGACCCTGCCCATAATTCTCCAAACATTCTCAATTAAATGATATAAATGATAATTAATCGAAACCTTCAGCTGCGGACAGGTGTTGTTGACATACCTTGATGGGGAGAGCTGAAAATGTGTGACCCGACCGGGACTCGAACCGGGGATCTCCTGTTTACATGACAGACGCCCTATCCATCTTCTTTTTTTTTTTTTTTTTTTTAAATCACCATTTTGTTTGCTTTTGTTCGTTGCACCTGCTCGGGGCGGACGTTGTGAGACATCCGTTTAAGTTCGTTGTTGATCGATTAACTCAGTTTTATTTTATTACAGAGGGCAGCTAACCAACACGCTGAGCTACCGTGCCGGCATCCATCTGAGCCACCGAGGACACAGATGAATAGCGCTCAGGCAGGGACTTGTCCGTTGCACGCTTCCCGTGAGACCCACATTCCCAACTGTCCACAACCTACATACGTAACGTTCCTAATAGATACTTTGCCCATCCACTCGTTACTCGCGCCCACTTAAGTTGACGATTGCCGTAAGAGTTCGGGCAACATGTGCGCACTCGCACAGACGAAGGTCAATGGCCCGATAGCCATTTAACTATATATGAAGATAGTAACTGTTCTAGAAAGAACAGATACCATTAATGGATGGGGAAAGTATCTATTAGGATCATTACGAATGTAGATTGTGGACACTTGGGAATGTGGCTCTCACGGGAAGCGTGCAAGGGATAAGTCCCTGCAGTCGCGCTATTCATCTGTGTCCTCGGTGGCTCAGATGGACAGAGCGTCTGCCATGTAAGCAGGAGATCCCGGGTTCGAGTCACGGTCGGACACACATTTTCAGATGTCCCCATCAAGGTATGTCAACAACACCTGTCCGCAGCTGAGGGTTTCGATTAACTATCATTTATTCTAGAGAAGCTGCACGGTCATGAGTGGTATCTGTTCTTTCGAGAACAGTTACTATCTTCATATACATTATCAATTAGGGAGTGAATCGGCGGCCTTGCTGGCCAAGTTAAGTTTGTCAATCACGAAGACAAGCAATAGAAACTCTCGCCGTGTGCGGACAGGCATTATCTTGCTGAAATGTAAGCCCAGGATGTCTTGCCATGAAGAGCAACAAAAGGCGGCGTAGAATATCGTCGACGAACCGCTTTACAGTAAAGTCGCGAATGACAGTCAGAGCGGTGCTGCTACGAAACAAAATGGCACCCCAGACCATCATTCCTGGTTATCGGGCCGTATAACGGGCGACAGTCAGGTTGGTTTCACACCTCTATCCAAGGCGTCTCCAGACATGTTTCCGGTGGTCATCGACGCTTAATTAGAAGCGGGATCCATCACTGAAGACAATTCTACTCCAGTAAATGAGATCCCAGGCTCGGAGGGCCAGCGATGACGTGTCTGGAGACGCGCAGGATTGCGGTGGAGTACCAGTCTGATTGTCACCCACCATACGGTACGACAACCAGGAGTCATGGTCTCGGATGCCATTTTTCTTCGCAGCCGCATCCCTTTGGTTGTCATCGGCGGCATCCTTACGGCACAGCAGTACGTCGACGATATTCTACGCCGCCTTTTGTTGCCCTTCATGACAAGCCATCCTGGGCTTACATTTCAGCAAGATAATGCCTACGTGCACATGGAGAGAGTTACTACGGCTTGTCTTCGCATTTCCCAAACTATACCTTGGCCAGCAAGGTCGCCTGATCTCTTCCCCATTGAGAACATTTGCAGTATAATGGGCAGGGCCTCCAACCAGCCTGGGATTTTATCGACCTAAACAGCCAATTGGACAGAATGTGGTACGACATCCCTCAGAAGATCATCCACGACTGCTGTCCACGACTGCTGTCCACGACTGCTGTCAGTCAATGCCAAACCGAATGACTGCTTGCACAAGGACTAGAGGTGGATCTACGCACTAATGACTTGCCCAATATGAAGCTCTTTGTCTTGAATAAATCATCCAGTTTTTTTTTTCTGAAATTGTAATCATTTGTTTGCCTGTACATGTACATAACATCTACCGATTTCCGCCCCATTCGCATAATTCGTTCGAGGTGCGGTATTTTTTGTGTTTTTAGCGTAAGCCTGTCTTCTGATACACTCGTCTTTTCTATAAGCTTTAATCTTGAGGAGCTACTGTCGTAGCCGTCTGCTCTATCATCTTCCTTCCATCACACTCTCGGATACGGCCGTGGTGGCCGAGCGGTTCTAGGCACTACAGTCTGGAACCGCGCGACCGCTACGGTCGCAGGTTCGCATCCTGCCTCGGGCATGGATGTGTGTGATGTCCTTAGGTTAGTTAGGTTTAAGTAGTTCTAAGTTCTAGTGGACTGATGACCTCAGAAGTTAAGTCCCGTAGTGCTCAGAGCCATTTGAACCAACTCTCTCGGATAGAAAAGTGAAATGTTATGAATACCGGAGCGAATGGCCAACAACTCCTAGGACAAATACCATGGTTATTTTTAGTAGGCTTCTTCTCCTGCTCTTCTCACCATTTCTTTGAGTTTCAGTCAGTCTGTTATCTCTTCAGTATTCTCAACCTGCAGCTCATCTCAAATCCCTGCAGTCTTCACGCCGTAAATGCAATAATTAATATTTTTCAGTTCATCGTATCGGAGTCGGTTGTGGCCTTGTTCCGAAATAACATCTGCAGGGTTTTACATGACTGTTGTTTACAGTGGTACCACCTTCGTATTCAGCGTAGCGTCAACTGAATATTACTTCCAGACTGGAGACGCCATTCCTGCTGGTTTTTAAATCGAAACATGGACTTATACAATTCTATACTGTGATCGGACAGGTCATTTTCAAATCTAATAACATGTTCAAATGGATGTAGGCTGCAGTAGTCACGCAGAGATAAAGAGCCTTCCACGGCATAGAGTAGTGTAAAGAGCTGTATGTGTCTCAGGATAGAAGAAGAAGAAGAAAATAACAGCGAAGTATATATCAACAATTCTCACTGGTTACGTCAGCGAGACGACCAGCATGTCTGGAAAATAAACGCCAACTGTGGTCTCATACATTATCGCATTTTTGCACATAGTATTTTGATTAACAGTTAGATGGTGAGCGGTACTCTGAATTCATCCAAATTTACTGACAGATTCGCTGTACTACATTCCCTTCCAAGACGACTGTCAATATCACTGCAGCGAAATGGGTGTTGGGCACGTTCTTCCTTGGTAACAAGGACTACCTTAAATTAAAGTTCCTTGCCGATAAATTGGTAAAGGAGGGTTAGTCACTCGAGAACCTCGCTAGGTGCGTTCAACATCTTTTGATTGATTATTTTCAGGACACACAAAGTCACCGTGTATCAGCAGTGCCGTACGAAGAGGAATGCCACAGAAGATCGAATCTGTGAAGCAATAGCTCCTCAAAGCGGCACAAATGTGCGCGCAGCTGCGTTTAGAATAACGTTTCGAACACTAATAACCATAAATTAAAACAGGAAAACATGTTCTTTCGTATTACTGGTATAAGTCTTAAATGTCACAATTTATTTTCCTCTGAGTAGCACGTTAAAAATCGTATCTATTAACCTGTGTATTTTCTTTTAGCTTTCGTTAAGTATTCTTAAGACCATCAGTTGCAAGAAGAGCACTCTTGACGAGATAGGTAAGTACACTGGACATAATGTAGGTTGTCCCAGGAAATATCGTCAATGTTTAGCATTTGACGAGAACGCACAATCGAGCAATAAAGTCTAGTAAACATCGTCTCTAGAAGGTATACGTTAAGAGCTATGAGCACTTATTCATATTCGCTAATATGAAAAACATTTCTTCTACTGAACAAATCCTCACAGCTCTTAAGGTGTGCCATTTAGAGCCCATGTTTACTAGACGTTTTTGTTTCGAATGATCGTTCAAAAAAATCGTTCAAATGGCTCTGTGCAGTATGGGACTTAACTGCTGAGGTCATCAGTCCCATAAAACTTAGAACTACTTAAACCTAACTAACCTAAGGACATCACACACAGCCATGCCCGAGGCAGGATTCGAACCTTTGACCGTAGTTGTCGCGCGGTTCCACACTGTAGCGCCTAGAACCGCTCGGCCACTTCGGCCGGCGAATGATCGTTCCTCTCATATCCTTGAATTCGTACCATTCATCCTTGGACAACCTGTATACACTGAGATGACAAGAGTTGTAACATAACGATATGCACATATACGCATGGTGGTTGCATACCATATGCAAGATATAAAAGGACAGCGCATTGGCGGAGCTATTTTTTCGTACTTAGGTGATTAATGTGAAAAGATTTCCGACTTGATAATGGCCGCACAATGGAAATTAACAGAATTTGAATGTGGAATGATAGCTGGAGCTAGACGCATGGGACTTTCCATCTCGGAAATAGTTAGGAAAATGAATATTTTGAAATTTTCTGTGTCAATACTGCGCCGACATTATCAAATTTCAGGCGTTACCTCTCACCTCGGACAACGCAGTGGCCGACGGCTTTCGCTTAACGACAGAGAGCTGCGGCGTTGGCGTAGAGTAGTCAGTGCTAAGAGACAAGCTACGCTGCGTGAAATATCTGCAGAAATCAAAGTGGGACGTAGGACAGAACGAAGAAATTGAGCTTTAATGAGCTCAGGCAGCAGATGACAGACGCGAATGCCTTTGCTGACAGCATATCATCGTCTATAGCGCCTCTGCAGGGCTCTTAACCATCGATATGGACACTAGACGACTGGAAATCATTGGCCTGGTCAGACGAGTCCCGATTTCAATTGGTAAAACAGATGGTAGGACTTGAATGTGGCGCAGCCGCCACAAAGCAATGGACCCAAGTGGTCAACTAGGCACCATGCAGCTGATGGTGGCTCTGTATTGGTGTAGGCTGTGTTTACTTGGAACTTAACCGATCATAGACTTTTAAATGGTTATGTTCGGCTACTTGGAGACAATTTGTAGCCATTCGTGGAGTTCATGTTCCCAAAGAACGATGGAATTTTTATGGATGACAATGTGGCATGTCACCGGGCCACAATTATTCATGACAAGTTTGAAGAACATTGTGAACTTCGCATAGACAGCCCGTATAGAAACAAAACTGAGTTGCTGTCTCATTTGATGTATCACTCATAATTGTGAGCTGATTTTAATAAATGCCACAAAGCCTTAAAACCCCGATGTTTATTTTGAAACAGCCTGTGCAATAAACCTTTTAGACAAAAAAAAACTGTTCAATTTTCAGAGTTGCAGTCATACACGTTAATTTCGTGCAATATTACTATTCGGAATTCTGAAAGTTGGATTCGGTGTATCCATTTCCAGCTTTTCCTGACAATGTAAGATTAACTGTTCAGTTCGCCTTTATGGTTTTGCCTAAAACTCATTTCCACCGCAAACTCCGGGCGCACAGAAAAGGCCGGAATTGTAGGTCTAATGCACACTTCATAGTGTGGAAACAGTGTGTTCCACTGAAAGTGTATGCTGCTTAAGTTTGCAAGTATGGTAACATGGGAATAAAGTGTGTGTGTGTGTGTGTGTGTGTGTGTGTGTGTGTGTGTGTGTGTGTGTGTGTGTGTGAGAGAGAGAGAGAGAGAGAGAGAGAGAGAGAGAGAGAGAGAGAGAGAGAAATTACAAAACTGCTAAGTGGGGATGTGTGTCGCCTGCAATCCCAAGGGCAGTGATGCAAGCATTTGGCATTCCGCCACAAGCTGCCACGCGACTCTTTAAAGACCGTCCTTGGTTCTTGCCGGGCACGCACCTTCACGTGCGTGCAGTGGGCTGCGTCGCCCACGGCTTTCGGAAGCGTAGTCTGCCTTTCTTTGATGGCAGAAACGCGATGCGTAGCGTCTCGGACGGCTACTATTTGTCTCGTCTTAACAACACCGCTTTCAAGGACATAAACACCGCGGCGAAAATTTATGCACACAGCTTATTCCACGCACATAAACTAAAACTTTGGTCACTAAATTTCAGCAAGAGAACTAAAACGAGCCAGTCTCAACCTTTGCGTTCGTGACTGGAACCATTACGTTCTGTGCATCGTTGTTTTGATATACAGTACGTAAGTTCTATTTTCACGAGACAATTCGCTCAACAGATATGGCCATGGGCGAAGCTACAGTTTATCCAGACCTGTAATTAACGGTAGAAGTTGGAGGTTGCAGGCGATAAAGTTTCTAAGCCTATGAGATTCTGAATCTGCCTGTAAAATCGACGTATGGAGATGAGGCCCACAAATTCCCGCTCTAGAAAGTAATGCCGCAGTTGTTCCTGTGGTGTAACCGTCACTCAGCTTCTGTTATCGAACTCTTGCTGTGGGCTGATTAGAAGAATGAAAGTAACAAGGACGTAAGTCCGGGGAGTATGGTGGATGGTACAGTACTTCCCAGCCCCATCGACCGAACAGAGCAGCCACAGCTTGCGCTGTATGCGCCCAGGCATAGTCGTGATGGGTGGGTTGCACAGAAAGTGTCCCCGCTTCTTTCGCAAAGATGGTCGCAGGTGATGCTCCAAAAACTAACAGTAATACGACTTAACTCCTTGTGGCTCTGATTTGATTCCGAAGATGAAGGAACCACTTCGTGGCATTCGCTTCAGAACTGTTCCAGAGATTCGACAGGCAGTAGATCGCTCCATTCGCACCATCAACAGACAGGCTCTGCTAACGGTATACTAAGCCTTCCACATCACTGATAACGGATTCTACACAACGCTGGTGACTACTTTGAAGGACAGTAACAGGTGCAAACATTTAACTCTTTTGTATCGGTTGTGAATAGATAGTTGCCACTATTTAACTTCCAACACTAATTTATGTATATTGAGTGAGTGAGTGCGAGAGAGAGAGAGAGAGACAGAGAGGGGGGGGGGGGGGAGTTAGGGGGAGGTGTTAACATGAATGATGAAGAAATTCGTTGTGCATCGCAAGTGCTTCCTACAACTCGTCCTCAGAAAAGAAAGCTAACTATCCACATTAGTGGGTGGACACACCTGTTACAAAACAGCACTTGCTTGCTTTGCACACTGCAACCCCATTTAAAATCAAATTGGTTCAGATGTGAGCACTATACTTGCTGTTAGCAAATCACTTCATTGCTGCACTTCTTACTTTTGAATTGGTAGTTATTGGACGACCTCAGCCTGTTAATACTTTGTGTCTAACCACTCTAATAACAATAATAATAATACTGTGTGCAGCACTATAGTAGCTCTTATGCAGTGACTGCTGTGTCTTGCTGTCAGTTAATTCATTCACTCGAGGTATGAAATAAAAAACACCTTAAGTCACAACTTTTCGTGTTTTATTCAGTACACGACGCATTTCGGACCCTGTGGGTCCATCTTCAGGTATAATTCGTCTTAATTCATGCTTTTATTATTTTTTCTCATGAATTAGATGAAATGCATATTCCTGTCACAAAAAGGTTTGATATTAGGTTACGAATTTCGTAAGTCAAACGCGGAAAACATGTGTGAAATAGTAGAAAAGATGAACAGTGTGAACTTACCAAATAATCCAAGAAAAAAAAGTATGTTGTTACTAAACCGTTAGAAACGCTTTTCTTTGATTATTTGGTAAGTTTACACTGTTCATCATTTCCACTATTTCGCTCATATTTTCCGCGGTTGACTTACGAAATTCGGCCGGCCGGTGTGGCCGTGCGGTTCTCAGCGCTACAGTTTGGAACCGAGCGACCGCTACGGTCGCAGGTACGAATCCTGCCTCGGGCATGGATGTGTGAGATGTCCTTAGGTTAGTTAGGTTTAATTAGTTCTAAGTTCTAGGCGACTGATGACCTCAGAAATTAAGTCGCATAGTGCTCAGAGCCATCTGAACTTACGAAATTCGTAACCTAACAGCAAACGTTTTCGTAACAGGAATATGCATTTCACCTCATTCAAGAGAAAAAAGAAAATAAACGCATGTATTTAGACGAATTACACTTGAAGATGGACCCACGGGTTCCGAAATGCATCGTTTACTGAATAAAATACGAAAAGCTGTGACTGAAGGCGTTTTTTGTTTCATACCTCGAGTGTATTAAGTACAGTCACGTTTAAAGCTGCAAAATATGGATAAAATTAACTTTAATTCATTTATCTGTCTCGAGGTGAGAAGTGAAGTTTCTGGACTACTGCAGTTACTATCTACAACTTCAAGAAGACATTTTCTTGAAGTAGTTGGCATTTGTTACGTATATGTCTCACTCTTATCACCAGCGATGTACTGAACAGAGTACAGCACATGTCTGTAGTGGGTGAACTGCGTGAAAAACCTGTACTTCCCACCACATTGAAGTTGTTGTTGTTGTTGTTGTTGTTGTTGTTGTTGCGGTATTCAGTCCTGAGACTGGTTTGATGCAGCTCTCCATGCTAATCTATCCTGTGCAAGCTTCTTCATCTCCCAGTACCTACTGCAGCCTACATCCTTCTGAATCTGCTTAGTGTATTCATCTCTTGGTCTCCCTCTTCGAATTTTACCCTCCACGCTGCCCTCGAATGCTAAATTGGTGATCCCTCGATGTCTCAGAACATGTCCTACCAACCGATCCTTTCTTCTAGTCAAGTTGTGCCACAAGCTCCTCTTCTCCCCAATTCTATTCAGTACCTCCTCATTACTTATACGATCTACCCATCTAATCTTCAGCATTCTTCTGTAGCACCACATTTCGAAAGCTTCTATTCTCTTCCTGTCTAAACTATTTATCGTCCATGTTTCACTTCCATACATGGCTACACTCCATACAAATACTTTCAGAAACGACTTCCTGACAGTTAAATCAATACTCGATTTTAACAAATTTCTCTTCTTCAGAAACGCTTTCCTTGCCATTGCCAGTCTACATTTTATATCCTCTCTACTTCGACAATCATCAGCTATTTTGCTCCCCAAATAGCAAAACTCCTTTACTACTTTAAGTGTCTCATTTCCTAATCTAATTCCCTCAGCATCTCCCGACTTAATTCGACTACATTCCATTATACTTGTTTTATTTTTGTTGATGTTCATCTTATATCCTTCTTTCAAAACACTATCCATTCCGTTCAACTGCTCTTCCAAGTCCTTTGCTGTCTCTGACAGAATTACAATGTCATCGGCGAACCTCAAAGTTTTAATTTCTTCTCCACGGATTTTAATACCCACTCCAAATTTTTTCTTTTGTTTCTTTTACTGCGTGCTCAATATATAGATTGAATAACATCGGGGGCCGGCCGGTGTGGCCGTGCGGTTTAGACGTTTCAGTCTGGAACCGCGTGACCGCTACGATCGCAGGTTCGAATCCTGCCTCGGGCATGGATGTGTGTGACGTCCTTAGGTTAGTTAGGTTTAATTAGTTCTAAGTTCTAGGCGACTGATGAGCTCAGAAGTTAAGTCGCATAGTGCTCAGAACCATTTGAACCAATAACATCGGGGATAGGCTACAACACTGTCTCACTCCCTTCCCAGCCACTGCTTCCCTTTCATGCCCTCGCATGTTATAACTGCCACCTGGTTTCTGTACAAATTGTAAATAGCCTTTCGCTCCCTGTATTTTGCCCCTGCCACCTTCAGAATTTGAAAGAAAGTATTCCAGTCAACATTGTCAAAAGCTTTCTCTAAGTCTACAAATGCTAGAAACGTAGTTTTGCCTTTCCTTAATCTTTCTTCTAAGGTGAGTCCTAAGGTCAGTATTGCCTCACATGTTCCAATATTTCTACGGAATCCAAACTGATCTTCTCCGAGGTCGGCTTCTACAAGTTTTTCCATTCGTCTGTAAAGAATTTGCGTTAGTATTTTGCAGCTGTGACTTATTAAACTGATAGTTCGGTAATTTTCACATCTGTCTACACCTGCTTTCTTTGGGATTGGAATTATTATATTCTTCTTGAAGTCTGAGGGTATTTCACCTGTCCCATACATGTTGCTCACCAGATGGTAGAGTTTTGTGAGAACTGGCTCTCCCAAGGCCGTCAGTAGTTCTAACGGAATGTTGTCTACTCCCGGGGCCTTGTTTAGACTCAGGTCTTTAAATAATCAAAGCTTCACCACTTTCACGTTCTAAATAAAGTAACAATAATATCCATTACATAATAAACGTTAAATTCTTTTACATAAAACCCATACAATTTCCTTCTTAACAGTGAATTCATGGCCAGTAGCATTGCAGCAATGTGCTTTCTAATAAATAAACAATAAAAGTAACTATTATGCACTAGAGTTTACAAGAAATATTCTGTTCCCCAATGATTCAGTAACGTGTCATGCTGTCATCGTTCAATGTGTCTTGTGTCGAAGAAATGATCTGGTGCTTAACTGAAAATACTGATAATTTAAATGTACTATATCTTTTAAAGGAATAAAGGTACAGAGTTGATATTTACAACGTTTGTCATTTTAATGATGCGCTTGTATATGAAATATCGATAGTTAAGATCGACCAAAGCGTTCAGATTTTAGCATTACAAAACTTACTAATTTCACTTGAACAGTATATCCTAAACCTTTATAGATATGACCAATATTCAAGTTTTAATGGGATGTCCATCAAAATTTATGGAGCATGGCAGATTAAAATTACTGTGGCTTCCTTCCCTGATTTACTACAGAATTAAATTGTTTCTATAAATGTTTCCCTTTATGGCCGAACTAAGGTCCGCCATATTTAACACTGCTGTGTCTCCTTGGCCACAAACGGTTTCTATGGGGTTTCCCTACGATGTAGGTTCTCGTCTGTCTCACTCGCACACTACAGCACAATAGGCAACCGTGAGTTTCCCCATATCGTGGTGAATCTGCGCCCTTTGTGGCAACCGGTCCTGGGCGACGGGCTTCGTTTCACAATTCCTGTAGGCCGACTCTTTCGGCCATATATTTAAATGAGAGCGAAATGCTCGGTAACTCAAACTTTCATCCGACCTGCTACAGACAGCTGCCTACTTTGCTTTACAGAGCGGGAAAGCCTCCGTCCGAGCTGAGAGTTCTGTGAGGAGACGTGGCCATCCACCACTTTCTCGCCTACTTGTGGTTTCGCCGTAGATGCTCACGGCAGCATCACGCAGATAGGAGGTGGCTTACAAAACACTCGTTCGACCTATACTTGAGTATTGCTCATCAGTGTGGGATCCGTACCACATCGGGTTGACGGAGGAGATAGAGAAGATCCAAAGAAGAGCGGCGCGTTTCGTCACAGGGTTGTTTGGTAAGCGTGATAGCGTTACGGAGATGTTTAGCAAACTCAAGTGGCAGACCCCGCAAGAGAGGCGCTCTGCATCGCGGTGTAGCTTGCTCGCCAGGTTTCGAGAGGGTGCGTTTCTGGATGAGGTATCGAATATATTGCTTCCCCCTACTTATAGCTCCCGAGGAGATCACGAATGTAAAATTAGAGAGATTCGAGCGCGCATGGAGGCTTTCAGACAGTCGTTCTTCCCGCGAACCATACGCGACTGGAACAGAAAAGGGAGGTAATGACAGTGGCATGTAAAGTGCCCTCCGCCGCACACCGTTGGGTGCTTGCGGAGTATAAATGTAGATGTAGATGGCCGACCAGCTTCGCCATTTGCGATATGCCTGTTCCCTGGCGCTGGACCATAACAACCTGTCCCTTATCATAGTCGTTTGTCAGCGGATCTGCCCATTTGTGGTCCGTATTGTCACTAGTGTCCTCTACTCCACTAATATACTTTCCTTATCGATTCGAATTAAATCACGCGATTCTGAGGGATTTAGATCAGGAAACGAGACACTGAAAGTAGTAATGGTATTCAGGCAGTTAACTGATGATGACCGAAGTAGAGGCTATAAACTGTAGGCTGACAGTGGCAAGAAAAACGTTTCTGAAGAAGAGAACTTTGTTAACATGGAATATAAATCTACGCCTTAGGAGTTCTTTTGTGTAGGCATTAGGCATTTGTCTGGACCGTAGACGTATACATAAGTAAAGCGTGGACGCGAGTAGAAGCTTTTGAAATGTAGTGCTACGGAAGAATGCTGCCGCTTAGATGGGTGGATCATGTAAATAGTGAGGTGGTACTTAACAGGAGTGGGGAGAAAATAAATTTATGGCGTAACTTGACTAAACGAAGAGTTTGAGACATCAAGGGATCACGAATTTAGTATCTGAGGGATGTGTGAGTGATAAAATGTTTTAGAGGGAAGCGAAGAGATAAACATACTCCTTGTACGTAGGGTCAGAAGGATGTAGTTTGCAGTATTTTTTCGGTGAGAGAGAGACTTACAAGGGATAGAGTAGCGTGGAAACCAGCTGCAAACCAATCAACAAACAATAAAAACAAGTAACACGGCAACACCATCAGGCGCCATCAGTCTCTGATCATCATGATGTTCTGCATCTTCACTGTAAGTTACTTACAAAATCTTACTTAATTAGTAACTTTAGAGAATAGGTAGCTACCACATTCTGACCACTTAAAGTTACCAACCAATCTGACAAGCAAGTATCTGCTGGATGGAAGTTCAGTCCAACCTGAGCTACACTTCGTAGTTTCGTCTTTCATACGGCGTATGGCACTGAAAAACTTCCAAAGAGCGCATGGCTGAATAGCCTGCTCGCACCGCGCTGACACTCTTTCACCGCTGAAACGTGTTGTCAAGCAACCAGCGGCACAAGATAACGTCCATATGGCAGCCCAAGTTCCATGTAGTCTCGGCGTTCCATTTCGCGTAACACTACGCTCTGTTCTAAAAAGCGCAACTGACTCACGCTAGATCCCGTCAACTGCATATTTTTTGTTGTATCTACTGTCCATACACGTCCTTCATTATACGCTATGATCAAAAGTATTCAGACATGAGACGCCTTTATTTGTTTTAGACACAGTTTCGTAGGACAACGACAGCCTTAAACCACTTACATCCAACTGCACAGTAAATTATTCTCCCCTCCCCCCTCCCAATAACTCTCTCTCTCTCTCTCTCTCTCTCTCTCTCTCTCTCTCTCACTCTGACGCACATGCATACAATACTCTTGCAATATACTACCATCGAAACAGTTTCACTATTTCTTTGTCCTCCGAGAAAAGAGAGTAGAATGTTTTGTTCACATGTCTACTAGAATTTAAGGTATGATGGAAAAAATCGATCCATTAATTCCTAAGTCGAACCTCACACTGTGGTTTGTTTCTACAATTTGGAGATGTGTCTTATACCATCCATGAAGTTATTTCACAGTTCTTCATCTGTAAAACTTACCTTTTGTATACAGTCGATTTTTGAAGACTGACGAATCCAGAAACTGGGGTTAAGTTACTCATTAAATACCATGAAGTAGACTTTTTTGTTTTCTCTTTAGAACGGCAAATTCGATTTCAGACGTCTTGCAAATTAACGAGCAGCAAATCACGTTACATTGTCGATATTTCACCATCCCTCTTCTGTCTTATCTGCAACCAACTTTCTTCGTCTAGGAACAGAGCTACACTATGTGATCAAAAGTATCCAGACGCCTGGCTGAAAATGACTTACAACTCAGTGGCGTCCTCCATTGCTAACGCTGGAATTGAATATGGTGTTGGCTCACCCTAAGCCTTGTTGATAGGTTCCACTCTCGCAAGCATGCGTTCAATCACGTGCTGGAAGGTTTCTTGGGGAACTGCACCCAATTCTTAACGGAGTGCTGCACTGAGGAGAGGTATCGATGTCGGCCTGGCACAAAGTAAGCATTCCAAAACATCCCAAAAGTGTTCTGTAGGATACATGTCACGACTCTGTGCAGGCCAGTCCATTACAGGGATGTTATTGTCGTGTAACCACTCCGCCACAGGCCGTGCATTATGGTCAGGTGCTCGATAGTGATGAAAGATGCAATCGCCATCCCTGAATTGCTCTTCAGGAGTGGGGAGCAAGAAGGTGCTTAAAACATCATTGCAGGCCTGTGCTGTGATAGTGCCACTGAAAACAACAAGGGGTGCAAGCCCCCTCCATGAGAAACACGACCACACGATAACACCACCGCCTCAGAAATTTACTGTTGGCACTACACACGCTGGCAGATGACGTTCACTGGGCATTCGTCACTCCACACAACGTTTTTCCACTGTTCAATCGTCCAATGTTTACTCTCCTTACACCAAGCGAGGCGTCGTTTGGCATTTACCGGCGTGACGTGTGGCTTATGAGCAGCCGCTCAACCATGAAATCAAAGTTTTATCGCCTCCCGCCTATCAATCATAGTTCTTGCAGTGGATCCTGATGCAGTTTCGAAATTCTGTGTGATGATCTGGATAGGTGTTTACCCATTACACATTACGACCCTCCCAACTGTTAGCGGTCTGTGTCAGTCAACAGACGAAATCGGCCTGTACACTTTTGTGCTGTACGTGTCCCTTCACGTTTCCACTTCACTATCACATCGGAAACAGAGGACCTAGGGGTGTTTAGGAGTGTGGAAATCTCGCGTACAGACGTATGACACAAGCGACACCCAATCACCTGACCACTTCCGAAGTCCTTGAGTTCCGTGAAGCGCCCCATTCTGCTCTCTCACGACGTCTAATGACTACAGAGGTCGCTGATATGGAGTACTTGGCAGAAGGTGTACCTAATATGAAAAACGGATGTTTTTGGGGGTGTTCAAAATGGTTGAAATGGCTCTGAGCACTATGGGACTTAACATCTGAGGTCATCAGTCCCCTAGAACTTGGAGCTACTTAAACCTAACTAACCTAAGGACATCACACACATCCATGCCCGAGGCAGGATTCGAACCTGCGACCGTAGTGGTCGCGCGGTTCCAGGTGAAGCGCCTAGGACCACTCGGTCACAGAGGCTGGACTTTTGGGGGTGTCCGGTTACTTTTGATCACACAGTGTATGTTAACATACGTGTAGTGATAGCTATGGCTTTTATCACTAAACTGTTTCATTGTGGGTACCGTGAACGTAATACAGAATATCCACACGTTTTGACGCTATTAGGTTCATAGGTGGTGGTCAAATCTCTGTGTCAAGTGTATTGTTTTAGAGATGTTGCTGAAAATGTCTATTTACGTTGATGAACAACTAGTATCTCTGTCGTAATGATTATCTGATACACTGGAAACAACGAGATGTTTTAGCAATAATAACTGCAGCTTCAGCTAAACTGCAGCAAGCTCTTCTGGATTGTGTATCAGCGTCATGTTCCTGGACATCAACGGAGCCCCGATATGCCGGAACCATAAGCGTTGTCTGATTGGAAGCGAGACAGTTCTCAAACAGTTCCGGTAGTACTTCGAGGAGAAAGATACGGTAATTTCCTCCACCATAAGGCAGAAGATACAGCCGAATCAAATGGTATTGGACAAAACGAAACTACACGTTCATGGTAAATCTCTGTTGATGGTGGAACACACGAATTGCCTTAGGATTTCCCATCTCCCAGACATGGCTGTTACGGTTGTTGAACCTCGCTTGCCTTGTAAAGGCAGCCCCGTCAGTGAACAAAACGCTTGTTTGGAAGTCACGGATGTTTACAATTTGGTGTTGATACTATTCGCAGAATTCCGCACACTGGGGAAAGTTGACAGTTGTTCAATCTTGTACCTTCTGTAAATGGAAGCCCGTCTAGTGCAGGCCGTTCCACTCTCTGGCGTTTGCGGCATTCAGTTGCTGGGCTACAGGTAGTGTGCGAGAACTGGGGCTGTCCTCGTTTCGCTTTAACGCAGCTTCCTCAAACTGAACAGTTCGCACACTGCGAGGTCTACCAGTTTCCCATCAGCCTGGTCTAAGGGATCGCGTGTCACGAAGATTATCAAGTCTTCGAAGTGTGACGTGATTTGGTAACCTTCTCCTCGGAAATCTTTCTGCATACAACCAACTTGCTGCCCGACTGTTGCATCGTTCCTGCCTTTAAAGGAGATGCATGACCAGCTTACTCGGTTAGAGTGTAATCAGCCATAGAGAACCTGTAAACACCAGTTGAAACTTTCATGTATACACAACATAATTTAAGCAACCATAATATATTTGTCATCCAGAGACGGGATCACTGCTAGGACTAATGAAAACCTACCCCTCCTAGCAGTAAGATGTAATCTTGTTGCAAGTCATACTCCAGTGTTAAAGTGCGCGCACGAAGAGTTTTTAGCCAACAGAACACAGCATGTTGTTCTCAGTGGAGAGACGTCTACAGACGTTAAAGTAACCTCAGGTGTCCCACAGGGGAGTGTTATGGGACCATTGCTTTTCACTATATATATATATATATATATATATATATATATATATATATATGACCTAGTAGATAGTGTCGGAAGTTCCGTGTGGCTTTTCGCGGATGATGCTGTAGTATACAGAGAAGTTGCAGCATTATAAAATTGCAGCGAAATGCAGGAAGGTCTGCAGTGGATAGGCACTTGGTGCAGGGAGTGGCAACTGACCCTTAACATAGACAAATGTAATGCATTGCGAATACATAGAAAGAAGGATCCTTCATTGAATGATTATACACTCCTGGAAATGGAAAAAAGAACACATTGATACCGGTGTGTCAGACCCACCATACTTGCTCCGGACACTGCGAGAGGGCTGTACAAGCAATGATCACACGCACGGCACAGCGGACACACCAGGAACCGCGGTGTTGGCCGTCGAATGGCGCTAGCTGCGCAGCATTTGTGCACCGCCGCAGTCAGTGTCAGCCAGTTTGCCGTGGCATACGGAGCTCCATCGCAGTCTTTAACACTGGTAGCATGCCGCGACAGCGTGGACGTGAACCGTATGTGCAGTTGACGGACTTTGAGCGAGGGCGTATAGTGGGCATGCGGGAGGCCGGGTGGACGTACCGCCGAATTGCTCAACACGTGGTCTCCACGGTACATCGATGTTGTCGCCAGTGGTCGGCGGAAGGTGCACGTGCCCGTCGACCTGGGACCGGACCGCAGCGACGCACGGATGCACGCCAAGACCGTAGGATCCTACGCAGTGCCGTAGGGGACCGCACCGCCACTTCCCAGCAAATTAGGGACACTGTTGCTCCTGGGGTATCGGCGAGGACCATTCGCAACCGTCTCCATGAAGCTGGGCTACGGTCCCGCACACCGTTAGGCCGTCTTCCGCTCACGCCCCAACATCGTGCAGCCCGCCTCCAGTGGTGTCGCGACAGGCGTGAATGGAGGGACGAATGGAGACGTGTCGTCTTCAGCGATGAGAGTCGCTTCTGCCTTGGTGCCAATGATGGTCGTATGCGTGTTTGGCGCCGTGCAGGTGAGCGCCACAATCAGGACTGCATACGACCGAGGCACACAGGGCCAACACCCGGCATCATGGTGTGGGGAGCGATCTCCTACACTGGCCGTACACCACTGGTGATCGTCGAGAGGACACTGAATAGTGCACGGTACATCCAAACCGTCATCGAACCCATCGTTCTACCATTCCTAGACCGGCAAGGGAACTTGCTGTTCCAACAGGACAATGCACGTCCGCATGTATCCCGTGCCACCCAACGTGCTCTAGAAGGTGTAAGTCAACTACCCTGGCCAGCAAGATCTCCGGATCTGTCCCCCATTGAGCATGTTTGGGACTGGATGAAGCGTCGTCTCGCGCGGTCTGCACCTCCAGCACGAACGCTGGTCCAACTGAGGCGCCAGGTGGAAATGGCATGGCAAGCCGTTCCACAGGACTACATCCAGCATCTCTACGATCGTCTCCATGGGAGAATAGCAGCCTGCATTGCTGCGAAAGGTGGATATACACTGTACTAGTGCCGACATTGTGCATGCTCTGTTGCCTGTGTCTATGTGCCTGTGGTTTTGTCAGTGTGATCATGTGATGTATCTGACCCCAGGAATGTGTCGATAAAGTTTCCCCTTCCTGGGACAATGAGTTCACGGTGTTCTTATTTCAATTTCCAGGAGTGTATGATAGCGGAACAAACACCGGTAGCAGTTACTTCTGTAAAATATCTGGGAGTATGCGTACGGAACGATTTGAAGTGCAATTATCATATAAAATTAATTGTTGGTAAGGCCAGTGCCAGGTTGAGATTCATTGGGAGAGTCCTTAGAAAATGTAGTCCATCAAGAAAGGAGGTGGCATACAAAACACTTGTTCGGGCTATACTTGAGTATTGCTCGTCAGTGTGGTATCCGTACCAGATCGGGTTGACAGAGGAGGTAGAGAAGATCCAAAGAAGAGCGGCGCGTTTCGTCACAGGTGTATTTGGTAAGCGTGATAGCGTTACGGAGATGTTTAACAAACTCAAGTGGCAGACTCTGCAAGAGAGGCGTTCTGCATCGCGGTGTAGCTTGCTGTCCAGGTTTCGAGAGGGTACGTTTCTGGATGAGGTATCGAATATATTGCTTCCCCTACTTATACCTCCCGAGGAGATCACGAATGTAAAATTAGAGAGATTCGAGCGCGCACGGAGGCTTTCCGGCAGTCGTTCTTTCCGCGAACCATACGCGACTGGAACAGGAAAGGGAGGTAATGACAGTGGCACGTAATGTGCCCTCCGCCACACACCGTTGGGTGCTTGCGGAGTATAAATGTAGATGTATATGTAGAAACAAATGTGAACGTTGGTCTAAGGGAAGTGCAGGGTTAAACCTTTCCGAGACTTGTAGGGGGTTAATTGAGCGCCTGTGGCATTTGTATGACATAAAAGTATTTTTCTTATTTCCGTGATTTGACATGCCACTAGAAAGTACATATGTTAATATATGGAGATATCTTTTGTTGAAAGTAGTGTTTTCATCCTGATAGGTCCCCCCCGCCCCAGTGACAGAGGGATGTGTCACCCTGTTGTTGGTGATAGAGATGCATTCTGAAGCTTCGTGGTAAAAGCGGCTACTAAATATTGCGATGAGAAACTTTTTATGTTAAGTTACACCCTAAGGCAGCAGTACGATCGTGCAGGGATGTTCTGCATTCGCTCTCTCTCATGGACTGTGCGGCTAGTCCCGGCGGAGGTTCGAGTCCTCCATCGGGCATGGGTGTGTGTGTTTGTCATTAGGATAATTTAGGTTAAGTAGTGTGTAAGCTTAGGGACTGATGACCTTAACAGTTACGTCCCATAAGATTTCACACACATTTGAACATTTTTTGCACTCTCTCTTCCACTTTATGTTGTTATGATAGGCGCCAATTGCTATTCCAGAATGTTCTGATTTGTACCCGAAAATCTTGTAGGAAGTCTATATACGGATCGTATTCATGCGTCTTTGTCCTATATTGGATAGCACTAACTGCGAGAGCCTCGACAATTTCGTTGGCCTCCAACACCCCAGCGCCCCTTTACCCATCGCATGGTGATTTTCTCGTTACGCCACTGCAGTTCTGGCATCCAGTCTATGACATGGTACACCAATTAGTTGCTGGTTTTACCGACGACGTGATTTTGTATGAGCAGCAACGCTGACCGCGAGTGTGTCAGAATGGCGATTAAGCCCCTGCCTACGGCTTGTGGCGAGAAACAGCCATGTTAGTATCCCATCCCTCTGTGGGACGTCTGCAGACACGTCTTCGGCTTGTAACCTCATTGAATGCAGTAGAATTGTCTTCAGTGACGACTCCCGCTTCGAAATGAGTCTCGATGACCAGCGAAGATGTGTCTGGAAACGTCCTGGACAGCGATGGAATACCAACCTGATTGTCGCAAGCCATAGGACGCGACAACCAGGGGTGATGGTATGGGGTAGCATTACTTCCCATAACAGAACCCCTTTGGGTGACATCCGCAGCACCTTTATAGCAGATCGGTACGTCAACGATATACTGCGCCCTGTTTTGTTACCGTTTATGGCAAGCCATTGTAATGTAATAAAACAAAAATTTTATTTATTTGTGACTGTTAGTGTAATGTAATAAAATACGCGCCGTGACGTATATAAAAAAGAAACACATATTAATGCAATGGCTCAGCATAAAAGAGAAATAACTACTGTAGGAATATTATTAACAGTGCAATACGTTGTTTAATTTAGCCCCGACGTGTCTAAGCACTCAGTAACTAGCTCAGTCCTCAGGGTAGTTACGTAATCATCGATAATTAATTATCCTTTTCTTATTTTCCTACGCTACGGATTTTATTCCAGGTTCGTGAGAACTCGTGTGCTTATTGCACCAGAGAATATTTGCCAAGTCTGTTCGATGAACACTACTGTAATACGTAGCTTATCGTGGTTTCGTCTCGATTCCCCAATATAAGATTACAAGAGTAGCATCTACTGAAATGCAGGAGGATCTGCAGCGAATTGACGCATGGTGCACGGAGTGGCAATTGAATCTCAATGTAGACAAGTGTAATGTGCTGCGAATACATAGAAAGATACATCCCTCATCATTTAGCTGCAAAATAACAGGTCAGCAACTGGAAGCAGTTAATTCCATAAATTATCTGGGTATACGCATTAGGAGTGATTTAAAATGGAATGATCATATAAAGTTGATCGTCGGTAAAGCAGATGCCAGACTGAGATACATTGGAAAGTCCTAAGGAAATGCAATCCGAAAACAAAGGAAGTAGGTTACAGTACTCTTGTTCGCCCACTGCTTGAATACTGCTCAGCAGTGTGGGATCCGTACCAGATAGGGTTGATAGAAGAGATAGAGAAGATCCAATGGAGAGCAGCGCGCTTCGTTACAGGATCATTCAGTAAGCGCGAAAGCGTTACGGAGATGGTAGATAAACTCCAGTGGAAGACTCTGCAGGAGAGACGCTCAGTAGCTAGGTACGGGCTTTTGTTATAGTTTCGAGAACATACCTTCACCGAAGAGTAAAGCAGTATATTGCTCCCTCCTACGTATATTTCGTGAAGAGACCATGAGGATCAAATCAGAGAGATTAGAGCCCACACAGAAGCATACCGACAATCCTTCTTTCCACGAACAATACGAGACTGGAATAGAAGGGACAACCGATAGAGGTGCTCAAGGTACCCTCCGCCACACACCGTCAGGTGGCTTGCGGAGTATCGGTGTAGATGTAGATGTAGATACAAATGAAATCCTATAATGGAACTGGAATCCTGTGAGCAGACCTTTCCTGCCTGGGATGTTATCTCGTTATACAAAGAAAATCTGCAAGTAAAATTGTTAAATTATTAGTAGCTGCCTCCGGTCTCGTGGAATCTGAAATAAAGTTAATTGTCATAACCGACGGCACGTCTCGTAGATGAGCTAAAAGGAAAAATGTTAAAGATTTTTCTAAGATTGCGCATAACAATGAAAATTATTTGTTAAGGCCCATATCTACTTAAGGAATATGTGTATCAGACTCACAATAATTGACCACATACACAAATTCTTTTGACCAAATAACCATTACATATTTCGGGGTTTCAGTACATCTTACGTTATCAGCTGGTATAGCAAGATGAGCTTTACACAAGAACGTCCTCTTAGGTCCGAATGCAAGTAGATAAGATAAGCGAATGACAAAGGAAAGATAGTTCATGCGTAGAAGCGCAAGAGTCCATGGAATAACATGTCCATTGTAGTTCTGTCTCTTCTTCTTTGGCGTACTTGTCGATTATTTATAAAATTTATCGCAATAATTAGTTCACATTTTTTTAAAATCACAGTCCACCCAGGAGAAACAGTACACCATTCTGGACTTACATTTCAGCAAGATAATGCCTGCCCGTACATGGCAAGAATTTCTACCACTTGTCTTCTGGTTTGCCAAAGCCTACCTTGGCCAGCAAGGTCCCCAGATCTCTCCTCAAACTGAGAACGTTTGGAACATTTTGGGCAGGGCCGTTCAATTAGCTCGGGATTTTGACAAACTAACTCACCAATTGGATATAATTCAACACGATATTACTCAGAAGGTCATCCAACAACTGTCAACCAATGCCATCTCGAATAACTGCTAGTTTAAGAGCCAGAGGTGAATCAACTCATCACTGACTTGTTCAGTTTGTGAAGGTTTTTCGTGAACAAATCATCAAATTTTTCTGAAATTGTAATCATTCGTCTGTATGATGGGAAAAACCATATGTATCGGTTTTCGTCCCATTCGGATAATTCCTTCATGGTGCACCGCTTTCTCTTTTAGTGTATACACAGTTCCATACAGTAATAGTTGTCTTATTGTGGTAAATCTTTAACATAAGATAATACGTCTTAACGAGTAAATTATGACAGCATTTTAAGTTTTTAAATTCTGTTAATAACCACGGCTAACATTGAAAATCAATTTTTTGTTTTCCGTGGAAACTGTTCGACAGGCAACCTGCGGATCGGATTGTGCATCATGAACCAGGTTAGCCCTTTAGTAGTAGAAATCTGTCAACGAACATAAAGAACCACCGACAGAAACCCTAGAAGACGGTCCATTTTAAGTCAAGACTTGAACGCTTTTGGCCTCAGCTGCTTTTCGCCCCAAAACACCAACAAACTTGAGAAGTTGCAGGGCACTCACTTGTGATTCGGTCACGCCACTTCGTGTTCTTAGGGAAGATAATCTTCATCACAATATGACTTCATACATCATGATTAAATGGTGGGCAGTAGTTAACGCTCTTGCTTGTGAGCTCTAGTGAAGGAATAGCAGTAAGCTTTACCTGCGTTCAAAGGAATAGGGTGCCGATTTACCGAGCGAGGTGGCGCAGTGGTTAGCACACTGGACTCGCATTCGGGAGGACGACGGTTCAATCCCGTCTCCGGCCATCCTGATTTAGGTTTTCCGTGATTTCCCTAAATCGTTTCAGGCAAATGCCGGGATGGTGCCTTTGAAAGGGCACGGCCGATTTCCTTCCCAATCCTTCCCTAACCCGAGCTTGCGCTCCGTCTCTAATGACCTCGCTGTCGACGGGACGTTAAACACTAACCACCACCAGGGTGCCGATTTAAACGACTGCAGTAAAAGTGTACGGCAACTGAGGGCCAAGGGGAGCCCGCTTTCTTTTTTCTGCGGAACCTGGGTGGAAACATTTCCGGACAGCTGAGTTCCCGGTCTAAGGCGCTGCAAGCGGAGGTTCGAATCCTCCCTGTCCGCCGCTCGTGGTCTCGCGGTAGCGTTCTCGCTTCCCGAGCACGGGGTCCCGGCTTCGATTCCCGGCGGGGTCAGGGATTTTCACCTGCCTCGAGATGACTGGGTGTTTGTGTTGTCCTCATCATTTCATCACCATCCAGGAAAGTGGCGAAATTGGACTGAGCAAAGGTTGGGAAATTGTACGGGCGCTGATAACCGCGCTGTTGAGCGCCCCACAAACCAAACATCATCATCATCGAATCCTCCCTGGGGCATGCGTGTGTGTGTTTGTCCTTAGGATAATTTAGGATAAGCAGTGTGTAAGCTTAGTGACTGATGACCTTAGCAGTTAAGTCCCATAAGATTTCACACACATTTTTTTGCTGAGTTCCGCAGTATCATTGTGCAGACACGTTGGTTGCCACCGGTCGGTCGGCAGCCGCGTCCAGGTATGCTGACTAGTGGTGAGAAGTCGCCGCTGCAATGGGCAGTGCATTGTAGACCGGCAATAAAGACCTTGTTAGGCAGGAAGCCGATGAGACAACTGTGAGGGTTCTGTGAGCTTCTGTGGCACATGTCACTGGCGCCCAGACGTGCAGACTCTGTTACAAAAACATATTTGTGAAGGCACTAAGCTTTCAGCGAGTTTATGGCATTTCTTTGGAATCTTCGAAATGGATGTAACGGGGGAGATAACAATCTCTTTATGGAGGGCTGTGGTTCCACCCTGGTCATGATGCTAGCAAAAGACATGGCGTAAACAAGTGGGAAAGAGGCCGCGAAGCTGAATTTTTTTTTCTCACAATTAACTTTAAAGTCTCTGATTGGTGTAATATTTCTGTCTTATTCAGCCATCATATTAGGCTCCAGGAAGCTATTCCCAGGGCAGTGGAGTTGCAAGTAGCATAGAGATGACGCAATGTAGGATGAGGTACCGGTGACAGATGTTAGATTCGGTACCATTCCGGTGAGAAAGACCGCCTGCATGATGCTGCTGCTCTGTGATTGGCTGCTGTGTTCGGCGGTAGGGCGCCAAAACGTTAAACTTTAGTTGCTATTATTAATTAAACCTGTCATCCAAATTACTCCATTTTTTAAAACAAACATCTCTCAACAGCCAGCTATCAATCAGTCATTTCATAATTATTAAAATCAAAGTATTACTAAAACAAAAGACTGACGATATTACTGGCGATGCACTTCGGTGGCGTTCGGGTCACGCCTTGCTGGCTTGGCGCGCAAAGTGTCTCGGGCAGTCCGGCTCTCCAGTTCTGACGGTTCCAGTAGACAGACATGTTGTCTGTGGCAGGATTTATTTCATGTTATTTTAGCCAGATATAATGACTGTGGAAAGATATGTTCAATACGTTGTGATCAAGAATATTTTCTCGTGTCTATATCAATAAAAACGCGAGTCTCATCCCAAATGAGTTATAGTTTATTCGTAGCAGCAGTTACTTGCGAAGTTAATTTCAGCCTCAAGAAAAAGAATCCACGACCTGCGTGCTGTTTTCTGCGCTGGGGACATCATCATCATCATCATGAACACAGCAGGTTAGTGAAGTGTACAGGAACTTATGTATTCCACACAGGGCAGTGGAAACAACTAGGCACCTCACGTGTACTACATGCACAGTACAAATGTGCTCAGTGACGCGTCATCTGCACTAATGCAGAGGAGGTAAAGAAGGATTAAAGTATTAACTCTATCTCACTTTTATTCCTTTTTTCTTGCCGTATTGGTCAAATCGGTGTATGCAGGGCAAGGAGCAGTCTCCCATCTTCCAATGCGGCGCTCCAGCTCGTGATTGGCTTGTGCTGAAGTGGGAGTAGTCTAAGATAAAAATGTACTTCGCTACCGAGCTGGCGAGGAAAGTGGAGAGAAAGAGAAGTGGTCACTCTTGTACTGGCGCTTTGCTAGTAAAGAACTGCAGGTCTCTACCTAAATGGTAAGACTTGTGTCCTTTGCTAGTGTGCCAGTCACCTTCTGAACAGTCAGAAGTACTACTCCTATTATCACACACACACGACGACTGATGCTTGGGTGTACGTATTTGTCCTGAGTTGGCCGTCTAAACATTTGACGTATTGTCACGTATAGTCATGTCACGGAGTCAAATTAGTCTGGCAGACCAGCAAACGGGTCCACCTGCACACTGGAATCCACCGGGGTGACAGAGGCTCATAGGAAAGTACCTGCGTTCTCATTTAGCGGAACTGCATTTTTCGGGCGCTCGCCATTAATAACAGATTGCTGCCGTCCATGACTTCAGTCTCCGAATGCATCGTGGTGTGCCGCCATGACCGGCGGGAGGGTAAAATATTCGCTGCTCCGGCGTAGGGCTCCAATATATGTTTCTGAGCACCCTGTTCTTTCGAACCATATTTTCCTTTTTGGAATAGTGGAGTATAGATGCTTGATGGTGGCGTAGTTTTTGTGCCGTACCCCGGATTCACGTGTATTAAGTCAGATAAAGCGATTAGTGTCGTGTGTCGAACATCAGCTGATCACTTTGTCCACCGTAGACCCCATATTAGTGAAAGCGTTTGTCAAACTAAAATGCTTGTGTAACGTTTGTTTAGCCAATTTTTTGTCTTGTGATGATAAGAACGAATAACTCTATTGTTACGTACACTACTGGCCATTAAAATTGCTACACCAAGAAGAATTGCAGATGATACACGGGTATTCATTGGACATATATATTATACTAGAACTGACATGTGATTACATTTTCACGCAATTTGGGTGCATAGATCCTGAGAAATCAGTACACAGAACAACCACCTCTGGCCGTAATAACGGCCTTGATACGCCTGGGCATTGAGTCAAACAGAGCTTGGTACAGCTGCCCATGCAGCTTCAACACGATACCACCGTTCATCAAGAGTAGTGAATGACTGGCGTATTGTGACGAGCCAGTTGCTCGCCCACCATTGACCAGACATTTTCAATTGGTGAGAGATCTGGAGAATGTGCTGGCCAGGGCAGCAGTCTAACATTTTCTGTATCCAGAAAGGCCCGTACAGGACCTGCAACATGCGGTCGTGCGTTATCCTGCTGAAACGTATGGTTTCGCAGGGATCGAATGAAGGGTGGAGCCAAGGGTCGTAACACATCTGATATGTAATGTCCACTGTTCAAAGTGCCGTCAATGCGAACAAGAGGTGACCGAGACGTGTAACCAATGGCACACCGTACCATCACGCCGGGTGATACCCCAGTATGGCGATGACGAATACACGCTTCCAATCTGCGTTCACCGCGATGTCGCCAAACACGGATGCGACCATCATGATGCTGTAAACACAACCTGGATTGATCCGAAAAAATGACGTTTTGCCATTCGTGCACCCAGGTTCGTCGTTGAGTACACCATCGCAGGCGCTCCTGTCTGTGATGCAACGTCAAGGGTAACCGCAGCCACAGTCTCCGAGCTGATAGTCCATGCTGCTGCAAACGTCGTACGACTGTTCGTGCAGATGGTTGTTGTCTTGCAAATTTCCTCATCGGTTGACTCGGGGATCGAGACGTGGCTGTACGATCCGTTACAGCCATGCGGATAAGATGCCTGTCATCTCGACTGCTAGTGATACGAGGCCGTTGGGATCCAGCACGACGTTCCGTATTACCCTCCTGAACCCACCGTTTCCATATTCTGCTAACAGTCATTGGATCTCGACCAACGCGAGCAGCAATGTCGCGATACGATAAACCGCAATCGCGATAGGCTACAATCCGACCTTTATCAAAGTCGGAAACATGATGGTACGCATTTCTCCTCCTTACACGAGGCATCACAACTACGTTTCACCAGGCAACGTCGGTCAACTGCAGTTTGTGTATGAGAAATCGGTTGGAAACTTTCCTCATGTCAGCACGTCGTAGGTGTCGCCACCGGCGCCAACCTTGTGTGAATGCTCTGAAAAGCTACTCATTTGCATATCACAGCATCTTCTTCCTGTCGTTTAAATTTCGCATCTGTAACACGTCATCTTCGTGGTGTAGCAATTTTAATGGCCAGTAGTGTAGATCACAACTCCTCCCTGTGTTCTGATTAACATTTACCTTACCATTTCTGTCAAAGTCCAGATTATAAAAGAAAGTAGTAAGTTTTGCAGACTAACTTACGGTGGAAGTTGGGGTTGGCCACTGTTTCTTTCCGTCGTCATACGCACTGCAGACGGCATCTGACGCACGTGACCCAACTATACAGAGTCGGTTCCACTTGCATATTAGGTTCCCCGTGAGGCCTAGCATCACCGCAGAGCAGGAATGGAACCGAGATGCCACTAGGGGCCAACAAGCTGGGTGCGCTGGTCTTGTTTGGGCAGCTCCGCGTCGCCGTTGCACCGGTCCCGTTAGACTGGGAGCACCTCGGGCTCAATTAGCGATTAAGCGGAACGTACCGCAGGCGTAATTACCAGGCCGGGTCTCGTTGCGGTCTCGCCGCAGACATGCCGTATAGCGAGGCTGTCGGCAGCTTGTACAGCGTCCAGCAAGCAGGCGGCGCGACGAGAACTTTTTGTGGTGGACGCCGGGCAAGGCGATAGGGATCTGGTACACGTTACGGCTAATCGGTAGCCTTGTTAACACCGGCCGCGTCTCAGGTACGGTGAACATCCCCTCGGCCTGGACTTTCAAGTACAGCACGCATCGCAATCTGAATACTGATGTACCGTTTTTCGGAATATTTTACTAGAGGCTATGGGAAGAAATGAAGAATGAATTGATTGTTGGTGTTAATAATGACCATCCTCCTCTACCACCTCTGCATTACTGCAGATCACGTGTAACTGAGCACATTTGTACTGTGCATGTAGTACACGTGAAGCGCCTAGTTGTTTCCACTGCACTGTGTGGAATACAAAGGTTCTGTTACAGTTCACTAACCTGCTGTCTTAAAGTTGATGTCCCCAGCGCAGAAAACAGCACGCAGGTCGTAGGTTCTGTATCTTGAGGTTAAAACTGACTTTTAGCGAGGTTCTGTTCTGAAATAATGTATCACTTCTTTGGGATGCAACTCGCGTATTTTAATATAGCCACACGAGAAGACTACATGATCTTAATACAACACCTTCTGATACAGCAAAGTACACGATAGAACTCAATGTTCACGAAAATGTATCTTTACACTATTTTTGGCACGTGTCTGTGCCTCATGACTACCGGAGTGAATCTTTTAATACTGAATACTGGCAAACACAGCCTGCCACAGACAACATGACTGCACATCTCGACTGCCTAATCCAGAGTGACGAACAGGAACTTAAATAAAAATTGCAAACACATCCTACGACAGACAACACGTCTGTTCTTCTCGACTGCCTAATCGGGTGACGAACAGCCCGAAACACTTCGCACGCCATACCAGAAACGGCGTGATCCGAACGCTTCCGAAGTGCTTCGTCTGCAATTTCGTCAGTCTTTTGTTTTTGATTTAAATTGTTTTTAATGATTCTAAAACGATTGACTGATAGCTGTTGAGAGATATTTGTATAAAAAAATGAAATTACAACGAGTAGTTTAACTAATAATAATAACTACACTTTAACGTTTTGGCGCCCTTGCTCCGAACACAGCAGCCAATCACAGAGCAGTAGCATTATGCAGGCCGTTTTTCTCATGGGAATGGTACCGAATCTAACACCTGTCACAGGTACCTCACACCACATTTCGTCATCCGTATACGTCTTGCATCTCCACTGCTCTGGGAACAGATTTTGGAGCCTAATATGATGGCTGACTAAGCCAGAAATATTACAAGGCTGCATTTCGTTTTTGAATTTCCTCCGTATGTATTTCTGCCCCGCAGTCTACGTATATGGGGCAGCCAGATGGGAACTAGGCAGGTGGATAAAAAGTAAGTGCCGCGCGGAGTGGCCGCGCGGTTTGAGGCGCCATGCACGGATTGCGCGGCCCCTCCCGCCAGTCGTTAGAGTCCTCCGTCAGGTGTCTGTGTGTGTGTGTGTGTGTGTGTGTGTGTGTGTGTGTGTGTGTGTGTGTTTGAGTGAGTTAGTTTAAGTAGTGTGTAAGTCTAGGGACCGATTACCTCAAAAGTTTGGTCCCTTAGGAATTCACACACGTTTGAACATTTTGAAAAAGAAAGTAAACAGTTTAGTATCTGAAAACTATTCTCTCTACTCACAAAAGGTATTTGGTCTTACCTACAGTCATCTTCAAGCCTGCTCCCATTGCCTCTTCCATTAACGTTCTTGCCATCTGAACCAGATTTCGTTCATTCTATGCTATTAAAATTACGTCATCCGCATAAGGCACAGTGTTGATCCAACTATCCAACTGCATTGCTATCTCTGGCCTTCTTACCTTTCTCAGTGCTGTTTCTAGAACCAGTTTAAATAGAAGCGGGGAGAGGCAGTCTCGCTGTGGCACTCCAGTCCTCGCCTTGAAATTCTCTGTCATCTTTCGATTCACTTTCACTGTGCATCTACATGACTACTCTGCGATTCACATTTAAGTGCTTGGCAGAGGGCTCATCGAACCACAGTCATACTATCTGTCTACCATTCCACTCCCGAACAGCGCGCGGGGAAAACGAACACCTAAACCTTTCTGTTCGAGCTCTGATTTCTCTTATTTAGTTTGATGATCATTCCTACCTATGTAGGTTGGGCTCAATAAAATATTTTCGCATTCGGAAGAGAAATTTGGTGACTGAAATTTCGTAAATAGATCTCGCCGCGACGAAAAACGTCTTTGCTTTAATGACTTCCATCCCAACTCGCGTATCATATCTGCCACACTCTCTCCCCAATTACTTGATAATACAAAGCGAGCTGCCCTTTTTTGCGCCCTTTCGATATCCTCCGTCAGTCCCACCTGGTAAGGATCCCACACCGCGCAGCAATAGTCTAACAGAGGACGAACGAGTGTAGTGTAAGCTGTCTCTTTAGTGGGCTTGTTGCATCTTCTAAGTGTCCTGCCAATGAAACGCAACCTTTGGCTCGCCTTCCCCACAATATTATCTCTGTGGTCTTTCCAACTAAAGTCGTTCGTAATTTTAACACCCAGGTACTTAGTTGAATTGACAGCCTTGAGAATTGTACTATTTATCGAGTAATCGAATTCCAACGGATTTCTTTTGGAACTCGTGTTGATCACCTCACACGTTTCGTTATTTAGCGTCAACTGCCACCTGCCACACCATACAGCAATCTTTTCTAAATCGCTTTTCAACTGATACTGGTCTTCGGATGACCTTACTAGATGGTAAATTACAGCATCATCTGCGAACAACCTAAGAGAACTGCTCAGATTGTCATCCAGGTCATTTATATAGATCAGGAACAGCAGAGGTCCCAGGAGGCTTCCCTGGGGAACACCTGATATCACTTCAGTTTTACTCGATGATTTGCCGTCTATTACTACGAACTGCAACCTTCCTGACAGGAAATCACGAATCCAGTCGCACAACTGAGACGATACCCCATAGGCCCGCAGCTTGATTAGAAGTCGCTTGTGGGGAACGGTGTCAAAAGCTTTCCGGAAATCCAGAAATACGGAATCAACCTCCGTGCGAATAAAGAGCTAGCTGCGTTGCTCAAGAACGATGTTTTCTGAAACCATGCTGATTACATATCCCTTCGAGGTGATTCATAATGTTTGAATTCAGTATATGCTCCAAAACCCTACTGCAAACAGACGTCAATGATATAGGTCTGTAGTTCGATGGATTACTCCTACTACCCTTCTTAAACACTGGTGCGACCTGCGCAATTTTCCAATCTGTAGGTACAGATCTACCGGTGAGCGAGCGGTTGTATATGATTGCTAAGTAGGGAGCTATTGTATCAGCGTAATCTGAAAGGAACCTAATCGGTATACAATCTGGACCTGAAGACTTGCCCGTATCAAGCGATTTGAGTTGCTTCGCAACCCCTAAGGTATCTACTTCTAAAACTCATGCTAGCAGCTGTTCGTGTTTCAAATTCTGGAATATTCCATTCGTCTTCCCTAGTGAAGGAATTTCGGAAAACTGCGTTCAATAACTCCGCTTTAGCGGCATAGTCGTCGGTAACAGTACTATCGGCACTGCGCAGCGAAGGTATTGACTGCTTCTTGCCGCTTGTGTACTTTACATAAGACCAGAATTTCTTCGGATTTGCTACCAAATTTCGAGACAATGTTTCGTTGTGGAACCTATGTTGTCTCTTGTATGTACGCTTTCGTTAATTCTATTAATTTTCTGGGAAACTGCGCCCTACAGTTTTTCCCGTATTGCTTGCCTGTTTGGACTATAATACGAAATATCGCCCACATATTTTATTGATACTTGACACATCATCTGCCACTATCCTACACCACACCCAGCCATATCGACTGCACATTAGTTTGGATTCTTTCTGCACGACGGTCAGGGGGTTGAAGATGGCGTAGTGAAACGTCGAAACTGGTCGCATAAGTAAAATAAAATAGGAAATATACACGACTGAAGGTGTTTTTGATTTGACATTTTTAACGAGGGGTAGGTTACAACCTGTCTCTGTCCCCTCTTAGGTACTGCCTTCGTTACATGTGCTTCGATCCTATTACTGCTGTGTAGTTCCTGTACGCGTTGCTTTCACTCCTTGTACTACTCCCCTTGATTTTCTAACGAAAAGGAATCGTGACTGGTGAAAACTATGTATGCACTTCCCTCAAAGGGAAGGATACGAAAATACAGCAGTTGCTGTAATAGTGTCAAAATAACAAAAATCAGAAAATTTAGTATAGATTTTTATTTGCTCGTTTACATCAATATTATCCACTTCAGATTAGGTCCCCCCCCCCCCCCCCAGCCGATCTTTGGGACAGATTTTTGCTCTCTCGGGGATGTGTCTTTTAAAACAACTATTTCTGGCGAATATGGAGGCTGGGGCATCATCACATAATGTTTTTTTTGTTTTTTTTTTTTTTTGCCAAAATTTCACATACAAGCAACGAAGCGTGGGCAGGTGCATTTATCGTGGTGCAAAAGCCTTGAATCCTTTCGCGATAAATCTGTGCAGTTTAAGTCGTACTCTTTATTGTAGTGCACGCGACGAAAAGTTGTGCAGTTTGTCTCACTGTTGCCTCTCTACGGTACTGTCTCGTGCATGCAGCAGCGCTCAAGCCCGCATTCCTCCGCCGACCATTAGCTGCGCTGCCCTGTAAGCGGCTGTAGGCGAGCCGTGAACAGTAGGGGGGAAAAAAGACGATCGCGGTGGGTGCCCTTTCTGCGTCGGCCCGGCCGCCGAGCAGCGGGATCGCGGATTATCTGCTGTGCGCATGCGCGGCCGTGTTGCTAC
This sequence comes from Schistocerca cancellata, assembly GCF_023864275.1. NCBI lineage: Eukaryota > Metazoa > Arthropoda > Insecta > Orthoptera > Acrididae > Schistocerca > Schistocerca cancellata. Next base: position 99,451,952 of record NC_064628.1, on the reverse strand, counting down.
TGCCGCCGCCGCCTCCAGGTGGCGGGACGGAGCGGAAGGCGCGTACATCCGCCCCCGCAACCCCGTGTCGCTTCCTCGTCGCCCGCGTGAACGACGTGCTGCAATCGGATGCGAACGGCGTCGCAGCCGTCAGGTGTCAACGCCCCCACACTCTGTCCTGCACTCTCACACACCCGGAAGCCCTCAACGACGCCCAACCAGAGAGACCTTCGCTGCTTTATACTGCTTTTGTTTCTTTCTTGTGTTCTTTCTTTTTGCGTCTACATCTTTTTCGGGCGACGCAGCCGCGGGACCCAGAAAAAGCCCGAAGCCCACATTTCTACAAAATGGTTCAGTGACTTTGGCTGTTCAGTATAAAATGTAAAATTAAAATCACCTTCGCCATATATATGGGATATGAGATGAACATCAACAAAAGCAAAACTGGGATAATGGAATGTAGTCGAATTAAGTCGGGTGATGCTGAGGGAATTATATTAGGAAATGAGACACTTAAAGTAGTAAAGGAGTTTTGCTATTTGGCGAGCAAAATAACTGACGATGGTCGACGTAGAGAGGATATAAAATGTAGACTGGCAATGGCAAGGAAAGCGTTTCTGAAGAAGGGAAATTTGTTAACATCAAGTATAGATTTAAGTGTCAGGAAGTCGTTTCTGAAAGTATTTGTATGGAGTGTAGCCCTGTATGGAAGTGAAACATGGACAATAAATAGTTTGGACAAGAAGAGATTAGAAGCTTTCGAAATGTGGTGCTACAGAAGAATGCTGAAGATTAGATGTGTAGATCACATAACTAATGAGGAGGTATTGAATAGAATTGGGGAGGAGTTTGTGGCACAACTTGACAAGAAGAAGGGACTGGTTGGTAGGACATGTTCTGAGACATCAAGGGATCACAAATTTAGCATTGGAGGGCAGCGTGGAGTGTAAAAATCGTAGAGGGAGACCAAGAGATGAATACACTAAGCAGATTCAGGAGGATGTAGGTTGCAGTAGGTACTGGGAGATGAAGGAGCTTGCACAGGATAGAGTTGCATGGAGAGCTGCATCAAACCAGTCTCAAGACTGAAGACGACAACAACAACAACAACAACAACAACAACAACAACAACCTCCTCATTAGTTACGTGATCTACCCATCTAATCTTCAGCAGTCTTCTGTAGCACCACATTTCGAAAGCTTCTATTATCTTCTTGTCTAAACTATTTATCGTCCATGTTTCACATCCATACATGGCTACACTCTATCCAAATACTTTTAGAAAAGACTTCCTGACATTTAAATCTATACTCGATGTAAACAAATTTCTCTTCTTCAGAAACGCTTTTCTTGCCATTGCCAATCTACATTTTCTATCCTCTCTAATTCGACCATCATCAGTTATTTTGTTCCCCAGATAGCAATACTCATCTGCTACTCATTTTCTAATCTAATTCCCTCAGCATCTCTTGATTTAATTCCGCTACATTCCATTATCTTCGTTTTGCTTTTGTTGATGTTAATCTTATATCCTACTTTTAAGACACTGTCCATTCCATTCAACTGCCGTTCCAGGTCCTATGCTGTAATGTCATCGGCAAACCTCAAAGCTTGTATTTCTTCTCCATGGGTTTAAATTCCTAATCCAAATTTTTCTTTTGTTCCTTTACTGCTTGCTCAACATACAGATTGAATAACATATGGGAGAGGCTACAACTGTCTCACTCCCTTCCTAACCACTGCTTCCCTTTCATGCTCCTCAACTCTTATAACAGCCATCTGGTTTCTGTACAAATCGTAAATGGCCTTCCACTCCTTGTATTTGACCCTGGCCACCTTCAGAATTTGAAAGAGTATTCCAGTCAACATTGTCAAAAGCTTTCTCTAAGTCTTCAAATGCTAGAAACGTAGGTTTGCCTTTCCTTAATCTGTCTTCTAAGATAAGTAATAGGGTCAGGGGTCAGTATTGTCTCATGTGTTCCAATATTTCTATGGAATCCTATCTTCCCCCAAGATCGTTATATCGTGTGTGTGTGTGTGTGTGTGTGTGTGTGTGTGTGTGTGTGTGTGTGTGTGTGTGTCGCGTGCGCCATGTGATAGTAAAGTGAACCTACTAACGGAGGTCAAAATTGTGTGTCAGAGGTAACTACTGTGTCAGTATGTGACAAAGAAGTAGTGTTTAGTGCGAATGTCACTTCCTATCTGTGCATTAGCATTACATACTAGTTGTTTGCGACTTACTGATACCTTGGGTATCTCTGACTGACACGTAATTTTGACCTCCGATTAGCACGTTCACTTTACTATTATACGCCATATATATATAATTTTTCGTTCCCTAGTTTATATTCACACGATGTATAGCCGTTTCCTCCTTTTATTCCTTAATGAATCATTGATTTTGATTACACATTCTGCAAAGTTCAGTTTCCGTCAGATGTTTATTGCGCACTACTGCTTTGTTTTACCCCTTTTACTATATAATTTACAGTGTTGTTCTCTTTACTCAGGCTCCTGAAGATGGTGCAGTGAAACTCCGTTAATGTTCGCACAAATAAATTATATTCAAAATATAGACTACTGCAGGTACTTCTAATTCTGCATTTTGTATATATTTTTTGTCCTTTCTTTTAAATAAAACTGCTGTGCGCGGAAAGCAGGAGTTGGCCTGAAAATACGATGTTACGGAAATGACTCATTAGAAAAATAACCTGGTGTCAGCTGTTCAGAGGTTGAGAAAGAAAAGGACCGTAGTAATTTAAGGGAAAGCATCGTAATACTCTGGCTGCAGGAATGCCAGTCTTTTGCAAAAAAAAAAAAAAAAAAAAAAAAAAAAAAAAAAAAAAAAGTTACATCCACTACGGTTTATGTGAGGAAAGTGATTGTTAATCAGACTTAAAGAAATATGTGTGTCTGCGTCACCCATGAAGTTTTATTTCATCCACTACGTGTTTCAACGGTACACTATCATCAGATAGAGGAAGACGTCATCGACACGCCTGTTTTTAGTGGTAAACATTGCCGATGTCAGTCAGCAGCGTGTGATCTCCCGACGCGTCAGTTTGTGACTTGCAAGTGCAACAACGTTTTTTTGTAATTTCTTGGTACGTAACAAAATCGTGTGACATATCTATAGTCACAAGCATATGCGAATTACAAAGGTATAATGTAGCAAATGTATGGATCTTCTTGGACGCTAAATACCTTTAATATACTACATTTTATACAGTGGGTCACTTCTAAAAGTCCTTTGGTTGATTCACTTTATTATTAACAGCGGAAATAACAACCTGACCTCTGGACCACCTCTAACGCTGCACGAAATCATCGATGCCTGACACCCTTGTAAAGGACGCCTTCTAATTTATGAAACGTATAGTATGTAAGGTTTTGAGGTCAGAACAACTACTGTGTAACCTGTAAACATTTTCGGTTTAGTGTTGCAATCTTATCACAGAAATACACGCATTTACACAGTTTACAATGTGACAATGTTATGACAGTTGTCAAAGGAATGCATCTCGTCCTCAGAAAATGAAATAATCCTAGCACAACAATGGTAAATTTTAGCTAGAAGATTCTTTACGAAATTATTCTTACGACTGCGTCATGATGTTGGCCAGTACTACGATAAATCATCCGATTCCGGTTCCAAGTTCGGTACTATTTAGGATCCAGACTGAGATTTCACTCTGCAGCGGAGTGTGCGCTGATATGAAACTTCCTGGCAGATTAAAACTGTGTGCTGGACCGAGACTCGAACTCGGGACGTTTGCCTTTTGCAGGCAAGTGCCCTACCAACTGAGATACCTAAGCACGAATCACGCCCCATCCTCGCAGCTTTACTTCTGCCAGTACCTCATCTTCTACCTTCCAAACTTTACAGAAGCTCTCTAGCGAACCTTCAGGAGTGCTAGTTCTGCTGTGAGGACGGGCGTGATTCGTGCTTGGGTAGCTCAGTTGGTAGAGCACTTGCCTGCAAAAGGCAAACGTCCCGAGTTCGAGTCTCGGACGGGCACACAGTTTTAATCGGCAGGAAGTTTCACTATTTAGGATGAAAATCAAGTCTACAGAGGATGGTTAGTTTGGTGAAAAGTTGAGCAAAATATTACCCAAGGTCGCTCGAGTTTACAGTGGACACAAGCTGGTGAACCAACAAGTCTACACCTCTGCCTGCAATATTTACCTTAGCTCCGATGAGTTGTCGCCTGCATGGCTGCTCTTGTCCTCTGAAATTCCTATAAAAAACAATTAAGCCTTTAATGATTTTTCCAGCAGAAACTGTCCCTATGTTTGTTATGCGAGAAAACATGTACTCATCCCTAGTCGTGGAATATGGCGATATGCATGCACATGGCTGGAGCAGCAAGCATATTAAAATGCCCTCTCAGTCCTTGTAAGAACAGTTAACTAACTAACTAACTGGCTGGTTCGTTTCTCCACAGTTGGAGCTCAACGACGCTACAGCTAATACCTAGCTGAATGTCAGCCGCAGTGAATGCAGTGTTCACACAGATTTCTCCTCCGCGTCTTACAGAGTATTATGCGTCCTGTTCTGCACTTTACGCCAGTTCAGAGAAGAGTCCCCAAAAATTTCGCTCTTGTCTTTCTCATAGACGAACTGTCACCCCACCTGGGTTCTTTTGATTTCCACGTCATGGTTTTTTTCGACCAATAGGATGTTCCTCTTACTTTTGTGGAAACTCTTCTAAATCTTCATTCTGTCCTACTTCTGGTGGCCCATTACCTGCTCTCCAGAATGCGTCACCTGTCCAGTCGCTGACTCTCGCCGTGGGACGCCCCCTAAGAGCTTCTCGTGGTGCCTCCCATGGTGCAGCCTCTGTTTCTGCCCGTACCTGCTTCATGCAAAACGTTTCCTCTCGCTGCTTGCTTCACCTTCTGCTCATTATATAGTAGCGGTGTGTTAATACTGTCGATTGAGTGTCATCCCTTTTGTATTACATACTTATAGGCAAATCTGCTCGTTACCACCCAAGTAAGTTAGGTGTCATATTCAACTTCCTGTTATGATGCATAAAACTCTTATGTAAGGTGCGAAATTGACCTTCATTTATTCTGCTACCTTAGAAGTGGACGAAATAAAACTTTGTGATTAATGCAGAAATATACACAGGAAATTTCACAGTTCCTATTAAAGACTTCTAGGGGTAATACAGAAGGTTGATAAAGTTTTGACAAAGAACCAAATTGCAGAAATATAGCGTCTGGATGTACAATAAGTTTAAAGATCAAATCACTTTCAAATTTCCCCTTTCACGGTACACACACACACACACACACACACACACACACACACACACACACACACACTGGAGTCCATGACCTCTGACCAGTCTGATATTGGAGCCTATGGTTTGGGCAGTGTTTAAAGTACTTGTCCGCGAGTCTTCTTCAGACGTCAAGACTGTGGCGCATCCACAGAGTACCACACGCAACCCTCCTAGCTGAGGATCGAGGAGTTAGCGTCACGGATCGAGTACGAAACCAGTAGTAAGAAACGCAGCTGTCAGTCTGAGATACGCCGCAAGAACGCCAAGGAAATGTGATTCTGACACAAACGAGGTGGCCTACATACCATAGCCCCTCGCAGTCGATGTTGCAGTCTGATTAAAACGCCAACTAACGAGGTCTCCCCCTCTTCTCAGTTTGTGCGTCTGCCGTGAGGCGGGAGATTTGAAAGTGATTCGAATCTTCAAACTTGTGCTATATCCAAACGGTACATTTTTGGACATGTGCTTCTTATCAAAACTTTATCTACGAAGTTCCCTGTACAACCTGAAGAAGTCTGTAGCAGGAACTCAGGAACGCCGTGTATCTCTTTCATGTATTATGACAAAACGCTAAAATTTTTGCGCCCTCATGAACGATTAAGAGTTCCACGCTTACACAATTACGCCATTATCGTCGATTTTCTCTCTGAGAAATTTACTTTTCTTTTTCCGAGATTGTTTGTTACGCACTTACACATTACTCACTACAGATAACTAATTACCAGAGCAGCCATCATTAAATATTCACCTACAAAAATGCGACATACGCACGGATAAAATTCAAAAATATTGTACGAGGGTTGTCCAGAAAGTAAGTTCCGATCAGTCGCTAAATAGAAACCACAGTGAAAATCAGAAACATTTTATGTCAAAGAGTTAGCTACACTTTCCAGATACTTCTCTACATAGTCACATCTCTGATTCCGATCTGTCAGAGCGTTATACCAAATTTCCAACTCCATCTTGATAGAAGGCAGCTGCCAGTGTTTTCCTATAATTCTCTATGCTCGTCTATAGCACCTAGCCTGCGCCCGAGTGTTGTCTTCGTATCCAGCTTTTCATGTGAACAGAGGTGATACTCAGCACAAACCAATTGGGGCTGCGTTGCGAGTGATCGAACACTGCCCATCGAAAAGGCTGCAGGAGCCTCTTCACTGCCCCTGCAGAGTGCGGCTGAGAATTGCCATGAAGAAAGAAGTGCATGGCAGTTGTGTCAGGTGGGCTGCATTCATTAAGGCGAAGCCTCTCAGCGGGCCCTCCTACTTGGCTGGAGACATCGTTGTCCTAAGCACTTTTACTCGCTCACAGTGCTCGCACAACTGAAAAGAGCGTCCTGATGCGATCGACGGTCATACTAGAGACACTACTCAACACATCTGTGCAAAGCTTCATCGGGTTTTCACTGTGGTGTCCATTTCACGACCGATCGGAACATACTTTCTGGACAACCCTCGTATAACCAGCGGAAAGATACTCCTATTAGAGCACAAAAAAGTCTACTATGCCCCCGTTATAAAAGTGGGGTACCAGCAGCCTCGTTATACCTTCCTCAGCACCTTTAAAAAATTTCCAAAAATTTTGGCATGTGAACATATTTGCGCTCATTTTAACATGCAACTCTCCTCTCACTGCCACAATCTCCCATAACTATAACTCACTCACACCTATTAGCCCTTGACTGTAAGTCACTTGTATCCATCCACTACCACTTCCCCATTCTCACTCACTCAGCCCAACTTATTATCATTACCTATTGGTGTCTCTCTCTGTCACTATCTCATGTCTGACAGCCACAGTCTCCTTCATTCTATCCATCTAACACTCTCTCTTCTCGCTGTCTCTGTCTCCCTCTTGCTCTCTCTCTCTCTCTTTCTCTCTTAGTGTTACTATCTCATTCTTCTTTCCCACTGCTGCTGTTTCTTCTCCTTGTCACTCTCTCTCTCTCTTCCTCCTTGTCATTGCCATAGACACACTCTCACTATCACTGGCTCTTACTTCCACTCTCTCCTTCTCTTTATTCCTCTCTCAATTGCACTGTCTCCTTCACTCTTTTCCTAGCACTGTTCTGTCACTGTCAACTTTGTTAAATTGTCTCTGTGCCCCTCTCTTTATCTCACACTGCCTTAGTCTCTTTCGCTGTTTCTGTACCACAATCACTGTCGACTGTCTTCCAGTATCCTTAAAGGCGCTAAGGAAGGTAAAATGAGGGAGCTGGTACCCCACTTGTCAGTCACCCTTTTTAACAGGCGCGTATTCACCTCTTTTGTGATCCGATAGGTGCATTTTTCCGCTAGTTCCCATCTCTTCCCTGACACAGTACATGTCACTCATGTCTAAAGAACTTTATCGATCAGTATAATTTTGATAGTTCACTCAAGTGCAATTTTAAATAACTCAAAACTAATTTTACACCTCAGACCGTACTTTACGCGCACAAAAATTTTGCATGTGGTTCAGTACTAAAATATGGGGTCCCCGGAACGCTTCTGATAATGGAGTCAGTTTACATTGTATTTCTACTTGTTATGTCGCTTTGTAAACTACGTTTGCGCCTCGTTCTGGATATTATATGTGTATTTTACGTGCACACGTAGGGTAACTTTAAACCTCTGTCACTCGAAGACGAGTAAATGTATCAATAAAATTTTCCAGGTATGATATTGCAGTGTCTGTATTATTCTCAATTACGATGTAATGTTAGTTTGTATATGCATGCAAGTCCAAAGGAAGATTTCATCGTAATTCAGAATAATACAGACACTGCGATATCGTATTTATCCGCCGACACTGGGCAAGCGACTGTCGAGTAAAATGTCTCCCCTGTACGAGCACAGGTTATAGACACATGTCGGACGACTTATGGAAGTTTGGTTCTGGCCGTAAGTCGTTCTCGGATAGCCTAATGGTAAGGCGACCGCTCGCGATAAGCGGGAAAGGCGGGTTAGAGTCCTGATCCGAAACAAAATTACAGTTCTATGATATAAATGGAATAGCACATGAGTGGTTTAAGTCGTACCTACAGAACAGGAAGCAAAAAGTTTCCTTGTATGGGTCAAGTGATTTAAATAAGTTTGCCACGTCATCTAACTGGGGTGAAATTACATCGGGTGTTCCACAGGGATCAATCATCAGTCCCCTTCTGTTCTTGATATATGTGAACGACCTCCCTTCCTATCTGAAACAGGAAACTGAACTGACACTGTTTGCTGATGGTACAAGCATAATTATTAATCCAGTAAAAGAAACTCCAATTGAAAATGATACAAATAAGGTCTTTGGAAAAGTCATTATTTGGTTTTCTGAAAATGGGCTTCCTTCGAAAAAAGACAGTACATCCAATTTTGTGCTGCAAAAAGTACAGTTCCTTCAATAAATATAACACATCAACAGAAGTCATAAGATAGGGTAGAGCATATTAAGTTTTTGGGTGTACACATAGATGAGAATCTTAATTGGAAAATTCATATTTTGGATCTTCAAAAGCGACTAGGTTCAGCAACTTTTGCAATCAGAATAATTGCCAATTTTGAGGATATAGAAATTAGTAAGCTAACATAATTTGCATAATTTCACTCTATGATGCCATACGGAATAATATTTTGGGGTAACTCTACATTTAGACAAGAAGTATTCACTGCTAAAAAGAAAGTTGTTAGAATAATGTGTGGGGTTCATAGTCGCACATCTTGTAGGCATCTAAAAGATTGGGGATTATTACAACAGCCTCACAGTACTTTTACTCACTAATGAAATTTGTTGTCAACAACATGGATCAGTTTAAAAACAACAGTGACATTCATGATTAAAATACCAGAGACCCTATCTTTGGGACAGAAAGGGGTAAAATGTGCTGCTATAAAAATTTTCGACAAATTACCAGATGAAATAAAATGTCTGACAGACAGCAGTAATAGCTTCAAAATTAAATTGAAATCGTATCTCCTCGACAACTCCTTCTATACCATATATGAATTCTTGAATAGGAATAAATAAATCTACAAATATAATATATGCATTTCGTGCCATTTAAGGGAATGGGGTAAATAACATAAATATTTATCCTTAACTCTGTATTGTAAAATTATATATTAAAAAATCTTGTTTCATATGTGCATTTCTTGTGCACTTGACACGTTAAACACCATAACGGCTACCGTACCGCGCGATTGATCATTGGAACACGCAACCAACTAACTAACAAATTTTCACTGTCGTCATTCCATTATGCAGTTGATAGTTGTCCACATTCGCAGCTGCGACTACATTTCATTAATTTTCAAGGTTGTCAGAGATCGACATTTTAGAAATACATCGAAAAACTTTCAACCATCTGCTGTGCATAGCCGTCTTGCAATCTATGGCGCGGTTTTGGTACGCAAAACCATGTTTTTCGGTTTTTCTCAGGAACCGCCCATGAACTAAATGGTGCCTATACAGTCCCCTTAAGGTGCAACATAGAACACATATAACGCAAAAAGAACCAACCGATTTGTTCCATTTGCCTGAGTTAGAGGAAGTGTGTGATATTCAAACTGTGACCCTGTAATGTAGGATAGTTGCAGAAGGGCGATCCTTCTATTGTATACACGCATGGTTGTTAGCCCGAGAGCTATCCAAAGTACTGGACCCTCTCTTTCTGTCACCAATAGAATCCAAGTATGAGACCCGGAAAAAAACCTTTTAATACGCGGCATTTTGGAACACATTAGGTGGCGTATGCGTACCGATACGATTTAGACAGTTGCGTGCCACGCCAGGTTGTCCTGCAGAGGATATACGCATGTTACAGGGACTGCCAGACGACTGTTTACATAATCAAATGTAATGCATTGCGCATATACAAGTATAATGATGCATTAGTGCTGGTTAACAGTTAGCATCCAGGATCGAGTACAAAAACAGTTGTAATGAACACAGCCGCCAGTCTATGAGAAACATCGCAAGTATGGCAACGAAATGAGATTCTCCCACAAATGAGGTAGCCTACATACCACAGTTCTTCCGATTTTGGAGTACTCCTCAACGGTTTGAGACCTTTACCACTGTAAGTAGGCTGTTCAGGTTTTTATGTTGGTAACGCCACGTAGTGCTCTGTATGAAAATCGCTGACTGCGCTGTGTGCAGTCTGTGGCTGGCCGGACTCATTGTTGGAATATTCACTAGTGTAGTGTTGGGCAGTTGGCTGTTAACAGCGAGTAGCGTTGCACAGTTGGAGGTGAGCCGCCAGCAGTGGTGGATGTGGGGAGAGGAATGGCGGAGTTTCGAGTGGACGATCTGGACGAGTATCCGTCAGAAAAATGAAATTTGTTTAATTGGATGTCACAAAAATCAAAATCCTTCATTTGCTAACTATGCCTATGAGTAGTTAGTGCCTTCAGTACTTAGAATCTGATATTTAGCTGGCAGTATTGGCGCTCGCTATGTTGCAGTAGTTAGAATAACGAAGATTTTTGTGAGGCAAGTGATTCATGGAAGGTATAGGTTATTGTTAGTCAGGGCCATTATTTTGTAGGGATTATTGAAAGTCATATTGCGTTGCGCTAAAAATATTGTGTGTCAGTTTAGTGATCACAATAAGTTAAGAGAGAACTGTCTGAGTACGTTGTTTTACGCAGCTGTTTCTGTATCAAATAACGAAAGAGTTTTTTCGAGCAATGTCGTTCATAAATTTTCAAAGCGGATGTTTCACCACGTACTAATCGTTTGAGGTAGAGGACAGAGAGAAACAACAACAGTGCTTTTCTTCACGGGTTCATTTATTTAGCGCGAGAGTGGCACGGTGGATCACCTCCAACCACAAGAGACGATGTGAATCACGGTGAACGTTACTGTTAAAACTCGAAGATCGTACGTTCCAAGACTGTAGCTCAGTGGATTAGCGGACCAGTCAGACTAAAAATCCAGATATACAGGGTCCAACGTCCAGTATTCCCAAAGAATAAATCGCTTAAAAACTTTGCCACACGGACACTCTGATACTGAAGCAACTCGCCAACAAACACACCTTGTCGTCAGTCTTCAACTCCCCGATTTCAGCCGAGGCATATTCTTCTATCTCTGTTCCGTGACGTCACTGTTAAAGCATCAAGGTAACTAGCCTTCATCATGAGGACATGACATTTCGATCAAAGAATACATGATTTATTAGAAATTGAGGATGTAGGGAAATTTACTGTATAGTTCAATGATTCATAATATAAAAGGAAAGCCGTTCTTTATTCTTGCAAACAATTGCCATACCTCTATAATCTGACAGAGCTGAAATGAGGTTATTGGTGCTAGAAACACAAAAAAGTACCAGAAGAACACTAGAGTGGAAAAACATCCCCATGCATATGAAAGGCTGCCTTTTGATGTGAGCAATGTGAATCTGGAATCGTATTATATCTATGCAGCGTGTAGGACCAACAACCAATTTTTTGTGTCGACGTTTTTCGTGTGCATACTATATCTTGCGATCGAAGTATTTTAACCTTCCATTTAGGGAAAAGTAGCTACATTTTTTTTCAAAAACTTCTTTTTAGACAGTTATAACCAACTGTGCAGTACATTCATATAATAACTTTGATGGAACTAGCTCGTGGTAGCAACTCATAAAATCTGTCACCCAAGAAGTTTTACCTCGCTGTGAACAAAGATGTTTTTCATTGCCAGTCATGTTAGCAAGTTTAACTCTGATCTCAGAAAAGTAAATCAAAAGTTGAAATTTGAATCTTACGTAATCAGACAGATATAGCATATCCATTGCTGAAAGTAACAGGAAACTTCGATCAGTTTTTTTTTTCTGTAGGGTATGTTGTTACACATTCGGTTTGCGACTCTTGTGGATCGGCCATGAATATAAGTACTTCTGATTTAACTTCCGAGTTTTTCCAATAATTTTTCATTCAATGAGAAAGCTGTTTTTCTGAAATTCTGAACACTTTCCTCCAGTTTCTGTCTTTACTTTTCTCTTAAGATAGGAATCTGAAACCGTCTTTCGAAATGTATTCCTATTCATAATTTTGTTACTCTTCAATCTTCTTCTCTTTCACATCACTTCTGATTTCCTGACGATAGCTGCATAAGGGAGACTTCTTGCGGTCAACATGTTTAAAATTGTCTTGCATATTCTGTTTTCATTCAGCCGAAACAGGTGGCCAGAAAATATCATTTTACGTTTTCTCGTCTTTACATACAGCTGTCTAATTTTCTGGTAGAGATCTCATTACTCCAATTCCTATATTCACCGTTGTCTTTTATTGGTCCTAATATCGTTCTTAGGATTTTCCTCTTTCTTTTCCATCTTTTCTGTTTCTCCTGCCGTAGTCAAAACCAGGCATTCCGCTGCTTATCTACATTCTGTCTTTATCACCGTAACCTAGAGCTGTAACTTTTCTGAAGAGGAGATCGATTTCTTGATCTAGACATCTGTAGTCAAATGAAAGGTCATTTCCATCTTCCTTCCTCTTAATTTACTAGCCTCACTGCCCAACTTCTTTACGTCACCACAATATTCAAAGTCATTGACTTTTTCAATAATTCTGTAATTTTTGTTCATGAAATTTGGAACATCTCTCAAACTCGTCACCTATTCTGCTTTTAAGTAAGGTAATTTGAAGGGCTATTTTTTCTGAAATTCTTCTCAAAATATTCATTTTTATTGTTGCCATTGCTATGTCAGCGGGTACTGTTCCAATATTATCAGCAAAAGGGAAACATTGAATTCTAAAATTTATTTTTTTAGTCTGAAGCTGTCGAGCAGTTATCGACCTTACGAGTCCTCGCAACCTTAGAGTATTGAAATCTGTCGATACACTAGGGGGAAGGGAAAGGAAGGAAGATAGAATTTAAAGTCTCATCGGCAACGAAGTCATTAAGAGACGGAGCACAAACTCGGGATATCGAAAGCTGGAGAAGAAAATCGGCCGTGCCCTTTCGCACGGGAACTATCCCGGCATTCACGTGGAGCGATTTAGCAAAAATCACGGAAAACCTGAATCTAGATGGTCAGACGCGGATTTGAATCGTTGTTCTCCGGAATGAGAGTCCAGACTGTTGACCACTACGCCACCTGGCTCTATAGTACACGAGAGTTACGTCACGAGGGACAAGGCGACCTTGCACGTAACTCACTGCAGCTCGTAACTGCGGCGCAAGTGGGCAAAATAGGGGCGCCTTTTGCTCCGGCCTTTACGGTTCTCTTCACTTACGGTACTTTTTTGTCGGCTGTCGCGAGTCCTGGCACGGTGTTGCTACAACCTGTTGTGCACGTCTGGCCCGCTAGTTGCCTAGACCCAGATACCTTTCACCGCCTTGAACAAGCCGCTTTTTCTATACGCGTCTCGTCTTTTTCTTCGCCTTCGTCCTTATCTGTACGAGACACGCTTACCCCGTTTGGAGTGTCTGGCCACTTGTTCTCGCCTTACCCGTTCCAATCGATCTACCGCGCTCGTCGTCGCGCTTAATTTATGGACTGTGGGCGGGATGTTAGCTGCCCGAGCCGGAGCGGATGGATACGCTGTAAAGGAAACCGAGGAAAAAATTTTGAAAGGCAATTAACGTTCTGGGAGAGGAAATAAGTTTTGACGGTTTCGCAGTGACGTTTTAATTCTGTAAGACGCAACAAAGGACTTGGAATATAAGTTGAAAGGATTGGATAGCGTCTTTAAAAAAGAACTAGAGTAATAGAATGCAGCACAGGATGAAAGAAAAATCGGACGTTTAATTGCAGTGGGCCACTGAGCGAACCCAACTGCAACAGATGAAAATTTGTGCAGCACGTGGAATCTACATCTACATGGAAACTCTGCAAATCACATTTAAGTGCCTGGCAGAGGGTTCATCGAACCAGCTTCACAATTCTCTATTATTCCACTCTCGTATAGCGCGCCGAAAGAACCAACACTTAAATCTTTCCGTAAGAGCTTGCATGGGGGCTTAATTATAAAAACTAAAATAAAATAATTTTAGTAGCTGTGTATCCGGTTACGAAATCTCGTAACCGATTGGCCCTGACTAGTATTAGTACGCAATCTGACTGCATAAAATAACAATAAAGAATGAAGGGAAATTTCCGTTAGCACAATTGATTAATTAAGTCCTCAGCAACTATAAAAGCTACGAAACAACAAATCACAAGTGTAACTGTTCTGTGTGTGGAAGTGTGATTCAACGTACACGTATCTGGCACGGTTCTCCCTCAATACGACAAGGTATTTTAAACACCATTTATAATGAACTAATTGAAAAACCAGAAATACTATAATTGCACATACAAACCAGAATTACTGTCTAATACATGAACACGAGCCAGATGCTTTTGTTGACTGAACCTGTGACCAAGAGGCATTGTTATTTAGGAAATTTGAAATACAAAATTTTTTTGTTACCTTCATATATATTGACGAAAAATACACTGTGATCATTTCAACATCTTCCATATATAAATTACACCAACCGAACAGCATCATCTCTCTCGGTCAGCAGAAGAACAACTGCACACGACATGCTCTCAACTAGTACTGCTCTCGACATCCTCTCAACAAGCACTTCCCACGACAATCTCTGAACTACAACTGCCCACGACAATCTCTGAACAACTACTGCCCCAGTGGAGTCGGCGGAATAATATTCTTTGGCGCAATCTCTGGCGCTGTGACTCAGTGTAGCCACCTTTCAATCTCTAATTTCCCTTATTTTATCGTGGTGATCGTTTCTCCCTATGTAGGTCGGTGTCAAAAAAATATTTTCGCGTTCTGAGGAGAGAGCTGGTGATTGGAATTCCGCGATAAGTAGCCGTCGCAACGAAAAACACCTTCCTTTCAATGACGTCCAGCCCAAATCCTGTATCATTTCTTTGACACTCTCTCCCATATTTCGCGATAATACAAAACGTGCTGCCCTTCTTTGAAATTTCTCGGTGTACTGCGTCAGTCCTACCTGGTAAGCATCCCACACCGGGCAGCAGTATTCCAAAAAGAGGACGGACAAGCGTAATGTGGCCAGTCCCCTTAGTAGGTCCGTTACATTTTCTAAGTGTCCTGCCAATAAAACGCAGTCTTTGGTTAGCCTTCCCCATGACATTTTCTGTGTGTTCTTTTCAATTTAAGTTGTCCGTAATTGTGATACCTAGATATTTAGTTGAATTTATGGCTTTTAGATTAGACTGATTTATCGTGTAACCGAAATTTATCGAATTCCTTTTAGCACGCATGTGGATGACCTCACACTTACCATTATTTAGGGTCAACTGCCACTTTTCGCATCATTCAGATATTTCTCCTAAATCGTTTTACAGTTTTTTTTATCTTCTGATGACTTTATTAGTCGATAAACGACAGCATCATCTGAAAACAACCGAAGACGGCTACTCAGATTGTCTCCAAAATCGTTTATATAGATAAAAAACAGTAAAGGACCCATAACACTACCTTGAGAAACGCCAGAAATCACTTCTGTTTTACTCGATTACTTTCTGTCAATTACTACGAACTGTGAACTTTGACAGGAAATCACAAATCCAGTCTGTAAGCCGCTTGTGTGGTACAGCGTCAAAAGCCTTAAGGAAATCCACAAGTACGGAATCGATCTGAAATCCATTGTCAATAGCACTCGACACTTCATTTGAATAAAGAGCTAGTTGTGTTTCACAGGAACGATATTTTCTAAATCCATGTTGACTGTATGTCAGTAGAAAGTTTTGTTCGAAGTAATTTATAATGTTCGAACACAATATATGTTGTAGAATCTTGCTGCAAATCGACGTTAACGATATGGGACAGTAATTTAGTGTATTACTCCTACTACCTTTCTTGAATATTGGTGTCATCTGTGCAATTTTCCAGTCTTTGGGTACGGATCATTCGTCCAGCGAACGGATGTATATGATTGTTAAGTATGGAGCTAACGCGTCAGCATACTCCGAAAGGAACCTAAGTGGTATACAGTCTGGACCAGTAGACTACTTTCTCACGTCGTGATTTGATTCCCTCAGTACTGCCTTATTTGATGCGATTACATTCTATTACTCTAGTTTTACTTTTGCTGTTGTTCACCTTTTAACCTCTTTCTCAACTCACTGTCCGTTGTATACAACTGTTCTTCCACGTCGTTTCCTGTCTCTGACAAAATTAAAACGTCATCGAGAGAACTCAAAAGCTGTTATTTCTTCTTACTAAATTTTTTACACTCTTTCTCTGCCTCTCCCTCCCCAGTCTCAGCCTCAATCACTGCTTTACTTTCAAGTATTTCCACTATTATAAATGCAGTATGGTTTCTGTACAAGCTATGGATAATCTCCTGTTCCTTATTTTGTAAGTGGTAAATTAAGAATTTTGAAGAGTGTATTCCAGTTGATAATGTCAAAAGCTGTCAATGGGGGTTTGCCATTCTTAAACCTAAGACACAGGGATAGATGAAAATATGGAAATACATTATCATGCCTAATACGAGTAGGGAAATAGTTGGCCTTCGAAACATCTTCCAGTCGTCTCTGAATAGGTAAAGACAGGTCCTGTATGGTTTTCAATGGAACCCAATACTATTCTTCATTCAGAATAGAGACAAGTTCACGTAACGATGATGGGCGGGTGTCGAACTGGGATACTGAGAGACCCCAAAATATCTAGGAGTGATACTTCATAGAGCACTTTCTTTTAAGAAGCATTGTATGAACTGCAAGTCAAAAGTTTCCAGCAGGAACAATCTTCTATGGCAACTGTCTGGACCGCAGTGGGATAGTTAACCTGAACTTCCGCAATGGCACTAAGCTATTCTGCGACAGAGTATGCCTGCTCTGTTTGGCATAATTCAACACATGACATACAGGTGGACATAGCTCTCAGTGACACCAGCAGAATCGTAATAGGTCGCTCGAAATCCACTCCAGTCGAATGACTTTACCCCTTCACAGGAACAGCACCACCTCCCATTCGAAGAGCTGCGAATGAAGGAGGAAATACAGGGGAACAGCAGAAAACCCATCCTATGTACAGGCACGGACCAGATCCGCAGCTACTGAACTCTAGGAGGAGATTACTTGGAATGTCTGTCACTTAGAACCACTGCTGCTGAAGAAGCTAGGTAACAACTATGGAAGGCTAAGCCCTACCTTCTCCCTGGCTGGCAATAGAGTTTCTAAAACATTAACACATGGCTTTGATGAGAAATTGACGACTTGGAAGCCCCTGAATAGACTGAGATGTGGAGTTGACAAGTCAAAGGGTAATTTGGCTAGATGGGGCTACAGTGATCAAGGTGATATGCTGTGTAACTGTCGAGAAGATCAGACTACTGTTCATTATTTGCTTAAATGCAGCTGTGTCCGGCCTATTGGACAGAATATGAATTTCATCAAAGAACAGAAAATACGCTGTAAATGGCCAAGTTCACCAAAAGTAACGCAGTCTAGTCATAGCGGTGTAAACTACGTATGTTTCAGATATGAGAATAAAAAGAAAGTAATCACGCACCCTTTTTTTTCCAAAGTGAACCACAAAGGCGCAGTAACACTGAGATCTGGTGATTGTGGTGGCCAGGGAAGGTGTGATAATTAATCCTGGTACACAGCGTCACCATTGGCAAACAAACAATGTAAAATGGGATGCGCCTGATTAGGCAAAATGGTCACACAATCCTTCGCAGTAATGCGACTTGGAGTAGGTATTAAAATCCATGGAGAAGAAATAAAAACTTTGAGGTTCGCCAATGACATTGTAATTCTATCAGAGACAGCAAGGGACTTGGAAGAGCAGTTGAATGGAATGGACAGTGTTTTGAAAGGAGAATATAAGATGAACATCAACAAAAGCAAAACGAGGATAATGGAATGTAGTCGAATTAAGTCGGGTGATGCTCAGGGAATTAGATTAGGAAATGAGACACTTAAAGTAGTAAAGGAGTTTTGCTATTTGGGGAGCAAAATAACTGATGATGGTCGAAGTAGAGAGGATATAAAATGTAGACTGGCAATGGGAAGGAAAGGGTTTCTGAAGAAGAGAAATTTGTTAACATCGAGTATAGATTTAAGTGTCAGGAAGTCGCTTCTGAAAGTATTTGTATGGAGTGTAGCCACGTATGGAAGTGAAACATGGACGATAAATAGTTTGGAAAAGAGAATAGAAGCTTTCGAAAGAATGCTGAAGATTAGATGGGTAGATCACGTAACTAATGAGGAGGTATTGAATAGAATTGGGGAGAAGAGGAGTTTGTGGCACAACTTGACAAGAAGGGACCGGTTGGGTCACAAATTTAGCATTGGAGGGCAGCGTGGAGGGAGACCAAGAGATGAATACACTAAGCAGATTCAGAAGGATGTAGGTTGCAGTAAGTACTGGGAGATGAAGAAGCTTGCAAAGGATAGAGTAGCATGGAGAGCTGCATCAAACCAGTCTCAGGACTGAAGACCACTACTACAACAACAACAAACAATGCGAGTTTGCACAGTTACGATGGGGCCCTGTGGAATACCATGGTACGGCTGCCCAAATCATCACAGAACCCACATTATGTTTCACTCTTGGCAGCAAGCAGTCTACATCGGAGGCTTGTGATGGCGTGCGCCAGATGTAAACTCTTTCAGGAGTTGTAAACGATGTAAAACAACTCAGCCCACCAAACGACTTTCTTCCATTGGTCCACAGTCGTGGTTTTATGATTTCGGTGCTACATTTTCCTGTCATGCGCAGTTGCATCACTTATGAGTGATTCTGGAATTCCAGCTCGCCCATCAGTTTCCATCTTATGGAGGTGTCCTGGTGTTATTTGTTGGTGGCAACGTTCGTGGACAATCAGGTCTTCAGTGATTTCTCCAGCTTATTTTTCATCATGATTCCCGTCTGTTACCGTCTGTCACGATCGCTCAACATAAATTTTCATCTTCATTGTGACTTCGTGGATGATACACAGAACACGGTTCTGACCGCGACTCATACTAACACGTATTGCTTACAGAACATTTGAAAAACTGGTAAACCCCAAACTCTCAAAAGATCTGTTTGGTTTCCAGAATAATGCACTAACACTCGAGGAAATATTCACTTGCGACTCACAGGAGTCAACAGAATATTTTCGCATTCGGAGGGCTACCGTCAGGTGCTCAGCATTCGTTTGCTGAGTATCCGCTTGTGACCCCGAGGTTGCTGAGCTGGGGACTGGTCAGCGCCGGCAGTCCGCTGCCACCGTAAGCTCTGGCCGTACTTCGGCGACTACTGGACAGCGCGGCAGTGGGACGTTGTGTGTCACAGGGAATCAGGATCTTGGCTTGACCGCCCAGATCGGCAGGATGGAATAAACCTCTATATAAAAAAAAAACCTCAATCTCAAGACGGGCTGCGTGCTGATGAGATGCATGGCTGCTGAGATGGAACAGTCGTTAGCGGTCAACCTCTGGGGAACCTGCCGCAGCTCAGTTCTGTAGGGCTTACTCAGGCACGTGGGGCTCTGTCTGAGTGGGCCCTTATTTCCCTAGCTGCTCGTGGGACCGAAATGGATCCTCAGAGATTTTCTTTTCCTCCTCCCAGCGGACAGGGTGATTCACTGGTAGATATTAACACCGTATCTTACAAAAGGGGTCATATAGCCAGTCCTGATTCAAGGATTATACAGAGTTCTTCCGTTTATTGTAACAGGACGCTTGCAGCTGGTCAGAATGTGTTTTTTATTAAAAAGTAGAAAGATGGCAGCTTTGGGAAGGTTTCACCTTTTTATATTCAGAAAGGTTTAGAGGGCATCGCAGATACTCCGATTTCGCCAAGGGACTAAGTAATTGAATGCTATGGGTTGAAACGACTACTTCCCAACAACTCACCAACCTCCAGAAAGCTGAGTATCTTGGCGAATATGGCACAGACACGGGACTCCATAACGCTTTCAACCATAGCAAAGGTGTTGTGACCTGTAGCGATGTTCTCGACGTTTCCAAGGAGAACGTGCAAAATACAGGGCTATTACAAATGATTGAAGCGATTTCATAAATTCAATGTAGCTCCATTCATTGACATATAGTCACGACACACTACAGATACGTAGAAAAACTCAAAGTTTTGTTCGGCTGAAGCTGCACTTCAGGTTTCTGCCGCCAGAGCGCTCGAGAACGCAGTGAGACAAAATGGCGACAGGAGCCGAGAAAGCGTATGTCGTGCTTGAAATGCACTCACATCAGTCAGTCATAACAGTGCAACGACACTTCAGGACGAAGTTCAACAAAGATCCACCAACTGCTAACTCCATTCGGCGATGGTATGCGCAGTTTAAAGCTTCTGGATGCCTCTGTAAGGGGAAATCAACGGGTCGGCCTGCAGTGAGCGAAGAAACGGTTGAACGCGTGCGAGCAAGTTTCACGCGTAGCCCGCGGAAGTCGACGAATAAAGCAAGCAGGGAGCTAAATGTACCACAGCCGACGGTTTGGAAAATCTTACGGAAAAGGCATTTCTTAAACAGGAGATTGGAAAACCGATGGATCGGTCGTGGTGGAGATCATGATCAGCAATTCATGTCATGGCCTCCACGCTCTCCCGACTTAAGCCCATGCGATTTCTTTCTGTGGGGTTATGTGAAAGATTCAGTGTTTAAACCTCCTCTACCAAGAAACGTGCCAGAACTGCGAGCTCGCATCAACGATGCGTTCGAACTCATTGATGGGGACATGCTGCGCCAAGTGTGGGAGGAACTTGATTATCGGCTTGATGTCTGCCGAATCACTAAAGGGGCACATATCGAACATTTGTGAATGCCTAAAAAAACTTTTTGAGTTTTTGTATGTGTGTACAAAGCATTGTGAAAATATCTCAAATAATAAAGTTATTGTAGAGCTGTGAAATCGCTTCAATCATTTGCAATTACCCTGTATATTGAAAAAGGTGGATGGGGGATCTTACAAAATCTGACTCCTTCATCCTTATCTTCAATAGCACGAAACGTCTGGTGCGTGTCAAGGTAGGCTTCCTTCGTCTAAGCATGTGGCCGTATCTCCCTATGCCAGTGTGCACTTCGGGCACGCCACCTTAGGATGTAAGGGTGAAGCCACTTGTGACAGATCTGGCAAGGCCGCCCATTACGGCGTTGGCTGCTCCTCCCCTCCAAAGTGTGTAAAGTGCTCTGAGGATCACACTGTGTGGAGTACAGATTGCAGTGTGCTCCTTGAAGAATGGAAGATCCAGAAGATCAGGACATCGAAATGCATCCCATATAGAGATGCTAAGAGGATCTATAAGGTCATGTGGATTCTCACATTCACTACATCTTTTTCTTCAGCTCATGAAAAGCCTATTTCGACAGCCAACACTTCTACACAAACGGAGGTTGCTAGTGTCAGCACAAGAACCTGCGTTTGTCAGTGACAATGTAAAGCTGCAGCTGTTTCAGAGCCCATTGCCGTGCTGCAAACTTCAGATAAAGCAGCAGTTGCCACCACTGCGGACCTTCCATCACCTCCAGATGCAGAGCCTGGTAAAAAAATCCGGCACTGCCTCTCCCACTGCTGCCGTAGCTCCCACTCTAAGAAAGCAACTGAGAAGCTTCCGCCACAGGCGAAAACAGGTGGGAAATCATCAGATACCATCTATGTCATTCGTCTTGAGGGCTCTGCTGCTTCTGCTTTAGCCAATGGACTACAAAGTCTGTCTGGGGCAACCGTCTTGCCTGAAGGCTGAAACTCCTCCCATTGTGGGGCTCCCCACCCCAGCAGAGAGACAGGGTGAAAGTACAACCCTGATGATAGATGACTCCCTTATCACAGTGGAGCATGAATGGATTCAGGACTCATGACTCATGTGGAGGAACTGAAACTCCTGGCGCAGGCGCAGCCCCTTACTAGTGTTTACAGGAAACACATTTCAAAGCTACCCTGAGCTACAGGGCTAAGTCCTCCACCGAAAGGATGACCTGACTGGGGACAGAGCCAAGGCAGGCATTGCTGTGTTTGTAAATAACACACACCACTCCTCTGCTCTCTCCTCGGTTACTGACCTCAAGCTGTAGTCATTGCCACTCATGTAGATCAGATCATCACTATCTGCTCCCTGTATTTACCTCCGCAGGATGACATAAACTCTGAGGCCCTTGGAGGCCTTACTGAGCAACTCCCCCATCCGTTTCTCCTACTGGGTGTTTTCAATGGTCATAATGTATTATGAGGCTCAAACTATACTTGCCCCAGGGGTCAAGTCTTGGAGAACCTCATAACGTCTTGGGAGCTGTGCATCCTCAACATGGGCAGTCCCACTCACTTCTCGGTTTGCTACTGGGTCATCCTCAGCCATCTAACTCTTTCTGTTCTCCAGTCCTCGCAGACTCAGGACAGCGAGAAGCAACTGATGACCTTCATTCTAGTGACAATTTCCCACTTTGGATCCACCTATTGGACAGAGGGTTGTCTGAACAGAATCCACTGAAATGGATGA
Organism: Schistocerca cancellata; assembly: GCF_023864275.1. Classification (NCBI taxonomy): domain Eukaryota; kingdom Metazoa; phylum Arthropoda; class Insecta; order Orthoptera; family Acrididae; genus Schistocerca; species Schistocerca cancellata. The sequence continues at coordinate 99,429,301 of NC_064628.1, read as the reverse complement.
TCACTGAGGCTAACTAGGCGCTGTTCAGCCAGGTGGCTGAATGCTGAAACAGCATCCAGGAATGGGTAGACCACATCACACAAGTGATTCATTGTGGCAGTGACCTAGCCATCCCAAAGTCCTCGGGTCATCTTAGGGGGCGTTCTGTACCTCAGTGGACAAATGAGTGGCATTCAGCAATCCAGGACAAGTGTGCAGCTCTTTGACAGTTTAAATGGCGACCAACAAGGGACAACCTCAACGAGAGCAAGATAACGTCATGGCAAGCGTTCCTAGACTCGGTAAACTGTTCCTTTTGGTCTACGAAAGTATGGGAAGCCATCCAAAGCATTTCCAGTAAACACAGTTGTTTACCAATAGCAGCAGTACTGAAACTGCGGTGTCTGCTAACAACACCCGGAAATATCACTCAGTCACTGGCCAAGCATTCTACAAAGACTGCTGTCAGAGCAAGCTAGGATCCAGCGTTTCGTCACGACCATACCTCCACCGAGAACGGCAAGTTCAGATCTCACAGTCCTGAGTCCTACAACTCCCCTTTCTCCATGTAGGAACTGGAATCAGGTCTGTCTGAGACTCATAACACTGCACCCGGTCACGACCAAATCCGCTACTGCATGCTTCAACATTTGCAGCGGTGTCAAAGAAAATCCTCTTCGGATGTTGTGATCTTATATGGCAGACAAGCAACTTCCACAACTCGTAGACGGAGGCAATTTTAGTACCTCTCCTGAAACCATAGAAGGACCACATGTGTCCCAGTAGTTACAGGAGCATCACATTAACGAGTTGTGTGGGAAGACCCTGGTGCAAATGCTTAATCATCGTCCGATCTGGTTGTTAGAGTCCAGGAAACTTCTTACCCGCTCTCAGTGTGGATTCTGGAGATTTAGGTCCACTGTCGACACCCTGACCCTGTTGTAGGTGGCTGTTAATAGACTTCCCTGCGTAAGCATCACTGTATTTGGCATATTCTTCGACATCAGTAAGATGTACGATACTAATTGGCGATACAGTATTCTCGCCCAACTGCATCAGTGGGGTTTTCGTAGCCACCTACCCATCTTCCTACACTCTTTCTAGTCTCAGTGGTTTTTTAGGACCCGAGTTGGTGACACACTATGTGATAGTTCTTAGCAGGAGAATAGTGTCCCTCAGGGCAGTGTTTTAAGTGTTACCCTCTTTGCCACAGTCATACACAGTATCACATCTACAGTAAGGAGTCATGTTCAGTGCTCCTTACTTGTCGAAAAATTCGCTGTTCTCTATTCCTCCTCCAGTGTTGCAACAGCAAGCTATCAGTTGCAACTTACATTGCGGAGATTAGAGAAGTTGACTTCAAAGAGAGAGTTTTTTCTCCAGATAAGTGTATGTGGATGTTCATTTTAATCGTTCTCGAGAAAGTTTTAACTTACCTGACTTGCATATGAGTACACCATCCCACATTTTTGGGACTCAGTGAGCTTGCTGAGCCTCATGTTTGACTTAAAATTGTCGTGGTTACCACACCTGAGAGGCCTGAAAGTCAGAACTGTCATGGTACTGAACATGAAGTGCCTTAGCAGCAACTCTTAGGGAGCGGATAGGGCGCGTTTGCTCCAGTTCTATAGGGCTTTCGTGCGTTCGCGGCTGGACTGTAGGTGAACGGTGTATGGAATGGCGAGACCTTCTTATTTGAAGATCGTTGACGCTATCTACCATGAGGGGATTAGGCTGGCCACGGGTGCTTATGGGACCAGTCCCATACCCATTCTCTGGCGGGAGCTCCTCGTTGCGCGTCAGGCATGTAAGTTACTCGCAGCTCCGACTTCACCTGCATACTATACTGTTGCCCGTCTGCCTCTGAAACTCCTTTCCTCCAACCGCCCACGAGCCACAGTGCCATTTTGGATCCGCGTTCGGCGTGTGCTGGAGTCACTCAGTGTAGAGCAAGTAGGACCGCAAATCCAAAGTTTTAATCGTCGCCGCCCTGGTTACAGCAGAGGCCTAGGACAATTTTACACTACTGGCCATTAAAATTGCCACATCAAGAAGAAATTCAGATGATAAACGGGTATTCATTGGACAAATATATTATACTAGAACTGACATGTGATTACATTTTCACGCAATTTGGGTGCATAGATCCTGACAAATCAGTACACAGAACAACCACCTCTGGCCGTAATAACGGTCTTGATTCCCCTGGGCATTGAGTCAAACAGAGCTCGGATGGCGTGTACAGGTACAGCTCCCCATGCAGCTTCAACACGATACCACCGTTCATCAAGAGTAGTGACTGGCGTGTTGTGACCAGCCAGTTGCTCGGCCACCATTGACCAGACGATTTCAATTGGTGAGAGATCTGGAGAATGTGCTGGCCAGGGCAGCAGTAGAACATTTTTTGTATCCAGAAAGGCCCGTACAGGACCTGCAACAAGCGCGCATGCGTTATCCTGCTGAAATGTAGGGTTTCACAGGTATCGAATGAAGGGTAGAGCCACGGGTCGTAACACATCTGAAATGTGACGTCCACTGTTCAAAGTGCCGTCAATGCGAACAAGAGGTGACCGAGACGTGTAACCAATGGCACCCCCATACCATCACGCCGGGTCATACGCCAGTATGGCGATGACGAATACACGCTTCCAATGTGCGTTCACCGAGATGTCACCAAACACGGATGCGACCATCATGATGCTGTAAACAGAACCTGGATTCATCCGAAAAAATTACGTTTTGCCATTCGTGAACCCAGGTTCGTCGTTGAGTACACCATCGCAGGCACTCCTCTCTGTGATGCAGCGTCAAGGGTAACCACAGCCGTGGTCTCCGAGCTGATAGTCCGTGCTGCTGCAAACGTCGTCGAACTGTTTGTGCAGATGGTTGTTGTCTTGTAAAAGTCCCCAACTGTTGACTGAGGGATCGAGACGTGGCTGCACGATCCGTTACAGCCATGCGGATAAGATGCCTGTCAATCTCCACTGCTAGTGATACGAGGCCGTTGGGATCCAGCACGGTGTTTCGTATTTTCTCCTGAACCCACCGATTCCATATTCTGCTAACAGCCATTGGATCTCGACCAGCGCGAGCAGCAATGTCGCGATATGATAAACCGCAATCGCGATAGGCTACAATCCGACCTTTATGAAAGTCGGAAATGCGATGGTACGCCATTCTCCTCCTTAGACGAGGCATCACAACAACGTTTCGCCAGGCAACGCCGGTCAACTGCTGTTTGTGTATGAGAAATCGGTTGGAAACTTTCCTCGTGTCAGCACGTTGTAGGTGTCGCCGCCGACACCAACCTTGTGTGAATACTCTGAAAAGCTAATCATTTGCATATCACAGCATCTTCTTCCTGTCGGTTAAATTTCGCGTCTGTAGCACGTCATCTTCGTGGTGTAGAAATTTTAATGGCCAGTAGTGTACATGTGGTGCAGTTCAGGAGAGATCGCACTTCTGATTATGTTTTTAATGCGGTATCTTCTGAAATTTTATCTGAGCACCTCAACCATGTAGCTGTCTTTACAGATTGGTGTAAACAGGTGGCCTCAGTTGGCTACTGTGCCGTTTTCCCCGGTCGTGTCCTCAGGGTCGGACAGCCTCAAGAATTTACTGCAGAATTATGTGCGCTCCTGCGAGCACTGGAGCAGATGAGATGTTCTTGCAGTGCTAAATTTCTTGTCTGTTCCCAGTCTCTGAGTGCCCTTCCATCATCCAGCTACAACGACTGGGGAAGTAGGTGTCTTTCTGCTGGGTACCAGGGCACATGGATGTTGCAGGGAACAAAAGGGCGAATCTAGCAGCCAAAGAGACGTGTCGTGATCCTCTGTTATTTCGGTGTGCCATCCTCCTGCGTGATATCACCTCGCTGCTGCTGTACAAAGTGATGCGCCGATGGGATGATGAATGGTTGGCAATCTTAGAAAATAAACTCCGTCTAGTAAAGCCTACAACACGGCCGTGGCATACCTTTCTCCAGCCATGTCGACGGAACGAGGTGGTCCTTACTAGTCTTCGCACAGGCCACAGTTCTGTGACGCATGGCTTCTTGCTCCAGCGAGAGGACCCTCCAATGTGAGGTGCTTGGCGCATACAGTTCACCGTGTGCCACATTTTACTGCACTGGGTTATATTTTCCGACCAGTAGGCCGCGACGGATTTGCCGCCGGATCTGCCCTCTGTTTTAAGTGACAATCAAACGAACGTGGTTAGAGTTTTAAGGTTTTGTTGAATTCCCCAACATTTGTCCCAAGGTTTTAGGGAGATGGTTTTAGTGTGTTAACAGAGTGGCTGGCTCAACAAAGTTTTTCGTAAGTGGTCAGCCAATCACATTTCCCTATGCTTTTCTTTTAGCTCTGCTCTGTTTTGTTTTCTCTGTGCTTTAGCTTCGATTATAGCTACTTTCCTATTTCTAAGTTGTTTTACCGCATGTGAGATAGTGACTATGTGGTAATTTCGAGTACATGAATGAGCAACAATTTTAGAGGTTATCTCCAGATTCGTTCGTTTTAATGAGTGTAAGGGGCTAATGACCTCACCGTTAAGCGCCCGTAACACACACACACACACACACACACACACACACACACACACACATAAGAATGTTGCCATTTGAAATTGCGTGAAAAGATCTCGCTGCAGCGAAAAGCACCTTTGTTTCCATGATTGCCACACCACCTCACGTATCATATCCGTGACACTATCTCCCCTATTTTGTGTCAATAAAAAACGAAAGGAGCTGGCCCGGTTTAGAATTTATCGGTGTTTGTTAGTATACTTCTGGAACAGGGAGAACAAAAAAGGATAGTCTGATTTTAGTGCATACGTCAAGCCGAGGTTTCAGAACATTTAAGGGACAAATATATCCACGCTAAATGTCGCCGTAATTTAGTGAAACTAGTAAGCAGAACACTGAGGTAGAAAAGAGGTCTGGCTTTCGCGTGCAGAGAGAGAGAGAGAGAGAGAGAGACTGCTAGAGACCTGTATCTATGCATAGGCTTTTGCGGCCCGTCGTTCCGGTGCGGTTACTGCAGGCTTCCTGGAAGCCCCACCACTAGACGAGACCGGTCTCACTACGAACACCCATCACCTTTTATGACTTCATTACACCTCTTATTGTGCTTCAGTGAACAACAAGTTTTTGTTTCGAGACTAAGGTCGGGTTCCCGGAGGCTGAGCCAGAGCCGAACGTGTCTGAAGAAGGCGCAGGCCGCGATAAAGTCTCTAGTTAACGTCACACGATCCGTATCTAAGGATGTTACCAACTTGGTGCACGTGTAATAGTGGAGACACAGCCTACTAACAGTCTGCTATAAGTTCGTAGTAATTTAACGAAAGAAAGGGCCAATCTCTGGAAAAATATTTTACAACATTTTAATTCTAGAATGAGAATTCTCATTCTGGAAACATCCCCCAGGCTGTGGCTAAGCCATGTCTCCGCTATATCCTTTCTTTCAGGAGTGCTAGTTCTGCAAGGTTCGCAGGAGAGCTTCTGAAAAGTTTGGAACGTAGGAGACGAGATACTGGCAGAAGTAAAGCTGTGAGTACCGGGCGTGAGTCGTGCTTCGGTAGCTCAGATGGTAGAGCACTTGCACGCGAAAGGCACAAGGTCCCGAGTTCGAGTCTCGGTCGGGCACACAGTTTTAATCTGCCAGGAAGTTTCATTTTAATTCTACATTTGCAACCACCGAGCCAGATGGTGCTGTTACCACACTGGTCTCGCATTCGCTAGGACGACGGTTGAAATTCCCGTCCGGCCACCCAGATTTTGTTTTCCAGTGTTTTCCCGAAATTTCTCTGGCTAAATGCCGAGATGGTTCCCTTGAAAGGGCACAGCCGATTTCCTTATCCTTGTGCTCCCTCTTTTATGTCCTATACGTCGACGGGACGTTAAAACTTACTCTTCATTTTTACATCTACATCTATACTTCGCAGTACACTTCACGGTGTGTGACGAAGGGTAGTTCGTGTTGGGAAGGTTGTTCAAGTCGTGCCCCTTAAGGGTAAATTATTCTCTTCAGTAGGGTTACTTAAATAACAAAATTTTGTTTTAATGAAATGAATGTTTATATTTTAAGTTAGAAACTAGCTTCCACATAAATACAGAATCTTCCCGCGAAAATGAGATTTCAATCTTTTTCATACGATTAAGACTCCTGGTTTCCTAATCCGTACCCTCTATAGCCTAGATCGTACTTAAGATAATAAGTCACCGATGACATAACAAATCCATGGAACAGTGTAACAAGACTCCGTAATAACAAATTACTAGCTATGAACGTAATGTTACTTCCATAGTTACACTAATGAAATTACACGTAGGAAACAAAACATAATTTCTCAAAAAATTAAATTGCTTAAATGACACGTGGAAAGTCAATCGGTTTTAAACGCAGATATCACAAATTTTTCTTAATTTTACTTTCCACGCCAGCGCATCGGTCATTTATATCCATTCTTCACATTTCACACACTGGATCATGTAGTCTTCTCGATCTTCCTCACACAGTTGACATAACCAATTCACGCTGTCCACTACTTTTCATTCTTGTTAAAGTTTTCATCTAATTGTACCTTCTTTTTATTTGCCTTTTCGTTGTTTCTATTTAATTTCTGTAAGGACCCGATGTTAATTCACTTATTGGTTTTGGTCGTTTCGTATTTTTCTCGATAACTGTTGTTATACACGGGATAGGAAATAAAGTGCTCAAGTAAGACCTTAGTAGTAGTTGTTGTTGTTTAATTTCGGCAACTGTTGCAACATTGTTTTCGGGTCCACATTCTTCACACACTATAGAAGGTCCAACTGATCATTGAGTGGTGTTGCAACATCAGGCACCCCTCGCAGATTTTCGCGTTTTTCCTTCAGTTGCATCAGCCGATTCTTGGTCTGATTGATCAACAATATGTAGAGTAGTAGCTACAAAGTCCTTTGAAGTTTCTCTCATGTGACCACAAGACTGTTGTCCTAAATCCGTTTAGTGCTATGCCCAAACAAACTGATCTGAGGTTAAGCATTACTCTCGGAAGTTCTGCAACTTTAGCTTGTTTTACGACACTGCCCGGATTTGAACGTAGCCACGAATATGCCGCTTCGTTATAGCTTTCTTTTAAAGTGTTAAAGAACGATCTGTGCAATGGCTTTAGAAGATGAGTCGTGTGGTCAGGAAATGATAGCATGATTATACACTAACCACGAACCAGCCGAACTGCCCCTAAAGTTCTGGGGTGTGTGTGTGTGTGTGTGTGTGTGTGTGTGTGTGTGTGTGTGTGTGTGTGTGTGTGTGTGTGTGCGCGCGTGTGGCCTTCCAGTGAGAGCAAAATTTGTTTGTAATCCCTTCTCTTTTACTTCTGTACATTTTATGAAATGAAATGTTATATCCGTCAGACAAAAGTGCCGATGTTATCCATCCATTCGTCGAGTATCCAAATGCTGTGTTTGGTGGAGCTCCCCTTCGCTCATTCTGTTGCTTTTGAATATTGACACCAGATACGAATTCGCCTGCTGTATTCATTGCACATACACATGGCGTTTTAAGGCCCCTTTCTCCGCTTGTGGCTGTTCCCACTTGCTTTTTCGGGCAGATACTTAGATGGTTTGTGAACTGTAGATGTTACGGTTTCATCCACGTTATATATTTAGTCAGCAGTAAACTTATGCTCATGTAGTATTTCTTCTTTATCAACCTTTCTCCCCCCGCCCCCTTCGGGCCATCGACATTGCTTCGGGAACTCGCAAGGACGAAGTGGGAAGTTCTTTCATAAATTTGTAATGCCGTTTTTTACCGGTTACCTTTTCTCTCTTTATTGAAGCGATACGGTTGATGATATTTCTCAGTAACTTGGTAGGCAAGAGTCCTTAATTTAGTAATAGTTTCTCCTTCAAATTTTTACCCGATACTCTAATGAACATTCGGACAGATGCTGGGCTGTAGTTTTAACATACATATAGGTCGTTTGAAAATGACACCGACAAACTCAGAGAGGATGTAGAAGGTCTCTTGAGAAACACAATAATGATACTAACCCGTGGCCGCGAATGTCATCCAACGGTGCTACAGTGCACCGGCGTCTGTATAAATGTGTATATACGTACAGAGTGATCGCGAAGATGTTAAAGCCTTTCAGGGATGATGCAGAAGGATAAATATGTCAATCTGAGGTAAGGCATCCTGGACCGGAAACGACCGAGGCGAAAGTGGTAAGAGAAAATCGATCTGACACCTCTGACAGTGGAATACATCTACTGGCACTGTCGTTGCCAACATTGTAGGATAGACAACTCTCGTACATCATACACATACGTACACAGGCTCCGGAGCTTGTAACTTTGACGCTCTGGAACGTAGTTGTATGACGTTTCCGGACATGGGTTCCTATCCTCATTTTGTTCCTCAAGAGACCATCTACACCCCCTCGAAGCTCGTCGGTGTAATTTTGAAACAGACTGCGTGATATCTAAGTACATATGTGATATGTAAAGGGAAAACATTGTTTGCAAAAAGCTCAAAGTACTTGACCGATTTACTATATATATATTCGTCCAGACGTTTATTAGAGTAATGTGTAAAAATTTGAACAAAATCGGTCGAGTACTTTCAGATTTTTGGAAACAATATTTTCCCTTTACATATCACGTGTTTCGGGACCTAAGATCAAGCCACACGACTGCATATCTCAGATAAGTTTAACGTCCTCTCTCGAATCTTAAGATGTAAAACAACAGAGAATATACAGGACGTCCCGAGAGCAATAGTCGTTATTAACGGATATGACAGGAACGATTATTCGAAGCAAAGATGTCTAGGAAACATGGGTTCTAAATGCGTACCTTACTACCAATGGGCATTTCTTCAGCGGAAGAAATGTTTCACAGCACCCAAGATGAGGAATTGCTCATAGTTCTTAAGTTATGAGTTTTGGAGCCCATGTTTACTAGACGTTTTTGCTTTGAATGCTCGTTCTTGTCATATCCCTGAATACTGGCCATTTCTCTTGGGAGAAACCTGGCAGAAAATCCGAAGAGACTCTGGTCGTATGTGAAGTACGTTAGCGGCAAGACACAATCAATGCCTTCTCTGAGCGATAGCAATGCGGATACTATCGAAGACAGTGCTGCCAAAGCAGACTTACTAAACACAGCCTTCCGAACTGCTTTCACAAAAGAAGACGAAAAATTATCCAGAATTCGAATCTAGAACTGCTGCCAACATGAGTAAGGTAGAAGTAAATATCCTCGGAGTAGTGAAGCAACTCAAATCACTTAATAAAAGAAAGTCTTCTGGTCCAGACTGTATACCAATTAGGTTCCTTTCGGAGTATGCTGACGCATTAGCTCCATGCTTAACAATCATATACAACCCTTCGCTCGACGAAACATCCGTACCAAAAGACTGAAAAGTTGCACAGGTCACACTAATATTCAAGAAAGGTAGTATGAATAATCCACTAAATTACAGGCCCATATCGTTAACGTCGATATGCGTCAGGATTTTAGAACAAATATTGTGTTTGAACATTATTAATTACCTCGAAGAAAACGGTCTACTAACACACAGTCAACATGGGTTTAGAAAACATCGTTCCTGTGAAACACACTAACTCTTTATTCACATGAAGTGCTGACTGCTATTGACAAGGGATTTCAGATCGATTCCGTATTCCTGGATTTCCGGAAGGCTTTTGACACTGTACCACACAAGCGGCTCGTAGTGAAATTGCGTGCTTATGGAATATCGTCTCAGTTATGTGACTGGATTTGCAATTTCCTGTCAGAGAGGTCACAGTTCGTAGTAATTGACGGAAAGTCATCGAGTAAAACAGAAGGGATTTCAGGCGTTCCTCAAGGTAGTGTTATAGGCCCTTTGCTTTTCCTTATCTATATAAACGATTTGGAAGACAATCTCAGCAGCCGTCTTCGGTTGTTTGCAGATGACGCTGCTGTTTATCGACTAATAAAGTCATCAGAAGATCAAAACAAATTGCAAAACGATTTAGAAAAGATATATGAATGATGCGAAAACTGGCATTTGACCCTAAATAACGAAAAGTGTGAGGTCATCCATATGACTGTTAAAAGGAATCCGTTGAACTTCGGTTACACGATAAATCAGGCTAATCTAAAAGCCATAAATTCAACTAAATACCTAGGTATCACAATTACGGACAACTTAAATTCAAAGGAACACACAGAAAATGTCGTGGGGAAGGCAAACCAAAGACTGTGTTTTATTGGCAGGACACTTAGAAAATGTAACAGACCTACTAAGGAGACTGGCTACACTATGCTTGTCCGTCCTCTTCTTAGAATACTGCTGCCCGGTGTGGGATTCTTACCAGGTAGGACTGACGGAGTACATCGAAAAAGTTCAAAGAAAGGCAGCACGTTTTGTATTATCGCGAAATATGGGAGAGAGTGTCAAAGAAATTATACAGGATTTGGGGTGGACATCATTAAAAGAAAGGCGTTTTTCGTTGCGACGGAAACTTCTCACGAAATTGCAATCACCAACTTTCTCCTCCGAATGCGAAAATATTTTGTTGGCACCGAGCTACATACGGAGGAACGATCACCACGATAAAATAAGGGAAATCAGAGCTTGTACGGAAAGATATAAGTGTTCATTCTTTTCGCGCGCTATACGAGGTTGGAATAATAGAGAATTGTGAAGGTGGTTCAATGAACCCTCTGCCAGGGACTTGAATGTGATTTGCAGAGTGTCGATGTAGATGTAGACTCCATGAATACGTGTGCAATATGTTACATACGCAATGTTGGTTATCTCCTATAACCCTGGATCGATTTCAGCGACATTTGATACACCAGTTACTTACTACCTGGAAAGAAGTACTGTGGGTGAAAAATAATCAGCCTCCCATTTAGGTGGGGTGATGCTGATAATGGGCTGATAGATAAAGGAAGGAAGGAAGGAAGCAGGAGCGTTAGAGAGACAGGGGAAAGAAGAGATGGATAGAAACAGCGGGAGGAAGAGATGAATAGAAACAGGAGGAGGAGGAGGAGGAGGAGGAGGAGGAGGAGGAGATGAATGGTAAGGGGGGGGGGGAGGAAGAGATGGACTAATAGAAGCTTGGAGGAAATAAATACCTGGGCAATGCCAGCTTTCTCAGCGAGTCTTACAATAAAGGATTATTCCATTTATTTATAGTGAAGGGCAATGAGTTACGTACGCACATAACATCGATCCTCAGTAAATCTTGCTGCATTTCGCTGCAATTTTCTAGCGTTGCAGCTTCTCTGTATACAACAGCAATATTCTGGAGCAGTCTTACGGAGCTTCCGGCGTTATCAGCTTCATCGCATATGTAATGAATACTAATGGTCTTATAACACTCACACGCGGTACGCTCGTAGGTATTTGTACGTCTGAAGATTTCTCAGAGTTAAGCATGACATGCTGTTTTGTAGAACTCTGCAAGCTAATCACAAACCTGGTCTGATATTCCGTCATCTCAAAGAATCATACAACTCCAAGTTGTAACTTAAGGCGTAGGGTAAATGATAGTCTACACACTCTGTCCTTCAAAACGATGAAAGATGATCATGATATCTAATAATTTATTTTTATCGATAGTAAAGGTTCAGCAGCATATTTTGGGTGAAAGGGTCTGTTCATATGTGCAAGACGGGACGAGTAGTTCAGATTCTCCACATGCTGTGGTCTCTAGGCTCTTGGATGTCATGACCTGGAAATGTGTTGCGGCCATGGAAGAACGATGCCTACAATAACAATATCGACGAAGTAGAAGTGAAACAAAAGATTGTAAACTGTCATTCTGACATTTATTATCTGACTTTTCATCTGTCATTGTATTCATGTTGTATAGTCTAACGAGACAAGACAGCTGTAATCAATCATGAAACTGTAATACTATTTTTATGCACATCTGATGGGAGTTACCTGTCTTTGTCTGCACAAGCAATGAGATATGGGTCGGAAACGAAAAAAAATACCTTGATTAATACGTAGATTTGACAAGGATTACAGCTCTCTTTCAGCCTCTAGCACTGAAGATACTGAAAAGCAAAATTCCGCCAAGAGAAACAGTTGTACGGTTATTTGCAACTGATTAATGGGTCCTTAATCCTGATTAATTCACATCGTGAGCGACCTGCACCATTTACTACTAAAGTAAATAGACGGAAACACTTATATATATACACTACTGGCCATTAAAATTGCTACACCACGAAGATGACGTGCTACAGACGCGAAATTTAACCGACAGGAAGAAGATACTGTGATATGCAAATCATTAGTTTTGCAGAGCATTCACAGAATGTTAGCGCCGGTGGCGACACCTACAACGTGCTGACAAGAGGAAAGTTTCCAACCGCTTTCTCATACACAAACAGCAGCTGACCGGCGTTGCCTGGTAAAACGTTGTTGTGGTGCCTCGTGTAAGGAGGAGAAATGTGTACCATCACGTCTCCGACTTTGATAAAGGTTTGATTGTAGCCTATCGCGATTGCGGTTTATCGTATCGCGACAGTGATGCTCGCGTTGGTCGAGATCCAATGACTGTTATAGCAGAATATGCAATCGCTGGGTTCAGTAGGGTAATACGGAACGCCGTGCTGGATCCCAACGGCCTCGTATCACTAGCAGTCGAGGTGACAGGCATCTTATCCGCATGGCTGTAACGGATCGTGCAGCCACGTCTCGATCCCTGAGTCAAAAGATGAGGACGTTTACAAGACAACAACCATCTGCACGAACAGTTCGACGACGTTTGCAGCAGCATGGACTATCAGCTCGGAGACCGTGTCTGCGGTTACCCTTGACGGTGCATCACAGACAGGAGCGCCTGCGATGGTGTACTCAACGGCGAATCTGGGTGCACGATTGGCAAAACGTCATTTTTTTCGGATGAATCCAGGTTCTGTTTACAGCATCATGATGGTCGTATCCGTGTTTGGCGACATCGCCGTGAACTCACATTGGAAGCGTGTATTCGTCATGGCCATACTGGGGTATCACCCGGCGTGATGGTACGGTGTGCCATTGGTTACACTTCTAGGTCACCTCTTGTTCGCATTGACGGCACTTTGAACAGTGGACGTTACATTTCAGATGTATTACGACCCGTGGCTCTACCCTTCATTCAATCCCTGCGAGACCCAACATTTCAGCAGGATAATGCACGACCGCATGTTGCAGGTACTGTACGGGCCTTTCTGGATACAGAAAATGTTCGACTGCTGCCCTGGCCAGCACATTCTCCAGATCGCTCAGCAATTTTAATGGCCAGTGGTGTATGACTTGATGCATTTTAATTTATTATGAAAATAAGAAACCCCATGTAACCCCATGAGTGTTCTTCAGTCGTCCGCTCTGTGGTACTGGAATATTTTGAATAACACATAATTACAGTGTGGTGAGGGGAATTTTTTGAAGTTCTACGATCGCCTCTGCTCCTTGCCATGATTACAGATTGTCAACGGTAGTATAAGCGACATAGGAAATGGTCCTTTGGCAATGCGTCTGCTGTAAGTGCTTTTGTTAAGACGGACTGAACGATCTTTACTTCGTCACATTGCAAGTAAAAAATGATATTACATGGTCATTTTTAATCGTAGAGATTTTGGTTTGGAACGCTTTCCACGTAATCCCAAACCCGTTCTGTTCTGTGCAGAGGTTGTGATTCATACACTGATACAACGTTGGCCGAAAGTGTATTGGAGGTCACGGAAAGCTGAGGGCAATCGCCCTGGTATGGGGCGTAGACAAGATGTCTCTTTTCACAGCGAGCACGCAACGGCAGCCGGGATGAATTCGTAACGGCGTCCTTCACCGGCATGCTGGGTTGACAGCAACGACACGCAAAGTGAAACAGGAGTTTCGCTAGACTCTACCTCTAATGAATGAGGAGGGGGAACAGTGCAGGTGGCGTTTTCCCAGGCGCTGTTACAGTTCAGTAAGTTACTTCAGGCATATCGCCTTCACAGCTGTCATCCTGGACAGTTTTCGTGTCGTCTGTTTAATGGGACACGTGCCGAGCGAGAGTAGCAGCTGAGACACTGCTCTCATACTCTAGACCAGGAGTATTCAACCTTATTCGCCCACCGCCCATTTTTGCATATCTGTTTGTAAAATTCAGAAAAACCGCGCACAGCTTCCTCGGTAATAATGATTTACAAAGTAGGGAACTAGCTTAACCTTACAAAGTGTACGAAGCAGAGTTGCAGAAAACCAAGGCAGGTAGTAATAATCACCAAATACTTAATGTCAGAATTTTATGAAAACCTAAGGAAAATGTATTTAAAGGCCCCAATGCCTACCGCCTACATGAAAACTGAAAGCCGCGCGGGGTAGCCGTGCGGTCTGGGGCGACTTCTCACGTTTCGCGCAGCTCCTCCCATCAGAGGTTCGAGTCCTCCCTCGAGCATGGGTGTGTATGTTGTCCTCAGCATAAGTTAGTTTAAGTTAAAGTAGTGCGTAAGCCTATGGACCGACGACCTCATCAGTTTGGTCCCATAGTACTTGCCACAAATTTCGTATTGAAAGCTGACACGTCTACTAGTGGGCGGTAGAGCATAGGTTGTCTACCACTACACTAAACGAACGGAGTACAAATTTCCCCTTCCATCACTTCGATAACAGTTTTGCTGCTGCTGTTGCGCTGCTGCTGACGATGGCTGCGACGATACCCCAGAAACACGCAGTAGCAGATTTCTTCAGAAGCTCCAGCTATATTCATCTACATCTACATGGATACTCTGCAAATCACATTTAAGTGCCTGAAAGAGGTTTCATCGAGCCACCTTCAAAATTCTCTATTATTCCAATCGCGTATAGCACGCGGAAAGAATGAACACCTATATCTTTCCGTACGAGCTCTGATTTCCCTTATTTTATCGTGGCGATCGTTTCTCCCTATGTACGTCGGTGTCAACAAAATATTTTCGCATTCGGAGCAGAAAGTTGGTGATTGCAATTTCGCGAGAAGATTCGTCGCAACGAAAAACGCCTTTCTTTTAATGATGTCCAGACCAAATCCTGTATCATTTCTGTGGCACTCTCTCCCATATTTCGCGATAATAGAAAACGTGCTGCCTTTCTTTGAACTTTTTCGATGTACTCCGTCAGTCCTACCTGGTAAGGATCCCACACCGCGCAGCAGTATTCTAAAAGAGGACGGAGAAGCGTAGTGTAGGCAGTCTCCTTAGTAGGTCTGTTACATTCTCTAAGTGTCCTGCTAATAAAACGCAGTCTTTGGTTAGCCTTCCCCACAAAATTTACTATGTGTTCCTTCCAATGTAAGTTCTTCGTAATTGTAATACCTAGGTATTTACTTGAATTTACGGCTTTTAGATTAGACTAATTTATCGTGTAACCGAAGTTTGACGAGTTCCTTTTAGTAGTCATGGCGATGACCTCACACTTTTCGTTGTTTAGAGTCAACTGCCACTTTTCGCACCATTTAGATTTTTTTTTCTAAATCGTTTTGTAGTTTGTTTTGATCTTCTGATGACTTTATTAGTCGATAAACGACGGCGACATCTGCAAACAACCGAAGACGGTTGCTCAGATTGTCTCCAAAATCGTTAATATAGATAAGGAACAGAAAAAGGCCTATAACACTACCTTGGGGAACACTAGAAATCCCTTCTGTTTTACTCGGTGACTTTCCGTCAATTACTACGAACTTTGACCTCTCTGACAGGAAATCACAAATTCAGTCACATAAGTGAGACGATATTTCATACGCACGCAATGTCAAAAGCCTTCCGGGAATCCAGAAATACGGAATCGATCTGAAATCCCTTGTCAATAGCACTCAGCACTTCATCTGAATAAAGAGCTAGTTGTGTTTCACAGGAACGACGTTTTCTAAATCCATGTTGACTGTGTGTCACATGGGTTTATACACACACACACACACACACATATATATATATACACCTTATATATATATATATATATATATATATATATATATATATATATATATATATATATATATATATATAAAGCTCATTACGCATTAGTATCATCCAACCATTTGGAGAAACATCTCAATGACACACTGCCTGTTATATTGATGGTTGACTGCTTAAACAAAACAAAAAATTGTTGAGCCATCCGCTCAGAGCTCTTTGACTTCTTCTGCCCGACATCCTACGCAGGAGCCTGAAGCATTACAAAGTTTTAAAATAAGTGTTAATGCCGTTCTAAGATGCAATGGTGAACATGTCTCCAGTCGAGCAGAGTGTTGCCCTTATGTCAGCATATGAAACACATTTTGTTGGAATACACTACCCGACAAAAGAAGTGAGTGCTCAGAAGATATGATCGGATACCAACGTAACTTCGTACTCGTCGACATCACCGACGCCTACGTAAATCATTAAATCAGCAATGCTCTTAGGCAGGCTATCAGACTGCATTAGTGGAGGCCGTATTTAGTGTCGTTTCCAGGTCAGGTAGGATATACACTGATGAGCGAGAACATTATGACCACAGATCTACTGTCGACATACCCCCCGTCCAGGCGATAGCAGCGTCAGGAACGAACGTTAGTCAGACACACGCACGATGCATGTAGTATCAGTGCGCATGCCGCCTGTGCGTAGAGTGGGGAAGGCGCGCGATCTGAGTCTGACGTAGGGCAAGTTGTGACGGCCCTGAGCTATAACGATACAGCCTTGCCCAAAATTCATATGAAATGTCCGATACCACCTTTTTATGTACATCCAGATGGTTATCGGACAATTCAGTGCTTCCTAAGGCCTTGTATGTGTTATATATGTATACATATATATATATATATATATATGTATGTATGTATGTATGTATGTATGTATATATATATATATATATATATATATATGTATATGTATCATTCTGTCCTATTTGATAAAAACTTGATATTCATTGCGAAGGCGTGTGGAATGTTCTGGAAGGACGTGCGTTGTCGTAATTATCGGTGGACTGTTATCATTGATAAAATTATGTACATATTCTAAATTAACTAAGCAAGAAATTGAAGTAATAAGTCCTTAGCAATAAATATCTAGAGACTGCAGAGATGTTAGCATGAAAAATCAATGCTTCTAATTAAAAAAATGGTAATTTAAAAATCCAGTAACAGAAGACCTCACTATCTTGAGAAACAGCTTAAAAGTTATTACCAAGCGATGTATTTTCATTTGTTATTTATTTTTATGTCTTCCTCTGCAATTAATATTCTTTGTAATTACATGTCTAATTAACTCTCCAATTGTTTACTCACAGTTTTCTGATTTCGTCGGCCGGTGTGGCCGTGCGGTTCTAGGCGCTTCAGTCTGTAACCGCGTGACCGCTACGGTCACAGGTTCGAATTCTGCCTCGGGCATGGATGTGTGTTATGTCCTTAGGTTAGGTAGGTTCAAGTAGTTCTAAGTTGTAGGGGACTGATTACCTCCGATCTTAAGTCCCATAGTGCTCAGAGCCATTTGAAGCAGCCATTTTTTCTAATTTCCAGAATTTGAAGCCTTATTTGTGCATTTTATGTATGTAATCGGGTAAAGTACGAGCTCTGTACTACCATTGAATATTAGTAACCACATCCAAACTGTAATTAATTACATAACTAAAATAATACGAGAGACATTATTCTAATTAAAGTTCACAATGATTTCCTTGTGGAAAACTAAAGATATTAGTATGAAAGATTGTCATTCAATATTGTATTTTATACCTTATTCGGCTGTAACATCAGTTTCTTTATGTTTTGTAAATTTTAATTGTAAAATCAAAATTGTACAAAATTAATAATGCTTTATTTTGGAAGCTATTGTTAAAATTCTATATAAAGCGATGCAGCGATGAGTCAGTTTTGAAGTTACTTTTGTAAGTCAAAGAGACCAGTGAAGTCTGTCCGTGTTTTGTTTACATGACAAGTGTGCAGTTCGGGTGTCAATTAATGTGACTAAATTTTGTGAAGCATGAAACTCTCGCATTCATTCATCAATGGACCAGGCAGAAGAAACTTGAGTAAAATTCAACATGAATCGTTATAAGGCTCAGCACGAGCTTTCGGAAACAGCACGACTTGTCGGGTGTTCGTGGTAAGCGTTATCAACACGTGCCGAAACAAAGGCGCAAACCACGTCCACATATCGTGGGGTTGGGCGGTCATCCCTCATTACAAATGTCGACTGGGCTGACTGGTAAAACAGGACAGGCGGCGAATGTGGTGCAACTAACGTTAGACTTCAATACTGAGCGGAGTACACGTGTGTCTGAACACACAGATCACCGAACATTCCTAACGATGGGGCAGCCGACGAGCCATGTTTATGCCGATGTTAACACCACGACATCTGCAACTACGACTGAAATAGGCACGTGACCTTCGGCACTGAACATTGATGCAGTGACAGAGCGTTGTATGATCGCAATTCCTTCGTCACCTTGTCGATGGGAGGGAGCGAATGTATAGTCGTCCAGGAGCACAGCTCCTTGACACATGTGCTGCGGAACAGAAAAGTTGGCGGCGGCTCCATTATGATCTGGGGAACGTTCAAGTGGGCAACCGTGCATCCTGTGGAGCTCGTGCAAGGCTCCATGACGGCCAAGCAATGTTGCACTCTGATTGCCGACCGCGTACGTCTCTTCATGACGACAATGTTTCCCGACGGCAGTTTCACTTTTCAACAACATAATGCGCCATTTCACAAGGCCAGGGGTGTGATGGAGTGGTTCAAGGAACACAGTGTGGCCGCAGAGTAAATTTGATTCAAGACGCTTTCCATTTCTTTTATTGCAATATTCCACATCATCTTTGGATATTTTTGTAAGACGCCTTGAGGATATCGCAAACTCATTCCGACCTTATCATCCGATGGTACTATAATTTCGCAACACATCAGTTGTGTGGAACCTCGAGCAAAAATGATTTAACAAGAGAAATTTGCATATTAAATTTCGCATCTCGCTTAATATGCACGCAGTCGATCGGTGATTGCGATCTTTGTACTCGCAGTTTCCCCTTCTGTCTGTATCAGCGATTAGATTGTAAATTAATTGATTAAATCTGTACTCTCTCTACATATATATATATGGGCTGGACATAACGGCTACTAGTGCTTCTCCACGTGCGTGAGAGGTACCCTGGAAACGTCTGTCCTTCCATTAAACTTTCAGCATTATTCTCCATACTGACAATTCAGAACTATCCAAGTATGTTCCTATCTCCTTCTGACTTCCGACGACTCACTGCCATTAAACAATACCCCTCGAACAAAACACTTAGCAAATCTGTTTCTTAGTTCCATCGGAATTCTTTTTGCTGACAATAAACCTTTCATCTTTTCAAAGTCTCTTTAACCCATAGATACTCTTATTTTCTCCACAATGCTTCCATTTCCTGTATCCATACTGCCTTTGTACGTAAAGGATTATACTTGCTTCAAGGTCCTTGTTTCCAACGATATTTTGACGGAACCATCACATTTCAATGATTCTCATCACTTTGGAATGAGGATAAATGTAAGAAAGCTCATAGTTTTTGCCAAGTTTTATGACCCTTTTTATCATAAATCGTAGATCTTCCTCCGATTCAGGTAGCACTGCTTGATCATCTGCATACTGAATTGTCTTTATCCTTTCGCCTTCTAGGCCTACTATTGCTTTTTCTAATGATTTCTGTTAGTTTCTCTGCATAAATATTGAAGAGCGTCGGTGACAAATGACACCCATGTCTAGCACCTCTTCCAGCGCCTGTCCCACCTGTTTCCTCTTCGCCAAAACTTACCACCATTTTCTGTCTTGTATAGAATTCGTTTACAAGTACTCTATTCCCGGAATCTACACCGACAACTAACATCTTTCTAGTTTTTCAGAAATGTATGTTAAGGACAAAGGCACATGAACATTAATTTCTTCTTTCACTCAACACGCAAACTGAATAAGATAGAAATCTCCAACATTGATACGGAGTACTCTACGCCATGCACCTTACAGTGGCAATATGATCAAAAGCATCCGGACACCTATCCTTGGGCATTAATACAGGTTGTGACGACCCTTCGCCTTTGTGACGGCTAGATCTCTGCTGGGGCCACTTTCGATGAAGCATCTGAGTGCCTCTCGAGGAATGGCTACCCATTACTTCACAACAGCCAAAACCAGAAAAGGCACTGATGTTGGACGTGGGAGCTGGAGCGAAGCCGACGTTCTAACTCGTCCCAAAGGTGCTCCATTTGGTTCAGTTCGGGACTCTTGGGCACGCAAATCCGTTACAGGAGTCCACAAACTACTGACTCCCAGGTTTTGTGACAGGGTGCATTGTCGTGCTGAAACATTCATCGTGTCCGAAATGACAGTCTGCTGTACGTAGTATACAATGCTCTAAAGTGTGTTCATATCCGACCGCATTTTTAGCGTTTTACTGAGGGTAATTGGGTGGGCCACACCGTAACCACGCTAAAAGCAGCTCCATACTGTAACATCACCACCTCCGTACTTCACTGACTAGACTACTCCTGATGGCAGGTAACGCGCTCCGGGCATTCACCAAACAAACAGCCTTCCATCGGATTGCTTCAGGAGAAATAGTGATTTATCAGTTCAAATCATTCGTTTGCAGTCATCTACCGTCCAGCTGCGTTGCTATTTACATCACCTCAAGCATCACTATGCATTGACTACAGAAACGAGTGACTTACGAGGAGATGCTCGACCATTGTGACCCATTGGTTTTAATTCCCTAAGCACAGTCGTTGTGCTAACTGGGCAGCTGGTAGCATTTTGGAACCCAAGAGTGATTACTTCCGCTAATTTCATGCGCTTTTTTGTAACAACCTTCTTCAACGCTTGACAGTCCCTTCCCTTAGTACACGAGGTCTACCTGGTCTTGATTTTGCTTTGGTTGTTACTTGGTGTTTCCACTTCACAATCACATAATAAAAAGTCGACTTGGGCAAGGCAGGGGTGAAATGTCCATGATAGATTTTTTTCTTTTGTTCAGTCTACGTCCAATGACAAACCCAGGCCCGAAGCCACCGAGGTCTCCTGACTCAACCATTCTGCTGCTACAAGAGCTACGCCCTACCGAAACTACGGTTCAGTAGTTTTGGTACAGCACATAAATGACGTAGTAAATGCAAGGATTACGGGTAGTATTCATAGTGAATGAAATATTGAAACTTCCCCTTTGAATGTAAAGAAAGACTGTGCTGGTAAACTTCTGCTTTATTTGATACTGAAACTATTGAGTAAAACTGAACGTACTCAGTTTCCTCTTTACTCATTCTGATCATTTCTAAACTGACACGCAATGTTTTAGCCCAACGCAATCTGACTTTTAATAGTCCCTACAAAAAATAGCCCTGACTAACAATAACCTATCCTTCATGAATCACTTACTCACCAAAATCTTTGTTACGCGAACTACTGCAATACAGCGAGCGCCAATACTGCCAGCTAAATAAAAGATTCTAACTACTGAAGGCACTAACTACTGATGGGCATATAGTTAGCACCAATGAAAGACTTTGATAGAGAACAAACTTATATATGCGCGTGACATCCAGTTTGACAAATTTCCTTTTTTTGACGGACACACGTCCAGATGGTCCGCTCATATTAACATCTCAAAACTCCGCCATCTCTCTCCCCACATCCACCACTGCTGGCGGCTCACCTCCAACTGCCCAACGCTACGCGCTGTTCACATCCTACTACCCAACACTACACTAGCGAATAACTTCCAACAACGAGTCCAACTTGCCACAGACTCCACACAGCGCAGTCAGTGATTTTAATAGAGAGCGCTACGTGGCGTTACCAACATAAAAACCTAAACAGCCTACTTACAATGTGTCAGAGGGAAACAGGGAAGCGACGATTAATTAGAACCGCACATCATCCAGTGTTACTCCATTGTGTATTTTATATCCATATAATATATATTGCAATTTATAAGTAATAAAAATTAGTTGATTGCGTAACTTCTGCGCTTTTATGTAACCGAAGTAATTACTATTGATGCAAGGACAGTTTAATGTGCACAGACATAAAAAAATATATGTGATTACTGTCGTTATTTTGTGCTCAATAGAACGTTCATCATGATCAAAGGCAAGACTTTCATATTATTAATGATAGTTGCGAAAGTTGTCACGAATATCAAAATCATGTTTTGTATAAGCTCGACGAAGTACTGAATCGATATCCGATACATGTTTAGTTAGAGTTTTTTTTATTTTTAGCGTTTTGTTGAGGAAATTGCATATCCTGGCCTTTATGATAAAAAAAAAATTGTTCAAATGGCTATGAGCACTATGGGACTTAACATCTGAGGTCATCAGTCCCCTAGACTTAGATCTACTTAAACCTAACTACCCTAAGGACATCACACACATCCATGCCCGAGGCAGGATTCGACCCTGCGACCGCAGCAGCAGTGCGATTCCGGACTGAAGCGCCTAGAACCGCTCGGCCACAACGGTCGGCCCCTTTATGATAAATCTGTATTGCTTTCTTTATTTTTACTATAACATCCCTCAATTTCAAGTTACAAGTGCAGAATTTTAAATATTGACTACCCCAGTTTTAGTACGAATACCGCTTATTTTAAAGTAACAGAGAGGAGAGTAACTATGTAGAACAAAAATGTACCGTCGGTTACGCGGCCTTTAGTATATCCTCACGCCGTTTCTGGATGGTTTACTGCTTCCGGTTCTTAAGGAGATCTGGTAAGACGCTGACCACACATGTGAAGAAAGCGATTTCTAGAAGGTAACACCTGATACGTATATGCAACCCACTTAACGTTTAGGTAATGCGGACACAAACTTAAACGACTAAAGCTACGTAGTCTACGCTAGCTTGTGGTAGTCTACGGTAGTTTTACAACTCTGTCTGCTACTGCTTCTCTACTGACAATACGTCTGCAGCTCGTGGTCTTGCGGGATCAGGGATTTTCCCTGCCTGGAATGACTGGGTGTTGTTGTCGTTGTTGTTGTTGTCTTCATCATCATCATTCATCCCCATTAAGGTCGGAGGAGTATGGAACCTCGTCATCACTGACAATATAGTACCCCCCGCCGCCTTCTACATTGGCGGATCCGCCTCTCGTGATTTCTTTCGGACAATTCTGCATTACATAAGGATCTCTGTAAGTGCATCTTTTGAGAGACAGTTGTGGGACCATGGCCGTTCAGTACAGAATGCCAAATCAAACGCCTTTCAGCAGTCTAATTTTCGAAATTGTTATTTTATTGGGCTACCACTTTCGGCAATATATTATGCCATCTTCAGGCCCCCCATACCGACGTGTAGGAACTTTCCAACCTCGGTTTCGGTCAAAACAGGGGCCAGCATTGAAAGCCTGGTAACTGTAGATTTTTGAGACCGCGATCATTTCAAACATCACCTGCCAACTCGGTCGAGTCGACAGGTGATGTTTGAAATGATCGCTGTCTCGAAAATCTACAGATAAGTCTTTGATTCCTAGCCTTTATTTTGACTGTAACCGGGTTAGAAGCTTACTATAGGGTGGTCCATTGATAGCGACCGGGCCAAATATCTCACGAAATAAGCGCCAAACGAAAAAACTACAGAGAAGGAAACTCGCCTAGCTTGAAGGGGGAAACCAGATGGCGGTATGGTTGGCCCGCTAGATGGCGCTGCCATACGTCAAACGGATATCAACTGCGTTTTTTTTTAAATAGGAACCCCCATTTTTTATTACGTATTCGTGTAGTACGTAAAGAAATATGAATGTTTTAGTAGCACCACTTTTTTCGCTTTGTGATAGATGGCGCTGTAATAGTCACAAACATATGACTCACAA
Organism: Schistocerca cancellata; assembly: GCF_023864275.1. NCBI lineage: Eukaryota > Metazoa > Arthropoda > Insecta > Orthoptera > Acrididae > Schistocerca > Schistocerca cancellata. The sequence continues at coordinate 99,405,514 of NC_064628.1, read as the reverse complement.
TTTTATACGAACAGTTGGTAACAGGTAGGTTTTTTAAATTAAAATACAGAACGTAGGTACGTTTGAACATTTCATTTCGGTTGTTCCAATGTGATACATGCACCTTTGTGAACTTACCATTTCTGAGAACGCATGCTGTTACAGCGTGATTACCTGTAAATACCACATTAATGCAATAAATGCTCAAAATGATGTCCGTTAACCTCCATTCATTTGGCAATACGTGTAACGACATTCCTCTCAACAGCGAGTGGTTCCCATTCCGTATTGTTCGCACATACGTTGACAATGCTCTGACGCATGTTGTCAGGCGTTGTCGGTGGATCACGATAGCAAATATCCTTCAACTTTCCCCACAGAAAGAAATCCAGGGACGTCAGATCCGGTGAACGTGCGGGCCATGGTATGGTGCTTCGATGACCAATTCACGTGTGATGAAATATGCTATTCAATACCGCTTCAACCGCACGCGAGCTATGTGCCGGACATCCATCATGTTGGAAGTACATCGCCATTCTGTGATGCAGTGAAACATCTTGTAGTAACAGCGGTAGAAAATTACGTAGGAAATCAGCATACATTGTACCATTTAGATTGCCATCGATAAAATGGGGGCCAATTATCCTTCCTCCCATAAAGCCGCACGATACATCAACCCGCCGAAGTCGCTGATGTTCCACCTGTCGCAGCCATCGTGGATTTTCCTTTGCCCAGTTGTACATATTATGCCAGTATACGTTACCGCTGTTGGTGAATGACGCTTCGTCGCTAAATAGAGGGCGTGCAAAAAATCTGTCATCGTTCCGTAATTTCTCTTGTACCCACTGGCAGAACTGTACACGACGTTCAAAGTGGTCGCCATGCAATTCCTAGTGCATAGAAATATGGCGGGTGCAATCGATGTTGATGTCGCATTCTCAACACCGACGTTTTTGAGATTCCCGATTCTCGCGCAATTTGGTTCAAAATGGTTCGAACGGCTCTGAGCACTATGCGACTTGACTTCTGAGGTCATCAGTCGCCTAGAACTTAGAACTAATTAAACCTAACTAACCTAAGGACATCACACACATCCATGCCCGAGGCAGGATTCGAACCTGCGACTGTAGCGGTCGCTCGGTGCCAGACTGTAGCGCCTAGAACCACACGGCCCGGCCGGCTCGCGCAATTTGTCTGCTACTGATGAGCGGATTAGCCGCGACAGCAGCTAAAACACCTGCTTGGGCATCATCATTTGTTGGAGGGCGTGGTTGACGTTTCGCTTGTGGCTGAACACTTCCTGTTTCCTTAAATAACGTAACTATCCGGCGAATGGTCCGAACACTTGGATGGTGTCGTCCAGGATACCGAGCAGCATACATAGCACACGCCCGTTGGCCATTTTGATCACAATAGCCATATATCAACACGATATCGACCTTTTCCGCAACTGGTAAATGGTCCATTTTAACACGGGTTATGTATCACAAAGCAAATACCGTCAGCACTGGCGGAATGTTACGTGATACCACGTACTTATACGTGATACCACGTACTTATACGTTTGTGACTATTACAGCGTCATCTATCACAAAGCGAAAAAAGTGGTCCTACTAAAACATTTATATTTCTTTACGTACGACACGAATATGTAATTAAAAAGAAAAAACGCAGTTGATATCCGTTTCACCTATGGCAGCGCCATTTAGCGGGCCAACCATAGCGCCATTTGGTTTCCCCCCTTCAAGCTGGATAAGTTTCGTCCTTCGTAGTTTTTTCGTTTGACGCTTATTTCGTGAGATATTTGACCCGGTCACGATCAATGGACCACCCTGTATATATCGGTGAGGGGGCCTGAAGATGGGGTAGTATATCGTCGAAACTGGTTGTTGTTGTTGTTGTTGTTGTTGTGGTCTTCAGTCCTGAGACTGGTTTGATGCAGCTCTCCATGCTACTCTATCCTGCGCAAGCTTCTTCATCTCCCAGTACGTACTGCAACCTACATCCTTCTGAATCTGCTTAGTGTATTCATCTCTTGGTCTCCCCCTACGATTTTTACCCTCCACGCTGCCCTCCAATACTAAATTGGTGATCCCTTGATGCCTCAGAACATGTCCTACCAACCGATCCCTTCTTCTGGTCAAGTTGTGCCACAAACTTCTCCCCAATTCTATTCAATACTTCCTCATTAGTTATGTGATCTACCCATCTAATCTTCAGCATTCTTCTGTAGCACCACATTTCGAAAGCTTCTATTCTCTTCTTGTCCAAACTATTTACCGTCCATGTTTCACTTCCATACATGGCTACACTCCACACAAATACTTTCAGAAATGACTTCCTGACACTTGGATCTATACTCGATGTTAACAAATTTCTCTTCTTCAGAAACGCTTTCCTTGCCATTCCCAGTCTACATTTTATATCCTCTCTACTTCGACCACCATCAGTTATTTTGCTCCCCAAATAGCAAAACTCCTTTACTACTTTAAATGTCTCATTTCCTAATCTAATACCCTCAACATCACCCGACTTAATTCGACTACATTCCATTATCCTCGTTTTGCTTTTGTTGATGTTCATCTTATATCATCCCTTCAAGACACCATCCATTCCGTTCAACTGCTCTTCCAAGTCCGTTGCTGTCTCTGACAGAATTACAATGTCATCGGCGAACCTCAAAGTTTTTATTTCTTCTCCATGGATTTTAATACCTACTCCGAATTTTTCTTTTGTTTCCTTTACTGCTTGTTCAATATACAGATTGAATAACATCGGGGAGAGGCTACAACCCTGTCTTACTCCCTTCCCAACCACTGCTTCCCTTTCATGTCCCTCGATTCTTATAACTGCCATCTGGTTTCTGTACAAATTGTAAATAGCCATTCGCTCCCTGTATTTTACCCCTGCCACCTTTAGAATTTGAAAGAGAGTATTCCAGTGAACATTGTCAAAAGCTTTCTCCAAGTCTACAAATGCTAGAAACTTAGGTTTGCCTTTCTTTAATCTTTCTTCTAAGATAAGTCGTAAGGTCAGTATTGCCTCACGTGTTCCAGTATTTCTACGGAATCCAGCCTGATCTTCCCCGAGGTCGGCTTCTACTAGTTTTTCCATTCGTCTGTAAAGAATTCGTGTTAGTATTTTGCAGCTGTGGCTTATTAAACTGATTGTTCGGTAATTTTCACATCTGTCAACACCTGCTTTCTTTGGGATTGGAATTATTATATTATTCTTGAAGTCAGAGGGTATTTCGCCTGTCTCATACATCTTGCTCACCAGATGGTAGAGTTTTGTCAGGACTGGCTCTCCCAAGGCCGTCAGTAGTTCCAATGGAATGTTGTCTACTCCGGGGGCCTTGTTTCGACTCAGGTCTTTCAGTGCTCTGTCAAACTCTTCACGCAGTATCGTATCTCCCATTTCATCTTCATCTACATCCTCTTCTATTTCCATAATATTGTCCTCAAGTGCATCGCCCTTGTATAGACCCTCTATATACTCCTTCCACATTTCTGCTTTCCCTTCTTTGCTTAGAACTGGGTTTCCATCTGAGCTGTTGATGTTCATACAAGTGGTTCTCTTATCTCCAAAGGTCTCTTTAATTTTCCTGTAGGCAGTATCTATCTTACCCCTAGTGAGATAAGCCTGTACATCCTTACATTTGTCCTCTAGCCATCCCTGCTTAGCCATTTTGCACTTCCTGTCGATCTCATTTTTGAGACGTTTGTATTCCTTTTTGCCTGCTTCATTTACTGCATTTTTATATTTTCTCCTTTCATCAATTAAATTCAATATTTCTTCTGTTACCCAAGGATTTCTACTAGCCCTCGTCTTTTTACCTACTTGATCCTCGGCTGCCTTCACTACTTCATCCCTCAAAGCTACCCATTCTTCTTCTACTGTATTTCCCCCATTCCTGTCAGTTTTTCCCTTATGCTCTCCCTGAAACTCTGTACAACCTCTGGTTTAGCCAGTTTATCCAGGTCCCATCTCCTTAAATTCCCACCTTTTTGCAGTTTCTTCAGTTTTAATCTACAGGTCATAACCAATAGATTGTGGTCAGAGTCCACATCTGCCCCTGGAAATGTCTTACAATTTAAAACCTGGTTCCTAAATCTCTGTCTTACCATTATACCTTATAGTATCTCCAGGGTTCTTCCATGTATACAACCTTCTTTCATGATTCTTAAACCAAGTGTTAGCGATGATTAAGTTGCGCTCTGCGCAAAATTCTACCAGGCGGCTTCCTCTTTCATTTCTTAGCCCCAATCGATATTCACCTACTACGTTTCCTTCTCTCCCTTTTCCTACTGACGAATTCCAGTTACCCATGACTATTAAATTTTCGTCTCCCTTCACTATCTGAATAATTTCTTTTATTTCATCATACATTTCTTCAATTTCTTCGTCATCTGCAGAGCTAGTTGGCATAAACTTACTACTGTAGTAGGCGTGGGCTTCGTGTCTATCTTGGCAACAATAATGCGTTCACTATGCTGTTTGTAGTAGCTTACCCGCATTCCTATTTTCCTATTAATTATTAAACCTACTCCTGCATTACCCCTATTTGACTTTGTGTTTATAACCCAGTAGTCACCTGACCAGAAGTCTTGTTCCTACTGCCACCGAACTTCACTAATTCCCACTATATCTAACTTTAACCTGTCCATTTCCCTTTTTAAATTTTCTAACCTACCTGCCCGATTAAGGGATCTGACATTCCATGCTCCGAAACTGGTAACCCAATAAAATAACAATTTGGGAACTGCTGAAAGGTGTTTGATTTGACATTCTGTTACACGCTGATGACCGGACACTTTTGTCCAGCAGATGGGAGCCTGCAAGTGTTGCTCACTGATTTAGACAAGCTCTGCTCAGAGCACTATTTTCAGCGCCACGACACAGTACGTAGCGCGGAGCCGATGATTTACGGCGAGCACTTGTTGACTCGGCGATCTCGGCGCGTCGTTATCTGGCCTAATTACGCACGCGGGCGCAGGTGGCGCGCGGTTAGGCCCCAGTGCTCTAGACACGGCCGCTGCCGCAGTGCACTGTACACCCGCGCGACGCCCCTGCGGTCAGCTGGCGGATGGACCCGGGCTACGCGACGTTCGACGCCTCGGCGTCGGTCTGGCGGGGCCAGCCGCGAGGCCCCGACGGCCGGCGCTACCTGCCCGTGCCGCTGCAGCGCGGGCTCAGCGCCCCCGAGTACTACGCTCTCCAGCACGACGCGCACCAACACCACGCCCGACCCACCGTCTTCCCGCAACTTCGCCGCTGGCCGCAAGAAATGAAATTCCTCGGCTCCGAAATTAACAAAGTTCACCAGCAGCAGCAGCCACCGCCTGCTCCACCCCAGGTACCGTGCTGTTCCACCTACACCTGCCTCCGGCGGTGCAACTTGCCCAGCCCCCGAAAAAAAAAAAGAGCTTCTCTTGTACTGATTAAACTCGCTACGAGCGTACCTCATATGAAGCCACCATACAACTGTTACTCAGACAATACTGACAAGGGAACCTCCCCATCTCACCCCCCTCAGATTCAGTTATAAGTTGGCACAGTGGATAGGCCTTGAAAAACTGAACACAGATCAATCGATAAAACAGGAAGAAGTTGTGTGGAACTATGAAAAAAAATATACAAACTGAGTAGTCCATCCGCAAAATAAGCAACATCAAGAAATTGTGAGCTAAAGAGCGCCGTGGTCTCGTGGTTAGCTTGAGCAGCTGCGGAACGAGAGGTCCTTGGTTCAAGTCTTCCCTCGAGCGAAAAGTTTCAATTTTTATTTTCAGACAATTATCAGAATTCAGGCACTCACACATAATCAACTTCGCTCTCCAAAATTCCAGACATGTTCAGATTTGCTTGGGCATATGCAGGATTTGACGGTCTGCACACGGAAAAATTTGAAAACGTTAAAAACATATGTTTTGACAGAGCACAGAGAAAACTGTGCGACTGTGAAACTGTTGCATTCATTTGTTGCAGTTTGTGTGACACACTATGTTTTCATCACTTTTTTGGGAGTGATTATCACATCCACAAGAAAACCTAAATCGGGCTGGAGAGGCACGTCCTTTCGTCTGTTAATCGCACGGTTTTGCGGTGCGGTCGCAAAACAGACACTAAACAGAGATGTCAATGAACGAACGGACAGATCATAACTTTGCGAAAATAAAGTAAGTAAACTTTTCGCCCGAAGGAAGACTTGAACCAAGGACCTCTCGCTCCACAGCTGCTCACGCTAACCACGGGACCACGGCGCTCCTGCGCTCACATCATCCTTCATGTTGCTTATATTGCCCATGAACTACTCGGTTTGTATATTTTGCTTATTTTTTCATAGTTCCACACAACTTCTTCCTGTTTTCTCTGTGTTCAGTTTTTCAAGGCCTATCCACTGCGCCAAATTATAACTAAATCTGGGGGGGGGGGGGGGGGGTGCGATGGGGAGGTTCCCTTGTGAGAATATTCATCTTAATTGTCTGATGAACAAAGTAAGAGCCTACGGAATATCAGACGAGTTGTGTGGCTGGATTGAAGAGTTTTTACCAACAGAACACAGCATATTGTTCTCAATGGAGAGACGTCTACAGACGTTAAAGTAACCTCTGGCGTGCCACAGGGGAGTGTTATGGGACCATTGCTTTTCACAATATACCGGGTGATCAAAAAGTCACTATAAATTTGAAAACTTAATAAACCACGGAATAATGTAGATAGAGAGGTAAAAATTGACATGCTTGGAATGGCATGCGGTTTTATTAGAACCAAAAAAAAAAAGTTCACAAAATGTCCGACAGATGGCGCTGGACAGCAAAACGTCAGTGACTGCGCAGGACAATCATGTATAAGAGGAACTGTAATAAGAGAGAGAATCAGATGCGCCAGCAGTCGCAGCATGTTGACGTTACCTGAACAGGCGCTTTTAGTGAAGCTGTATTATCAGAATGGGGAATGTGCTAGTTCAGCGTTACGATCCTATCGCCATAGGAAGGGGATTCGAACGGGTAAATGTCCATTGACAAATGCAGCTGTGGCGAGAATGATTTCGAAGTTCGAACCCACGGGCTGTTTAAACGATAGACCCCGTAGTGGCCGACCGAGCACAAGGCGTAATGCTGCCGAGACAGTTCAGGAAGAAATGGAGTCTGTAGCGGGTTCGTCTATGCACGGGGAAGGCAGCGCTCGTTCAGTCGCACGTCGCACCGGCATTCCATAGACTACTGTTTGGTAGGTACTTAGGCGTACCCTCCGATGCTATCCGTACAAAATCCATCGGCATCGTGAACTGTTACCTGGCGATTTAGTGAAGCGGAGGGCATTTTCGGGGTTCAGGCTTTTCAAAAGATGGCGCAAGATGACGATTGGTTGAGTAACGTGTTGTGGACCGAAGAAGCTCATTTCACGCTCCGAGGGTCTGTCAACGCCCACAACCGCAGAATTTGGGCTATCCAAAATCCTAGAACTGTCGTGGAAACTCCATTGCACAACGAGAATGTCACGGTATGTGTTGGATTTACCACATCTAACGTTATTGGGCCTTTTGTCTTCGAGGAAATGCGTGATTCTGGTTTTGCAACTGCTACCGTGACTGGTGGAGGTACGCCGATATGTTACAGAATCGCATTATCTCCAGCCTGGCTGATAAACACCTGCTGGAACGTACGACGTTTATGCAGGATGGCGCTCCACCCCATATTGCTAGACGCCTGAAACATCTCTTGCGCGCGTCGTTTGGTGATCGTGTGCTCAGTCGCCGCTTTCGTCATGCTTCGCCTCCCAGGTCCCCAGACCTCAGTCCGTGCGATTATTGGCTTTCGGGTTACCTGAAGTCGCAAGTGTATCGTGATCGACCGACATCTCTAGGGATTCTGAAAGACAAAATCCGACGCCAATGCCTCATCATAACTCCGGACATGCTTCACAGTGCTGTTCACAACATTATTCCTCGACTACAGCTATTGTTGAGGAATGATGGTGGACATATTGAGCATTTCCTGTAAAGAACATCATCTTTGGTTTGTCTTACTTTGTTATGCTAATTATTGCTATTCTGATCAGGTGAAGCGCCATCTGTCGGGACATTTTTTGAACTTTTGTATTTTTTTGGTTCTAATAAAACCCCATGTCATTCCAAGCATGTGTGTCAATTTGTACCTCTCTATCTCCATTATTCCGTCATTTATTCAGTTTTCAAATTTATACTGACTTTTTGATCACCCGGTATATAAATGACCTAGTAGATAGTGTCGGAATTTCCGTGCGGCTTTAAGCGGATAACGCTGTACTATACAGAGAAGTTGCAGCATTAGAAAGTTGCAGCGAAATGCAGGAAGATCTGCAGCGGATAGGCACTTGGTGCAGGGAGTGGCAACTGACCCTTAACATAGACAAATGTAATGTATTGCGAATATATAGAAAGAAGGATCCTTTATTGTATGATTATATGATAGTAGAACAAACACTGGTAGCAGTTACTTCAGTAAAATATCTGGGAGTATGCGTACGGAACGATTTGAAGTGGAATGATCATATAAAATTAATTGTTGGTAAGGCGGGTGCCAGGTTGAGATTCATTGGGAGAGTCCTTAGAAAATGTAGTCCGTCAACAAAGGAGGTGGCTTACAAAACACTCGTTCGACCTATACGAGTATTGCTCGTCAGTGTGGGATCCGTACCAGGTCGGGTTGACAGAGGAGATAGAGAAGATCCAAAGAAGAGCGGCGCGTTACGTCACAGGGTTATTTGGTAAGCGTGATAGCGTTACGGAGATGTTTAGCAAACTCAAGTGGCAGACTCTGTAAGAGTGGCGCTCTACATCGCGGTGTAGCTTGCTGTCCAGGTTTCGAGAGGGTGCGTTTCTGGATGAGGTATCGAATATATTGCTTCCCCCTACTTATACCTCCCTAGGAGATCACGAATGTAAAATTAGAGAGATTGGAGCGCGCACGGAGGCTTTCCGGCAGTCGTCTTCCCGCGAACCATACGCGACTGGAACAGGAAAGGGAGGTAATGACAGTGGCACGTAAAGTGCCCTCTGCCACACACCGTTGGGTGGTTTGCGAAGTATGTAGATGTAGAATCGTGTGATTATTACCACAACACGTTTCGGGACAGCATTATCTCATTTTCAAGTACTCAAAACAAGGAAACCAGGTAGAACATTCGTCCTTATACGAAATTACAGTTAAATCAATACAATGAAATGAATACCCTTAGCTCGGGGACAGTTGAAAATGTGAGCCCCGACCGGGACTCGAACCCAGGATCTCCTGCTTACATGGCAGACGCTCTATCCATCATTTTTTTCCCATTTTGTTCGTTGTAGATCGTTGTGCTTGGTCGTTGTGGACGTCACACGACATCGGTTACAGTTCGTTTGTTCATCCTTCCACTCAGTTTTTTTACTACAGAGATCAACCAGCTCTCTGACCGAACACGCTGAGCAACCGTGCCGACTAGTCCATCTGAGTCACCGAGGGCTCAGAGGATACTGCGACTGCAGGGATTTATCGCCGTGAGACCCACATTCTCAACTTATAGTCCACACACTACATTCGTAGTGCCCACGCCATTATACCCATTACTCGCGGCAGAGAAACCACCGAGTCCTGTAAGAGTTCAGGCAAATCGTGTGCATCCGCACTGAAGGAGGTCATCAGCCGGTTAGCCTTAACGATATGAAGATTGCATCTGATCTTTCGGACATGTCCGAAAGAACACATGCCATCTTCATATCATTACTACAAAACAGTCTTTGGCAAGAGATGCATTGTATTATGATACAAATATTACTAGTACAGATTTTACTTTTCAGTAAATATTGCTAGCTGCGTACAAAAGGTAAACAGCTAGAGATGAATATTTCATACACAATTAAAAACTTTTTGTAAGTTACAGAATACCATAGTCGTTACACACCAAGAACAAAAAGATTTATGCAGGAAGATGAATTATTGTCATGTTTGGTTTTTTTTTTTTTTTTTTGGTGCCGGATATCCTGGAAGTTCTGGAAGAAAAGGTTTTGCGTTGACTCAGTCTGTTCATCCAGGATTTTTTGGGTTGATTTTAGTTTGTGGATGAAGATTTCTGTTTGTCCAAGGAGATGCATCTGTAGTTCTTTCTCAGCAGTGTGTAGCACAGAAAAACTGTCATTGATATCAACAACAGTGTGTTCATGATGAGCAAAATTTGATGCACAACTGGACTTACCTAAGTTTCTGAGTTGTTCTTTGTAGCGGGTTGCAAAATTTGTTCCTGTTTGGCCTATGTAGAAAGAAGAACAGGAGCATGTGAGTTTGTATATGCCAGAATTTTTATGCTTATCTCTAGTGGTTTTATTATTGTGAACAATTTTATTTTGTAGTTTATTGTCATTGTGAAAGGATATTTTTATGTTGTGTGGTCTGAGAAGATTTTCAAGTTTATATGACACTTTACCAAGGAACTGAAGACAAATAAGCATTACAGACGCCCTGTGTTATAACCTATCTCAAAGACGGGACGGAATTGTAATGTTATAATAGAGAGAACGGCTTGTCAGTTGTAGCAAAGCATCTAGAGAATGAGCAGCATTCATCTACAATTACATGGACACTCTGCAAATCACATTTAAGTGCCTGGCAGAAGGTTCATCGAACCACCTACATAATTCTCTATTATTACAATCTCGTGTAGCGCGCAGAAAGAACGAACATCAGTATATCTCCGTACGAGATCTGATTTCCTTTATTTTATCGTGGAGATCGTTGCTCCCTATGTAGGTCGGCATCAACAAAATACTTTCGCATACGGAGGACAAAAATGGTGATTGGAATTTCGTGAGAAGATTCCTCCACAGCGAAAAACGCCTTTGTTTTAATGTTGTCTGTCCCAAATCCTGTATCATTACAGTGACACTCTCTCCCATATTTCGCGATAATACAAAACGTGTTGCCCTTCTTTGAACTTTTTCGATATAATCCGTCAGTCCTATCTGGTAAGGATCCCACACCGCTCAGCAGTATTCTAAACGAGGACGAACAAACGTAGTGTAGGCCGTCTCCCAATAAAACGTAGTCTTTGGTTAGTCTTCCCCACGACATTTCCTGTGTGTTTCTTCCAATTTAAGTTGTTCCTAATTGTAATTCCAAAGTACTTAATTGAATTTACGGTCTTTAGATTTGACTGATTTATCGTGTAACCGAAGTTTAACGGATTCCTTTTAGCACTCATGTGGATGACCTCACACTTTTCGTTATTTAGGATCAATTGCCAATTTTCCCACGATACAGATGTATTTTCTAAATCGTTTTGCAATTTATTTTGATCTTATGATAAATTAATTGGGGAATATAATGTCAAGCATGAGGGTGTTGCACGTTAAAGAAAAACGGTGGTTGCCATCAAATTTAGAGAACGTAGAGACTTATTGTGCCTTGAAAGAGGAGTGCGTCGGAGTCTTAAATGAGAGGACGGATGTGTCTAAAGGGCATTTCTGGGCACTCTTTTGCGATATCCTCCTTAAGAAGCAGCCACTACGATATTGTACCTAGTGACATATGATTTATACACGCTACTTCCGTTCAGATTGCAGCATAGAGGTAGTACTGAGTTAGAATGGGCTAGGAACAGACAGGAATCCCTCAAAGATCTTACGACAGGCACTAGTATCTTTGGTGCTGAGCTTTAGGTTTTAAGTAAATATCATCGTTGATGGGTAATGGCAGCGGCTTTCAGTCTGCAAACTCTTATCTCCTCCTGCTTCCTATTTCCATCTATTGTCCACATTCAAGTCTTTTATGAAGATTTGAGAGGAGTGAAGATTACAATAAAATTTCTAGTTTACTCATCTTGTCATGTTGAGTTGACTCCAGTTTTTCTTGCCTAGGGGTCTGATTCTTGAAGCTAAAAATCTCACATTTTAGGTCCTCATGGTTGTATTGAACTAAATCAATTTGAAGATTGTTGTTGCAGAATTTTTGTTTTTACGTAAACGTATTTCCTCACATTTTAGTATATCATGCAGGCTTTTGATTTTTCACATTAACAAAGCCGAAATTACATTGTTCACACAAAAATACGTCCGATCGCATCAAAGGCATGCTTACGACTCTCTCTCTCTCTCTCTCTCTCTCTCTCTCTCTCTCTCTCTCTCTGCGGAATCAACAATATTCCAAAGGGTTTACAGTTTTTCTTAACAAATGAATTTCTGCAATTTTTTGTTACATTATTAATTTCGATTATTAAATACAGTAAATAGTACAGGATTGCCTAATTAATAACAGAAATTTAAAGTGTGCCCATAATACGTGATTTCAAATGTTTCTAAAAATAATTTTAACTGTACATTCAGAACTAGTACTTATCGATTGTAACATAAAGGCTAAAATATTTTATAAAGTAAATCCTTTCATAAATTTTAGCTTGAAATGTAAGATACTGGGTATAAAATTATATGAAAGTTTTCAGAAAAGCAGCTGAGATAATGCTAACCTGTACAAAATTCGAAAAATAATCCTAGTATTGACAACTACTGTTGACGAAAGGTAATGCTAGAGGAGGATGTTCCATAACCTCGAGGTCTGTGGATGCACCAGCTTTTGATGTTTTATGTTTTATGGTTAGAGTTCACAATGCACATGTGCAGCTTGTTTTTAAGTTGTGACGAGGGCTAATGGCATAATTTTTTTGGATTGTAGGTTATAGCTTAGGACGACCCGCCAGGGTAACCAAGAGCGCTGATCCGCTGCTTCCTGGACTCGGGTAGGCGCGCCGGCCGCAGATAGAATCCGCCGGGCGGATTAACGACGAGGGCTGGTGTGCCACCCATCCTGGATGTGGTTTTTAGGCGGATTTCCACATCCCACTAGGTGAATAGCCGGCTGGTCCCCACGTTCCGCCTCAGTTACACGACTCGCAGACGTTTGTAGCACGTTCGCACTATTTCATAATTTACAATAGATGCAGACAGCTGGGGTACACTAATTCCGTCCTGGGGGTAAGGAGGGGGGGGGGGGGGTATGGGGTGGCGGCAGGAAGGGCATCCGGCCACCACTTCAAATTAATCACGCCAAATTAGATTGTAACCACGCCAACCCTGCGAAAACTGCAAGACAATGGTGCAAGCAAAATAAAAAAGAAAGGTTACAGCTTAGGACAGCTGTAAACCTTACATATCTTTCGGTATGTGGCGGAGTTTTTAAATCTAGTTTCCTTGCTTTTTAGCACCTGAAATGGGATAATGTTGTGGCAATAATCACGTGAGTGACAACTGCGCTGAGTATCCTCAAAATCGCTACGAGCTCTTGACAAAAATAACCTGCACTTTGCTTTTCATAATTTGCTTATATGCAAATGGCGGTTTAACAGCTACAGCACTATAGCCGATCAGTTGTTTCATTAGGGTGGTTCAACGGCGTTCACCCTTAGCGGTAATTACCCCGTTTAACAACTACACGAAACTTGTGAAGCCTCCCCTACTAAAACGACTGTACAGGGCTATTACAAATGATTGAAGCGATTTCATAAATTGACTGTAGATCCATTCATTGACATATGGTCACGACACACTACAGATACGTAGAAAAACTCATAAAGTTTTGTTCGGCTGAAGCCGCACTTCAGGTTTCTACCGCCAGAGCGCTCGAGAGCGCACTGAGACAAAATGGCGGCAGGAGCCGAGAAAGCGTATGTCGTGCTTGAAATGCACTCACATCAGTCAGTCATAACAGTGCAACGACACTTCAGGACGAAGTTCATCAAAGATCCACCAACTGCTAACTCCATTCGGCGATGGTATGCGCAGTTTAAAGCTTCTGGATGCCTCTGAAAGGGGAAATCAACGGGTCGGCCTGCAGTGAGCGAAGAAACGGTTGAACGCGTGCGGGCAAGTTTCACGCGTAGCCCGCGGAAGTCGACGAATGAAGCAAGCAGGGAGCTAAACGTACCACAGCCGACGGTTTGGAAAATCTTACGGAAAAGGCTAAAGCAGAAGCCTTACCGTTTACAATTGCTACAAGCCCTAACCCGATGACAAAGTTAAACGCTTTGAATTTTCGGCGCGGTTGCAACAGCTCATGGAAGAGGATGCGTCTAACCTCCCCCTCACTTACCGACCTTAATGACAGTGAAAAATTAAACCGCGTGTACCTAATGGAAATTTGGGAAAAGCAATCGTCACCGAAGTTAATCTGTCATTCCTGTTATTATTTGCATTGTACCGATTGTTATTACGGTCCGAACCATTATTGTTATTGCTGCCATGGTTGCGGTATGCATTATTCCCATGTTTATCGTTGTTGTGGTTGCTGTGGTACCCTTTGTTGTTACCACGGCCTCTACCACTGTCGCGATTATTGCGCCAATTGTCCTCGTCCTCCACTCTTTCCAGGAAATCATTTATTGTCATGTAATTGCTCCCTACGTAGCGTTTTGTATCAGCTGGAAGTTTCGTGTAGAGTTCCCAGACTATTTCGGATTCCGTGCGGCGATCACGCAAATATTCCAACTTGCGGATCAAGCCCTCACAAAACTCCTTCATCGAGCAGCGCGAATTCGCATCGAAAGGCCTCGATACGACAAATTCGCGCCAGACACTTTGCTGTTTCTGCTCTGACCAGTATTCAGCCAGAAACAAATTTTTAAACTCGTCAAAAGTCAGGTTCGTAATGTTGAGGTTTATGCCCCAACGCTTGGCATCACCAGCCAGCACATCAATAACCGCATTAATTTTTCTCTCATTAGTCCATGATCTGGGTAAAACTCTTTCACAATTTTTAATGAAATCCGTCGCGTGTATACCGCCTTTTTTCAAGGGGTCGAACTCCTCCTCTTTCGTCAACAATTCCGAACTATGTGCACAGATTGGCACATAGCTTTGTTTTTCGTCAAGTTTCTTTTCTAATTCCGACACTCTCTTAATTACTTGGCAAGTGGTTGTCGCAAGCGTTTCTACTTCCCTTTTTTTCTCTTCGCAGGTATTAGCCTGCTTCGTCACTTTGGTACCTACTTCGGATACTAAAGCCTTTAAAGTTTCCACCTTCTTTTGATCCTCTTTTTTCACTAATTGAATTTGTTCCATCACCTTATTCTCGATGATCGGAGCAACTGATTCTCCTACACTTTTCTCGATTCTGCTAATTTCGGAATAAAATCGAGTATTTATGCTCGCAATTTCCGCCTGAACGCCTATCATTTCCTGTTTAAGATTACCGATTTCGGTATTAATCACAACAATATCTTCTTTGATTTTATCAACTTTTGTGTTAACAACTCGAACATTGTTGTTAACAACATTAATAGCTTTGTTCTGATTGTCTAGCTTTCGTTCAATTTTTTCAGACTGAGCTTCTTGCTTGGCAGCCTGAGCTTCTTGCTTGGCAGCCTGATCTTCTTGCTTGGCAGACAGAGCTTTAATTGCTGCCGATTGACTCTTGATTTCGTTAATCAAAACATTCAATAAATCAGTTAAATTCCCGGAAACTACCGGTTTTACTTCCGTAGCGGCTTCCTCTTTAATTGTCCCCCCCGTATTCGTCATCAAGGGATTCACATTTGATTTTCACTTCCGATTCCGAAACATTTTCTAAAGTGTGGAATTCCATTTCTGCTCTTTGTTGCGTTTCGGCGGTCGCGTCCTTCATGCTAGCCGCCTGCCCCTGAACAATGGGTTCCGCGGTGCGCGTTTCCCACTGTTCGACCGATTGTTCCGTATCCAAGTCTACCAAATTTTGGCAATTGTTGCCTTCACTCGTTTTAATAATTTTCAATATAAATGCCAAATCTCAAATCTAATTAGGATTCCTCACACTAATATTCTCGATGACGTATTGACCATTTCGTAACAGTACTTTGTTACGAGATTTGCACAATGCAAAATTCGTGTCCAGAACAACCTCAAAACCGAAGATCGTCCTGTCACCAGGTCGCCACGTGTAACCTGCCCCTCACTTATCGACCTAAGTGACAGTGAAAAATTAAACCGCGTGTGCCTAATGGAAATTTGGGAAAAGCAATCGTCACCGAAGTTAATTTGTCGGTAAAGAGGCAGGAAAGGGTTACATCTAAATGAAAGGAAAAATGCAAATGAAACTGGTGGAAATTAATTTCGAAAAGGGGTAAAGTTAATAAAGAAAGTAAATGTGCGGCCGTTAAGTTAACAATTAACTAGCGGTAATTAGATATTTGAGATTTGGGGGAAATTACGGTCGCCAGTCCTATGGACAATTACTATAGTAACTGAAAAAGAAAGGTTATTACACATATAATTAGTACTAGAAGCGTGGCAACTGAAGGTTGACACGTGTAGTGTGAAAACTGAAAGTTTGTCAGAAGTAATAAATTTCGCTACACTCTTACTTAATTTAGCAAAAGAATTAATAAAACCGGAAAATTGAAAGTTAATTTAGTGACTGAAATTAATAGTGAGCTTTGTTTCTGAAGCACATCGAAATTCAGTAAAATACGGTTAGTCTTGGACTACCTCAACAATCATTTCAAAAGCTACTTGAATCTACACAATTTAGAAATAAGGGATTTAACTTTGAACTTGAATTAAATGATTCTGAACAATTAACAGTAGTAAAATTTAGTACGTACCAAGCTGAGCTGCAGTCACAGGTAAGCTAAAATACGGTAACAAAACTCGCACTCTTAATTTGTGCTTGTGTAATCTGAATATTGTAGCCAGCTATGAATACCTTAATTTAACTTTGAAATTAAAGCAGTGAAATGATGTTACTTTAATGCTGGCGTCTGAATTTCAACGACACTCGGGTTCATTCCGGAAAAGGAAGGGACCCTGCTTGGTAATGCGATTGGGACAATGAGCAACAAACGTTCATGCTAAGTTGCTGTAATTTTGTGATGCAACAATTTTAAAAGTTTGAAAAGCTGAGGTCTGCCATACAGTTCTAAAACTTTACGTGCTTCCAGTCTTCCTTGTTGGTTGATTGAAGGCTTGAAGCCGTCGATCGAGGAGGTGGCGACAGTCACTCATTGTCGGCCGTCGCTGTTGCAGAAGCTGGATGTTGGCGCGCCTTCTTCTCGACACGGTCACCAGACGAAACGGGCTCTTGATGTGCGCCAGCTAATGCTTCCCGCCCGCGACACCATGTCAGAAACTGTCATAGCAAGTCGAGCGCAATTACATGTTGCCAAACCCCGAAAGCGCGGCAACTCGCGGGAGCGTCACACAACACACCTGCTCCACTCGCTACTACAGCCAGACTCTCTCTGCTCTGCCCGCGCTCCACGCGGCAGAGTTAACACTACCAAAGATCCTAAACACTTTCGTTCTCCA
The DNA here is from genome assembly GCF_023864275.1 of Schistocerca cancellata. NCBI lineage: Eukaryota > Metazoa > Arthropoda > Insecta > Orthoptera > Acrididae > Schistocerca > Schistocerca cancellata. The sequence continues at coordinate 99,388,254 of NC_064628.1, read as the reverse complement.
CACGACCTATCGATGTAATGGTTCGATAGCATAGTTTCCCTAGGCCAGACCCAGCGTAAAAACACAAATAATCTTTACACAACAAACCAATTATACATCGACATAAATGCATATATATAAAAATACTAAAACAATTACAATATACAAAGACACAGAAACGTCATATATTCAGGTAACAAAATAAGGAAAAAAATTTGCAGTGCAATAGATGGAAATAGGAGGATATGCATTTCCGGCGTTACATGCGTTCAGTGCGAAACTTGTTTCCAGTGATAAAGCAACATTTTTTCTTAATGGTGAAGTGAACGGACACAATGTGCGAATCTGGGCGGTAGAGAATCCTCACGCTTTCGTGCAGCAAATTCGCAATTCACCAAAAGTGAACGTGTTTTGTGCAATCTCACGATTTAAAGTTTATGGCCCCTTTTTCTTCTGCGAAAAAAACGTTACAGGACACGTGTATCTGGACATGCTGGAAAATTGGCTCATGCCACAACTGGAGACCGACAGCGCCGACTTCATCTTTCAACAGGATGGTGCTCCACCACACTTCCATCATGATGTTCGGCATTTCTTAAACAGGAGATTGGAAAACCGATGGATCGGTCGTGGTGGAGATCATGATCAGCAATTCATGTCATGGCCTCCACGCTCTCCCGACTTAAGCCCATGCGATTTATTTCTGTAGGGTTATGTGAAAGATTCAGTGTTTAAGCCTCCTCTACAAAGAAACATGCCAGAACTGCGAGCTCGCATCAACGATGCTTTCGAACTCATTGATGGGGACATGCTGCGCCGAGTGTGGGAGGAACTTGATTATCGGCTTGATGTCTGCCGAATCACTAAAGGGGCACATATCGAACATTTGTGAATGTCTAAAAAAACTTTTTGAGTTTTTGCATGTGTGTGCAAAGCATTGTGAAAATATCTCAAATAATAAAGTTATTGTAGAGCTGTGAAATTGCTTCAATCATTTGTAATAACCCTGTATTTGATGCCGAGCAAGGTCAGCATGCCAGTATCTCAGAGTGAAGCTTGGCGAGCATCTACATCTGTTACTTTGGTGCATAAGTTCATAGCCTTTTTCCGTAAGTTTCACAAACAAAACAGATACACATACCAGAGATTTTAGTCATCAGTAATATACTCTCCTTAACTATTCATAATAGTATCCTAACGCTGGGGTAACTTTTCGATTCCGCCACAGTAGAAATAATTTGGTATTGAGGCGAAGAACTCGTTGAGCCATGTACGGAGCGCATTTTCATCCGGAAGGAAAGTTCTTCGGTAGAGAGCGGTAAATGTGAGAAACTGAGGGCACAAGGTCAGCTGAATAAAGTGGATGCGGATTGACTTCCCATCCCAACTCCTATGCACCGCTTTTTGTCATTCTAGCAGAACATGGACACCCATAATCTACATCTACATTTATACTCCGCAAGCGACCCAACGGTCTGTGGCGGAGGGCACTTTACGTGCCACTGTCATTATCTCTCTTTCCTGTTCCAGTCGCGTATGGTTCGCGAGAAGAACGACTGCCGGAAAGCCTCCGTGCGCGCTCGAATCTCTCTAATTCTACATTCGTGATCTCCTCGGGAGGTATAAGTAGAGGGAAGCAATATATTCGATACCTCATCCAGAAACGCACCCTCTCGAAACCTGCACAGCAAGCTACACCGCGATGCAGACCGCCTCTCTTGCAGAGTCTGCCACTCGAGTTTGCTAAACATCTCTGTAACGCTATCACGCTTACCAAATAACCCTGTGACGAAACGCGCCGCTCTTCGTTGGATCTTCTTATCTCCTCCGTCAACCCGACCTGGTACGCATCCCACACTGATGAGCAATACTCAAGTATAGGTCGAACGAGTGTTTTGTAAGCCACCTCCTTTGTTGATGGACTACATTTTCTAAGGACTCTCCCAATTAATCTCAACCTGGCAGCCGCCTTACCAGCAATTAATTTTATGTGATCATTCCACTTCAAATCGTTCCGTACGCATACTCCCGCATATTTTACAGAAGTAACTGCTACCAGTGTTTGTTCCGCTATCGTATAATCACACAATAAAGGTTGCTTCTTTCTATGTATTGGCAATGCATTACATCCGTCAATGTTAAGGGTCAGCTGCCACTCCCTGAACCATGTGCCTATCCGCTGCAGATCTTCCTGCATTTCGCTGCAATTCTCTAATGCTGCAACTTCTCTGTATACTACAGCATCATCCGCGAAAAGCCGCATGGAATCGTAGAGTAGCATCACTTTACGCGGTCTCCTGGTCTTTGTTCTGTAATTGAGTCTGCAAGAAGTCTCCGTTGTTGATAGTAAATGTCAGCCGTGATTGTTAAACTTCGGTGAAAGCGGTATATTAATAATTTTACGGTATATTAATAATTTTTACGGTATATTAATAATTTTTACGTATGGACCGTCTGACAGCAACTGAATAAAACACAATTTTAGTGCCATACGCGTTTCGCCTTTATTTTCTGCAAGGCATCATCAGTAGCCTGGAATATGTACATATGTTAGCTATTTTATTTACATTTTTGTCATTGTGCCTACAGGTTATAAACAGTTCTGGTGGTTGGTATTTCCTATTAAGTAGTAATGTTTTGAACTGTACTTACAGGTTGCGTGGACAATTTCCTACATATTACGCTCCTGTTGCATTTTTGGTGTTGTTCTTCTTCTTATGAACGCCAATTTGCGGTTTTTTCCCCATTCCACAACACTATGCACTGAACGCTTGTTTTAAAGCAATGTTTTGGTTTCTGTTGCCGACTGTCAAATGTTTTTGCCAAAGATCGAATGTTATTGCCAAACTTATGAGTTTAACTATTGAAGTATCTGTGGTCTGTACGTGTATGCATTTGTGTGTGCGTTTGTGTATGTGACACACACACACACACACACACACACACACACACATACACAAACGCACACGCAAATGCATACATATTCCAGGCCACTGATGATGCCTTGCAGAAAATAAAGGCGAAACGCGTATGGCACTAAAACTGTGTTTTATTCAGTTGCTGTCAGACGGTCCATAAGTAAAAATTATTAATATACCGTAATATTACACGCAACTGAGGACGACAGGACTATAAAAGTTGAAGATCTCGGTGAAAGCATTCCTAGCACAGCACACAATCGCTATTACACCAGATGCGTAGCATTCTCTTTTGTGGATGCGAGCAGGTCTTTGTACGCGGTAATTGCTGCTTTGTTTGGGCTTAACCATTCCTTTGTTCTCCTTATGTTAGCCTAAAGACATCAATTCTCGTCACCAATAACGATACAGGATAGAAATTGTCGGTCTTGTTCACGAGACAGTTGCTGACGAGCAAGGAGAGGTACACAAATGGCCACCCCCTGATTTCTGTGATTTTGGCTTAGAGCTCGTGGTAATCATACGCTCGAAGTTTGATCTTCCCCACTGCATACAAACGTCGCACGACGATCATATTACTACATTTCATCACATTTGCCACTTCTCGAGACACCGATGCGGATCATTGTGGATTAATGCGATTAACCGATCTTCATCAAACTCTCCGAACGTGGGTAGTTACTAATGTCAAAACGATCCTCCTTAAAACCAGAAATTACTTTCCTTCGGTGCTCTGTCCAGCGACTTTATCACCATACAAGGCGCAAATCTTTCTGGCTACTTCCCCTGCTATCACACCACTATTGAACTCAGACACAAGAATATGTCGGAATTTTTCCGGTTTCTCCACTTGTCACGCCATTTTCTAGCGTCCACAACTTCATTCACTATCTTCAGATGACAGAATGACAATATATAAACTCAGATAGCAGCAGTGAACTAGCAATAAAAAATGACACTCGATAAATCCATAGCAATCGGGTTACCAATACGCAAATCAAAAGCGCTACGAACTTACAAACCAAATTAATACATCTACATTTACATGCTTACTCTGCAATTGGCACGTAAGTGCCTGGTAGAGGGTTCATCGAACAACCTTCGAGCTATTTCTCTCCATTCCGCGCTCGAACAGCGCGTGGGGAAAACAGCACTTCAATCTTTTCGTACGAACTATGATATATCTTATTTTTTCGTGATCATCAATTCTACCTATGTAGGTGTGCGCCAACAGGATATTTTTACAGCAAGAGGAAAAAGTTCGTGATTGAAAATTCTCGAGGAGATCGTGTCGCAATGAAAAACCCTTTTGTTTTAAAGACTGTGACCCCAACTCATACACGACAGACCATTAAAATTGCTACACCACGATGATGACGTGCTACAGACGCGAAATTTAAATGACAGGAAGAAGATGCTGTGATATGCAAATGATTATCTTCTCAGAGCATTCATTCACACAAGGTTGGCGCCGGTGGCGACACCTACGACGTGCTGACATGAGAAAAGTTTCCAACCAATTTCTCATACACAAATAGCAGTTGTCCGGCGTCACCTGGTGAAACGTTATTGTGATGCCTCGTGTAAGGAGGAGAAATGCGTACCATCACGTTTCCGACTTTGATAAAGGTCGGATTGTAGCCTATCGCGATTGCGGTTTATCGTATCGCGACACTGCTGCTCGCGTTGGTCGAGATCCAATGACTGGTTGAAGAATAAGGAATCGGTGGGTTCAGGAGGGTAACACGGAACGACGTGCTGAATCCAAACGGCCTCGTCGAGATGACAGGCATCTTATCCGCATGGTTGCAACGGATCGTGCAGCCACGTCTCGATCCCTGTGTCAACAAATGGGGACATTCGCAAGACAACAACCATCTGCACGACCGGTTCGACGACGTCTGCAGCAGCATGGAGTATCAGCTCGGAGACCGTGGCTGCAGTTACCCTTGACGCTACATCACAGACAGGAGCGCCTGCGATGGTGTACTCAACGACGAACCTGGGCGCACGAACGGCAAAATGTCATTTTTTCGGGTGAATCCAGGTTCTATTTCGAGCATCATGATGGTCGCATCCGTGTTTGGCGACATCTCGGTGAACGCACATTGGAAGCGTGTATTCTTCATCGCCATACTGGCGTATCACCCGGAGTGATGGTATGGAGTTCCATTGGTTACACGTCTCGGTCACCTCTTGTTCGCATTGACGGCACTTTGAACAGTGGACGTTACATTTCAGATGTATTACGACACGTGGCTCTACCCTTCATTCGATCCCTGCGAAACCATATAGTTCAGCAGAATAATGCACGACCGCATGTTGCAAGTCCTGTACGGGTCTTTCTGGATACAGAAATTGTTCGACAGCATCCCTGGCCAGCACATTCTCCAGATCTCTCACCAATCGAAAACGTCTGGTCAATGTCGGCCGAGCAACTGGCTTGTCACAATACGCCAACCACTACTCTTGATGAACTGTAGAATCGTGTTGAAGCTGCATGGGCAGCTGTACCTGTACACGCCATCCGAGCTCTGTTTGACTCAATGCCCAGGCGAATCAAGGCCGTTATTAGTTGGTTGTTCTGGGTACTGATTTCTCAGGATCTATGCACCCAAATTGCGTGAAAATGTAATCACATGTCAGTTCTAGTACAATATATTTGTCCAATGAATACCCGTTTATCGTTTGCATTTCTTCTTGGTGAAGCAATTTTAATGACCAGTAGTGTATATCATGTCCATGGCACTCTTGCTCCTATTTAGCGATAACACAAAACGAGCTGCCCTTCTCTGAAATTTTTCCAGCCTCCTCCGTCAGTCCCATCTGATGCGGATCCCACACTACACAGCAATACTCCAGAAGTGGGCGTACAAGCGAGGCGTAGGCAGTCTCTTTTAGAAGATCTGTTGAACTTTCTAAATGTTCTTCCAATAAATCGCAGACCTTGGTTTGCTTTCCCCGCAACATTCCGCAACATTACCTATCTGGCCGTTCCAATATCAATTTCTCGCAATTATTATTAAAAGGCAGTCCTATGTTGCAGAAAGCTCCTCATTGGCTCAGAGACGATGCGGTTCTCCCGGGTAGGACATCATCACGTTATCTCGTGCAATGTGGGTCATTAGTCACGCTCGAAATCTGTAAACATGGTTCGGGTGTAAATTGCTGATGGGCGAATCACGCTCACACAGTGTTCGGTCCCAGGGCAAATTGCTCGCGGCCTATCCACTATGTGAGCGCGGATGGGCCACCAGCAATTTGCTCTGGGACCATGTTTACAGTCTTGGAGCTTGGCCTTAATCTGCGCTGCTATGATTGATGACCCATATTGCATGAGATAACCTTATGGCGCCCTACCCCGGGTTAAAAGCGTAGTTTTTTATCCAATAAAGAGGTTTCTCTAATTTAGGACTATCTTATATTATTAATGGCAACAGAAGGTTGCTGTACCACCACATCCCAATGGAATAAATTCTATTCGCAATTGCTATTCCTAAGTACACCACTTACCATTAAAATTGCTACACCACGTAGACGACGTGCTACAGGAGCGAAATTTATCCGACAGGAAGAAGATGCTGTGATAGGCAAATGATTCGCTTTTCAGAGTATTCACACAAGGTTGGCACGGTTGGCGACACCTACAACGTGCTGACATGAGGAAAGTTTCAAATCGATTTCTCATACACAAACAGCAGTTGACCGGCGTTGCCTGTGATGCCTCGTATAAGGAGGTTTCCAACATTGATAAAGGTCGGATTGTAGCCTATCGCGATTGCGGTTTATCGTTTCGCGACATTACTGCTCGCGTTGGTCGAGATCCAATGGCTGTTAGCAGAATATGGAATCGGTGGGTTCAGGAGCGTAATACGGAACGCCTTGCTGGATCCCAACGGCCTCGTATCACTAGCAGTCGAGATGACAGGCATCTTATCCGCATGGCTGTAACGGATCGTGCAGCCCCGTCTCGATCCCTGAGTCAACTGATGGGGACGTTTGCAACACAACAACCATCTGCACGAACAGTTCGACGACGTTTGCAGCAGCACGGACTATCAGCTCGGAGACCATTGCTGCGGTTACCCTTGACGCTGCATCACAGACACGAGCTCCTGCGATGGTGTACTCAACGACGAACCTGGGTGCACAAATGGAAAAACGTCATTTTTTCGGAAGAATCCAGGTTCAACCAGCGGTGATATATACGCTTTTCTGAGAGCTCTGTCAGGGTCTACACACACTGCGCTTTGTTGAAGTGCAGCGACAATGTACTACTAGTTAGACACCAGTTAACTTCACCCACTACCTCGTCCTCCCCTATTCTTTGACCCATCTCTCACTGTCCGCCCCCAGTAGCTGAGTGGTCAGCGTAACAGACTGTCAATCCTAAGGGCCCGGGTTCAATTCCCGGCTTGGTCGGAGATTTTCTCCGCTCGTGGACTGGGTGTTGTGTTGTCCTAATCATCATTATTTCATCCCCATCGACGCGCAGGTCGCCGAAGTGGCGTCAACTCGAAAGACCTGCACCAGGCGAACGGTCTACCCGACGGGAGGCCCTAGCCACACGACATTTCATTTCATCTCTCACTACTGTAGAGGGGAAAGGTTAGGCACATCTTTCATCCTGGTCGTGGCTGCCCTGACCGCCAGCGTTTGTTGTGGAGCAGCATCACTGGATAACCCTGGCGGGGGCGAAGCGAGTGCGGTGCAAGTTCTCGGCTTACAGCGGCGATAACTCGCGCCTTACGTAACGCGAGGGGGCTTCGGTGGTAGCAGCCAGCCACCGCGCTGGCGCTCCGCTCGTTCGCGCGTCATCGACCAACAGACGGAATAACAAAGCGGTGTTAAACACGCTTGTGCAACACCAGGCTGCAACTTACTACGCGGCAGCGAAGAAGCTGGTGGACTACGATTCTACCACCTTCGTTCCAACGTAGTAAATACCACACTAATAACACAAATAGCTGCGTAAATACAGCACCACCATGAAACGTTCGAAGGATCAGTCCTTCAGGATTTGGGACAGGAAGCAAAGTTACACGGCTTCACCCTCAAATTCATCATGTCACCTGTACGGCATGCTAGGTAACACATTCAGGCATTCATACACGTCTTGCAGGTCGATTACAAGAGTACCGAATGAAAAGCGGTACAAAGAAAATTAATCTTCGTTGATCCATTACGGACCGTGGGACAACGGCTGGCATTTATTTCTTGATGCAATAATTTACCAACAGCCGTATGTATTGTAGAAATTTATTTTATGAACTTCTTATGTGCTACCAGTTTCGGCATTACATTGATGCCATCTTCAGGCCTCACACGTCATAGTCGTAAAAACGCTATACACGGAAGGAGCCATATAACTGGATCCGTGAATCGGATCAGGTGGCCACCAAGAGCTGCTGCATAACGATTTGATTCACGGACTCAGTTATATGGCTCCTTCCGTGTATAGCATTTTTACGACTATGACGTGTGGGGCCTGAAGATGGCATCAATGTAACGCCGAAACTGGTACCACATAAGAAGTTCATAAAATACATTTCTACAATACATACGGCTGTTGGTAAATTATTGCATCAAGAAAAAGAAAATTAACGTGATGTGAGTGCATGACAAAGAAAATACGAAAGTGAAAACAACAGAGGGCCAAATGGAATAGATTGCACAGTAGTCGTATTTGTGGAGCATGCTGACTGATAACTGGACGAGTGAAAAAGTAATGAGATTAAGAATTCCTATGGTAAAGCAAGCCATCCAACTCTAATTATTCAGAAAATTGGGGGTCGCAGTTATTTATTCCACAGGTGTCCTTAAACACACACAGTAAGATGTCTTGCGGAGTATAAATTTAGATATAAGTATGTTCCTCGGAATCGCTCTTTCCTTTTTTTCTGATTTCTCCTCAATTTCTACAGTTTTACAATTCTGTACCGAAAACCTTGGCAATTGCTTCGTGTACTGAACAACCCAGTTTCCATCCACACGACAAGTTCCAATCAATCATGACAACGCCTTTCTCTGTATATTCGGACTGCTTTGCAGCCACTAATTCCTACTCCTCCACACAGTAAATGCGTGTCAACAAGTCCCTGTAACTAACCTGCACTACCATGGACACGTCGCAGGCGGCGGTTTGTTGCTTATTATGGTAGGATTTGATTGCCCTCGCAAAGTTTGGTGAACTCTCAATCGCGTCAGAACCAACTGTGGGAGATGCGCCGACTCCTTACACAGATGGGGTAAACTTCCTTCGGCCACTTGCGACTGTGGCGCTGAGAGACAGACGGTCAAGCACATCGTGCAGGAATGCCCACTAAGGGCATGTGAGGGTGACCCACAGGATTTCCTAATGGCGACCCAAGAGGCAATCGACTATACAGGGTGATTCAAAAAGAATACCACAACTTTAAAAATGTGTATTTAATGAAAGAAACAAAATATAACCTTCTGTTATACATCATTACAAAGAGTATTTAAAAAGGGTTTTTTTCACTCAAAAACAAGTTCAGAGATGTTCAATATGGTCCCCTCCAGACACTCGAGCAATATCAACCCGATACTCCAACTCGTTCCACACTCTCTGTAGCATATCAGGCGTAACAGTTTGGATAGCTGCTGTTATTTCTCGTTTCAAATCATCAATGGTGGCTGGGAGAGGTGGCCGAAACACCATATCCTTAACATACCCCCATAAGAAAAAATCGCAGGGGGTAAGATCAGGGCTTCTTGGAGGCCAGTGATGAAGTGCTCTGTCACGGGCTGCCTGGCGGCCGATCCACCGCCTCGGGTAGTTGACGTTCAGGTTTCATAACTAACCTTTTTCGTAGGACTCTCCATACAGTTGATTGTGGAATTTGCAGCTCTCTGCTAGCTCTGCGAGTCGATTTTCCTGGGCTGCGAACAAATGCTTGCTGGATGCGTGCTACATTTTCATCACTAGTTCTCAGCCGTCCAGAACTTTTCCCTTTGCACAAACACCCATTCTCTGTAAACTGTTTATACCAACGTTTAATACACCACCTATCAGGAGGTTTAACACCATACTTCGTTCGAAATGCACGCTGAACTACTGTCGTCGATTCACTTCTGCCGTACTCAATAACACAAAAAGCTTTCTGTTGAGCGGTCGCCATATTAGCATCAACTGACGCTGACGCCTAGTCAACAGCGCCTCAAGCGAACAAATGTACAACTAAATGAAACTTTATAGCTCCCTTAATTCGCCGACAGATAGTGCTTAGCTCTGCCTTTTGTCGTTGCAGAGTTTTAAATTCCTAAAGTTGTGGTATTCTTTTTGAATCACCCTGTATATTATCCAAGCTGGACGTTTGTTTGTGATTGCTCTTCTGTGAGTGTAAATTAACAACTGGCGGTGTCCTTATATACAAACTGTTATTTATTGATCTGTTTATACATATGTGATTTTTTTTTAAGTCGTGTTGTTTCTGTAATTTTTATTGCGATGTTATGAGCCATACGCTAAATAAATAAATACGGTAGGACGCAAGTGAGTTTAGGCAATACTTTATCCCAAGTTCCCTATTAAATCTTATCAAGTTGATGGAAATGTTTTGATAGTACAGCAGCGCCCCTGCTGTTGCCACATATTGCGAGATGGCAGCTGGCGCCCACCGCCTTCGCGTTTCCTTGTTAGAGTCCGTATCTGCACTGCTTGCGATGAGGCGCGTACCAACCCGTTGGATCAGTGCTCTAAATAAGTTTTGTATCATCGGTATTTCTGGAGACGTTACACACACACCCTTACGTCACGGTGCAGAAAGAGTCTGTGGAAAACTGCGCGATACTGCGAATGCTTTAAAAATGGCGGATGTTTTGAAAATGATCGCTCTCCCTCCCTGTTGGCTTTTGCTCGCTTGGTGCACTCATGTATCAGCCTTACTAATCTGAAACTAATGACCTTTTGTAAATCACCCGTTCCTGCAAAAGAAACTCACGCGCCCACCCATGAAGCAGAATTGGGCGGCATCGCGTCATTTCTTAAAGCACAGGTCGGGGTAACGAGTCGGCTCCAAATTTAAAACTGGTCTGTTCATGTATTTACGGTCCCTTATTCACGCGAGGTAGCACTCAGTTGCGACGCTAGACCCTGTTAGTCTGCGTGGGAAGTTCAGGTCTCATTTCTTAATTACATGACGCTTTGCGGTTACGCAACGAAGGCTTAGTGAAAGCAGTAAAATTATCTTACTTGCGTTTTATGTTTACCATGATGCTAGATAGGAGAGTCTCTCTCTCTCCCTCTCTCTCCCTCTCTCTCCCTCTCTCTCCCTCTCTCTCCCTCTCTCTCCCTCTCTCTCCCTCTCTCTCCCTCTCTCTCCCTCTCTCTCCCTCTCTCTCCCTCTCTCTCCCTCTCTCTCCCTCTCTCTCCCTCTCTCTCCCTCTCTCTCCCTCTCTCTCCCTCTCTCTCCCTCTCTCTCCCTCTCTCTCCCTCTCTCTCCCTCTCTCTCCCTCTCTCTCCCTCTCTCTCCCTCTCTCTCCCTCTCTCTCCCTCTCTCTCCCTCTCTCTCCCTCTCTCTCCCTCTCTCTCCCTCTCTCTCCCTCTCTCTCCCTCTCTCTCCCTCTCTCTCCCTCTCTCTCCCTCTCTCTCCCTCTCTCTCCCTCTCTCTCCCTCTCTCTCCCTCTCTCTCCCTCTCTCTCCCTCTCTCTCCCTCTCTCTCCCTCTCTCTCCCTCTCTCTCCCTCTCTCTCCCTCTCTCTCCCTCTCTCTCCCTCTCTCTCCCTCTCTCTCCCTCTCTCTCCCTCTCTCTCTCTCTCTCTCTCTCTCGCTCGAAGTTTTTAAAGCTGCTTATTATACACAGAACTCAAGTGTAGTCAGAGAAAGGAAGAAACCTGTCGTCTTGTTCACGATACGGATAAATGATGCGGTGAACAACTTTGCAAACTCCATTTAGCTCCTTGCAAATGGTGCTATTCTATAAATGAAACCACTACTGCTACAAAATTGTTGTGAAATCCAGGAAGATCTAGAGGAGATAAATGCCTGATGCGCAGAATGGCACTTGACTCTCAGCATAAATTAATGTGAAATGAATTAAATGAAATGACTGGCTCGATAGAGACGTTGTCAGTGTAGACGCAGTAACATAAAATAATCAGTGCTAATCATTCAGATATGTTGAAATTGCAGTCCAATAAGCATTCGGTAACAACTGAAAATATGTGCCATTTTTTTTTTGTTATAAGTACTTCTGTTTATATGCTATCCATATGTACACTCAGTTCTTAGCTATGGCATTCTTCTTTGGGGAACAAATGCGCAAAATATGAACACAGTTTTCAAACTCCCGAGCTCATTGTAAAGATCTGTTCAAAACACTGGGGATTGTGAATACAATTACCAGTCAGTTGTACACATCAAAAATAACATTGGGAACTACTGCACGAACATTTCTGTCCATGAACATGGAACGAGAGCTAGACTCAACTTCCATTTGCCAAGAAAAAAGAAACATGAAACTCAAAACAGAATTTTCTACCAACGGATAAAACTGTACAATAAATTACCAAAAGAGATAAAAGAAATTGCAAAAATACACTTACTTAAAAAGGCAGCTAAAAAGTAGCTGTTATGCAATGCATTTTATATATTGAAGGATGACTTAGATAAAACAGAGTAAGGGTTTGGTAAAAAATATTTATATAAATAAATAATAATTATAAATAACGATTTTAAATTGGTCTAAACTTGTAAATACTTTGACATGTCCTATAGCCTTGTAAAAAGAGATCTGCGGATAAATAAAGTTGCTACTAAAAGTAATAACATTGTAACGCGTTTTTAAAATTACGGAGGAAATAAAGATATGTTTCTTGAAACTTAATTATGTCGCACAATTGTTTTGTATTCGTAACGTTCATATTTTTGTCTTTCTTTTTCCGTAATTGTTCTTGGTTTCACACCGTTCATCGTGGTTTGTATACACACTTTTGGCTTAGAAATACTGATGCGTGTTATTTAATTTTTAAAATCATAAACATGAATATATACTGGCAAAATTTCAGATAACCTCTGTGGTTGAAGTCTCGCAACCAACAGCATATGAGAATTTTTATTCGGTGCTAAAGACAAGCTCCAAATTAATGGCACACAGCGGAGCACATGAAATCACAGGAAAAGCACTGCGGGGAAGTATACACCCGACAGTCAGGCAGAACTGTGGCTGTTTTATGAAGATGGTATCTGTTCTTTCGGACATGTCCGAAAGAACAGATACCATCTTCATATAGCTAAGGCTAACCGGCCATTGACCTTGTTCTGTGCTGAATGCACACACATTGCCGAACTCTTACAGGACTCGGTAAGATTGTCTGCCGCTGACGAATGTAGTGTGTGGACATTAAGTTGGGAATGTGGGTCTCACGGGGAGCGTGCAAGGGATAAATCCTTGCAGTCGCAGTATCCTCTGTGCCCTCGGTGGCTCAGATGGATAGAGCGACTGCCATGTAAGCAGGAGATCCCGGGTTCGAGTCCCGGTCGGGGCACACATTTTCACTTGTCCCCGTTAATGTATATCAACGCCTGTCGACAGCTTAGGGTCTTGATTTAATTATCATTTCACTGTGACAGTTACGTTATCTGAATACGAGAGAAGCTAGAGATTAAGAAACAGAGGTTCAACCTTCGCCGACCGTCTAATAACAGAAAGCCACTGTATGATATAGAACGTGAAGTATTGCATCCTGTAAAGACAAGCAGAAAGATGACCTGCTGGAAATACTGGAAATCAACACAGAATGCCAACTTAGTATTAAACGATCAAACTCTTTCCTTCTCCGCCTTTTCTTAAATTAAGTTTTAGTTACAAGTAATCGATTGAGATCGTAAATTCTCAATTAATTTTCACCAGTTGTTAAATGTATCTTGGCGTAAAAGCTCTGTGTTTCCTTTTCTAGTGAACATAATTGTTTCTGTGTGACATAAAATGTTAAACTCTCCTATGTAAACAAGGTACATGTCATCATTTTTATATCTTCTTTGTAAATCGTACAAAATTCAATTACATCTAGGACTGTTGAGAAAGTACTATTTGTAATCTCGAGTGGTGCCAGATTGCTTAAATACTTTTTGTTGAAACTTGAAATTTTTTCATTGTACTGTTTAATTTACTAGAAAATTTTTAACTGTAGGCTTCTCCTCAAACCGTACTGTGAGAACAACTCTTCGCCAAGAACACTGGCCAACTCTCTCGCTCTTTTGAACGACGGAGTTTCATTCCAAAGCGATAAATTACAATTAGGATGACGGCTCCTTAGAAACTATTCTCTGCAGCTTCGTTAGGTTATGTCAGCAAGCCCTTTAATGAGTAATAGTCCGTTTTGGTATACAAACCATCTGTTGTAAGCATTTAAATAATACATTGCTAATGTACGCTTTAACGGCAGATATTTGCGTTCTTGGCGATTTGTATGTCATCGGCATTAGGCCAGGGCCCAAGCAAGTTTATCTGCCTAACGTTTCGTCTTCCAGTGTTGGACACATCATCAGAGGCTATAAACACTCAAGTGGCAGTTTGAAGCTTCAACAAGCTCATCATGCTGAATTGTTTATTCGTATCCACGCTACGGTAGCGTCGTGACATATCAGACTGGTGCATAAGATCGCGGATTTGTGGCAACCAGTGTTACGGAGCTTGTAGTTTGCCTTATGTAGCGCTACGAAGCGCAACTTGTCTCATTTCTGTTAGGGATGTCATTATTCTTGTGATTTTCTACGGCCTCTCTCTGTACGTCCTAACATAGTAATGACTGTATCCAGATAAATCCATTATCGTAGACACGAATTTCGTGGCTGCCTGATCCCAGTGCATGATCTGCTATTGCCGATTTCTCTCTCTTTCCCAGACAACCATTCCTCTTGTGTAAGAGATTTCACGTACTAACATGTGGCAGGCGTAGGTCCTTTTCAGTGTTCAAATATCCGTACGCCCTTCTTGTTAATTTAAAAATATTATCAAAGATAATGTAAAATTCCCTTGCCGCGTCATATACATCAGAACACACACATTTCACAAACAAGTTTCATATACAAATTAGAAAAGAACAGCAGTCAACGTATTTTACTTTTTTTTAGAACTGTTATCTTACTAGCCGGACTATATGCGAACTTCAAACGCTTTATTTTGCACATCACACCTCCCTGTTTGTGGCAAGGTAGATCAATCGCCGGGAAGATGTTCTTGAACGCGGAATCCAGTCGTATCAGTAGGACGTTCTTGAAGATTTTGATTTTTCTTACGTTTTCCGGTCTTACTTTCTTCCCACAAGTAATGAGACACTCGATGATGACCTGGACTCGGACGTGGAAATTTTGCAATTTGCAAACAATCGCCTTAACCACTAGGCTAACTGAGCACGCTTCCGACGTTTCCTCCTATTACGTCAGAACACTACATCCAGAGGTAGATCATGACAGCATTTTAAATTTTTAAATCCTGTCAATATTATGTGAAATACTGAAAATCAAATATTTGTTCTCCCTGGAAAGTATCAGATAGGCAACATGCAACTCATATTGGTGATCATCTCAGCCATTTAGTAATACAGACAGATCGAATAACAATTTGCGACTACTCACTACCCTGCCTAAATGCTTCATGCCAAAGGCTAGTTAAAAACTTAATAATAATGATAATAATAATTTACTCTTGACACTACCAGTTTCCTTAAGCTTATAAATGGTTGACTGACACTGTTTTTTCAATATGTGTGTTAAAAAATTAATAAGTACATAACTAAATCAAAAGTCCAATAGTCGAATACAGCTGTATTATTTCAAATAAATTATAGATGCACACAACCGGTTTGGCATCTCCTGGTGTGTTTACTGTAAATGCTAAGTCATATTGAGTCATATTGAATGGGGCCTAGTTAGACGATGCCGCAGGATAGCTGTTGGCATGGCTAGGCAAAGTTCTAAGCCCTCCTCAATTCATAAAAAAGAACGCCACCAATTGATAAAAAATCCTCATCTACGATGAGTGTCATATCTGTGTTACGACCACAAACTGCCATCATTTTACTGATGAAAATAAGTTCCAGTCGGCCTGTGTCAAGCAACAGCCTTCTGAAGCTTACCGTAAGTTATCGTCTCTCTTTCACCCAATTTAACCCAAAAAGAAATGGCATACCTTTGCGCAATATTATGCGGTTCCAGTTCCGTGACGAGACACACAAACACGTGTTAACTTATTACAGCACAAGTGACGACTCAGCAGTTGCATCAATGTGCCGCTTGGACTATAAGCAGCTTATAAACCAAGGTCAAAGATATTGTGCCTAAGCAAACCTGCAGGGTTGCCACATCTTGCAAAGAAAATAATTCTCATTACTTCATTGTCGCACCTCGTATATAAATACTATATCATATTGTATGGGGGACTAGTTACAGAATGCCATAGAGTAACTATTGGGGTAGCTAGCCAAACTTCTAAGCCCTCCTCAATTGATAAAATACGACCATTCAAATGAATAAAAAATCGTCATCTATGATGAATGTCACGTCTGTGTTAAAAATCACAAACTGTCATCACTTTACTAATGAAAATATGTTCTTTTTGGCTGATGTCAAGCAACAGACAATGCCTCTCAAGCGCTGTTATCCGGGTAAGTCCTGGGTCCAAAAGCCAAAAAGTCCATGTTTGTTTGTTACCTAAATAACAGTCCTTATCCTCAGAGTTGCCCGCATTAGTTTCTATCACAATCTCAGTACCCTGGTGGCAGCCACACCACGTGCTTCGCCAATACATGGGACGCTCGTAGCATATATTGTCTACTGCTATGTTGGTAACACACACATGATCCTGTCGGCTTTTTGGGCCCAGGGCTTCCCTGCATAACGGCGCATCAGGGGCATTGTCTGTAGCTTGACATCGGCCAAAAAGAATATACACTAATGACCATTAAAATTGCTGCAACACGAAGATGACGTGCTACAGACGCGAAGTTTAACCGACAGGAAGAAGATGCTGTGATATGCAAATGATTAGCTTTTCAGAGCAGTCACATAAGGTTGGCGCCGGTGACTACACCTACAACGTGCTGACATGAGGAAAGATTCCAACCGATTTCTCATACACAAACAGCAGTTGACCAGCTTTGCCTGGTGAAACGTTGTTGTGATGCCTCATGTCAGGAGAAGAAATGCGTACCATCACGTTTCCGACTTTGATAAAGGTCGGATTGTAGCCTATCGCGATTACGGTTTATCGTATCGCGACATTGCTGCTCCCGTTGGTCGAGATCCAATGACTGTTAGCAGAATACGGAATCGGTGGGTTCAGGACGGTAATACGGAACGCCGTGCTGGATCCCAACGGCCTCATATCACTAGCAGTCGAGATGACAGGCATCTTATCCGCATGGCTGTAACGGATCGTGCAGCCACGTCTCGATTCAACAGATGGGGGCCTTTTGCAAGACAACAACCATCTTCACGAACAGTTCGAGGACGTTTGCAGCAGCATGGACTATCAGCTCGGGGACCACGGCTGCGGTTACCCTTGACGCTGCATCACAGACAGGAGCGACTGCGATGGTGTACTCGACGACGAACCTGGATGCACGAATGGCAAAACGTCATTTTTTCGGATAAATCCAGGTTCTGTTTACAGCATCATGATGGTCGCATCCGTGTTTGGCGACATCGCGGTGAACGCACATTGGAAGCGTGTATTCTTCATCGCCATACTGGCGTATCACCCTGCGAGATGGTATGGGGTGCTACTGGTTACACGTCTCGGTCACCTCTTGTTCGCATTGACGGCACTTTGAACAGTGGACGTTACATTTCAGATGTGTTACGATCCGTGGCTCTACCTTTCATTCGATCCCTGCGAAACCCTACATTTCAGCAGCATAATGCACGACCGCATGTTGCAGGTCCTGGTCCTGTAAGGGCCTTTCTGGATACAGAAAATGTTAGACTGCTGCCCTGACCAGCACATTCTCCAGATCTCTCACCAATTGAAAACGTCTGGTCAGTGGTGGCCGAGCAACTGGCTCGTCACAATACGCCAGTCACTACTCATGATGAACTGTGGTATCGTGTTGAAGCTGCATGGGCGGCTGTACCTGTACACGCCATCCTAGCTGTGTTTGACTCATTGCCCAGGCGTATCAAGGCCGTTATTACGGCCAGAGGTGGTTGTTGTGGGTACTGATTTCTCAGGATCTATGCACCCAAATTTCGTGAAAATGTAATCACATGTCAGTTCTAGTATAATATATTTGTCCAATGAATACCCGTTTATCATCTGCATCTCTTCTTGCTGTAGCAATTTTAATGGCCAGTAGTGTATTTTCATTAGTAAAGTGATGACAGTTTGTGCTTTTTAACACAGACATGACATTCATCATAGATGAAGATATTTTTATTCATTTGAATGATCGTTTTTTATCAATTGAGGAGGGCTGAGAAGTTTCGCTAGCTATCCCAATAGTTACTCTACGGCATTCTGTAACTACTCCCCATACAATTTGATATAGTATTTATATACGGGGTGCGACAATAAAGTAATGAGACTTAATTTCTTTGCAAGATGTGGCAACCCTGCAGGCTTGCTTAGACACAATATCTTTGACCTTCGTACATAAGCTGCTTCTAGTCCAAGCGACAGAGCGATGCAACTGCTCAGTCGTGACTTGTGCTGCAATAAATTAACACATGTTCGTGTCTCTCGTCACGGAAATGGAACCGCATAATATTGCGCAACGGTATGCCATTTCTTTTTGCGTTAAATTGGGTGAAAAAGAGACGATAACTTACAGTAAGCTTCAGAAGGCTTTTCGATAGGTGGTTATGTGAAGAGCTCAAGTTTTTCTTTGGCATAAAATGTTTAATGAGGGTAGAACGAATGTTGAAGATGAAGACCGCAGTGGACGACCATCAACCTCAAGGATGGATGTCAACTTGGCCAGGGTGCATGTGACCTCGTACGATCTGATTAAAGATTTTCCGTGAAAATGATTGCAGAAGAACTGAACATCAATCGAGAAACTGTTTGTCTAATAATAACTGAAGATCTTGGTATGAGAGAGATTTGTAAAAAATGGTCCCCAAAAATCTCACACGACAACTACGAGAAACACGGAAAAATGTGGCAGCCGATCTGTTAGAGCAAACGGAAATCAATCCAGAATTGTTGAGCCGTGTTATCACTGGCGATGAAAGTTGGTGGCCGGCCGAAGTGGCCGTGCAGTTAAAGGCGCTGCAGCCTGGAACCGCAAGACCGCTACGGTCGCAGGTTCGAATCCTGCCTCGGGCATGGATGTTTGTCATGTCCTTAGGTTAGTTAGGTTTAAGTAGTTCTAAGTTCTAGGGGACTAATGACCTCAGCAGTTGAGTCCCATAGTGCTCAGAGCCGTTTGAACCATTTTTTTGAAAGTTGGTTTTTTTTTCAGTAAGATGCAGAGACAAAGCGCCAAAGTTAGCAATGGTGCTCAAAGGGATCACCCAGACCAAAGAAAGCTCGCATGTCAAAGTCAGAAGTGAAATGCATGCTTGTGTGCTTCTTTGATTCCAAGGGAATTGTTCATAAAGAGTGCAGGACTCCTGGACAAACAGTTAACCAATATTACTACAAAGAAATTTTTGAAAGACTTCGTAAAAGAGTTCTTCGTGTCCGTGCCAACATTACTGATAATTTGATCCTGCATCACGATAATGCGCCACCCCATACTGCTGTCAGTACAGAAATTTTTAACCTCAAAAGAAATTTCAGTAGTACCACAGCCACCTCATTCACCAGATATCGCTCCGTTCGACTTTTTTCTATTTCCAAGAGTCAAAGCGGCGATCGAGACACACCATTTTCAAACAACACAAGATGTCCAAAATGCTGTGACAAGGGTCTTGGAGGGTATTAGAGAAGGTGAGTTCCAGAAATATTACCATCAATGGCAGAAGCGCTGGAAAAAGTGTGTGCAATCAGGAGGGAACTACTCTGAAGGAGACAACACTAAACTTGACTAAAACGGTAAGCAACATTTTTTTTTTTTCAAATCAAACTCATTACTTTGTCACACCTCGTACACCAAGAAATCGCATGGTAATAGTGGCGAACCCGGTTGTGTGGGTCTGTAACTGACTTGAGTAAACACCGCTACAGCGGATTAATGGACTATTCAGTCAGTTTGACATTTAATAATTTTAACACCTATAATGTCCGCCCCCCGGTAGCTGAGTGGTCAGCGCGGCAGAACGTCAATCCTAAGGGCCCGGGTTCGATTCTCGGCTGGGTCGGAGATTTTCTCCGCTCAGGGACTGGGTATTGTGTACTCCTAATCATCGTCATTTCATTCCCATCGACGCGCAAGTCCCCGAAGTGTCGTCTAATGGAAAGATTTGCACCCGACGAACTGTCTACCCGAAGGGTGACCCTAGTCACACGCCATTCCCATTAACACCTGTAATGAAAAACAGTTTACTGTATGAATTGTCAGTCGCCACAGTTTTAAAATTATCCTTAATTTTAACTGTACCACACAGTTTCCCTACTGGTTTTGGCTCTGGTCTGCATCGCTTAAGTTAGCTGTACCTGCGGTAGTTCGCCTTGACCAGACTTGAGCCTTTTCCATCTGTTACAGCGGAGCTGAGCGAAAGCAGGTAGCGGAGAAAGCAAGCGCTGGCGCGACAGCCGGGCTGGAGGTGTGATGTGGCCATTAGCTCGCGCCAAGTGGCTGTCTGTTCTGTTCTCAGCTCCTCGCTAATCGCCTCACAAGTGGGTTGTTTCGGAGCCTTGCCGTCGTCTTCAAGAGCAGTAGCGGCACACCGATTTACTTTATTAGCAACTCGCTATGTTTATAGCAGCCCGTTAGGGGTGGTGAAAGACGGGACACTTTTCGTCTCCTGTAATCTGGGATACAGAATTTTCACGCACTTTTGTGATGGTCATTCCGAAACTAATGCCTCTACAATTATTTTCATGGAAACTAAAGCAGAGAAGGGCAATAACGCTGTTAAATAGAGCAACATTTCAGTCAAATACCGTCATTTTTCACTTAGCACAGCACCATTCGTTTTGCACTTTTGTCAACAATGAATAAGGTTGTACTTGCTGTGCTCGTAGAAACCCGAATCAGCTGCGATGAGCCATCGTCTTCCAGCTCTTACGACAGCATCTGAATCAAAAATGTGCGTGGCCACATACTCAATCCTTCATGGGTCCAAAGAACTGGTATCTGATGGAGATAAATCGGGACTGTATGGCTGATGTGGTAGTATAGTCCAGCCAGATTTAACAGTGCGGACCTCTGGTCACAGAATTGTTGTGAAGCTTGGCGTTATCATGTTGCAAGCGGAAGTTTGTCTTCTCATCTGCTCTGGCTCTGGAAATTAAGGAATTCAGCCTGGCTAGTGTCGTCTTGTGCCGTTATCAACTGGCGACTGCTTTAGGCTCCAAGACATTTAAGAGAACAACTCTTGTCTATATCAGAAAACTGTGCACCTTACATTGCCTGCAAATGACTGTGCTTTCTTTTTTCTTGGACAATTCGCATGTCACCACGCCACAGACTGTGTTTTGGATTCCAGCTCATAGTGGTGAGAAAGCGTCTCATTTCACGTGATGATGGTGCTCAATAAATTGTCACCTTCAGCCCGATATTGGTTGAACAGGTCCGAACTAATTTCCATTTGATGGGTTTCTTGGTGTCATATAACCATCCAGGTGATCATTCTCGAACAGATTACAATAACCGAGGTTGCGTAACATTTTGTCTAGGCGATTACAGCCGACATTCCTTGATAATCCGACTGTCATCAAGAACGAGTTTATCAGGACGCTGTTTGTTATAAGTGATAGCACTGAGAGAGGTTGACCGAGTTGAGCTGTAGTGCACACCTGTGCCACCACTATTGAAACGCAGTACCACCGCCTCACGTTTGCGCTGCTACTGTATCGTCGCTATGCAGCTTGAGCAAGCGATGATGGATTTAAATTGGCGCAGTTTGTGCATCAGTGAGTAATTCAGTGATATATCTGTTTTATACGCACGTGGACGCCAGAGCCCATCTTGGAACGCTTCCTTGCTGCTGCTGCTATCTTTCACAGGACAGCAAAACCAACAGTGCCTTAGCGGGAAGATTCAAAACTTAGTACTACGTCAACGTAATCTGGCTAGAACTCGGTTAGTACAAAAAATTAGCAGGCATTAGTATCGGAATAACCCTTGCAGAAATAATTATCTTCATCCCAGGATACTAATATCCCCCCTCAACAGCACAACATAAACATGGTTGCAGTATTCCTGGCTGGCGCCTGCCTGCAATTCCCGCTAGGCTATTCTCCTGCTGCCCAACTTAATAACAGTAGTAGTTTGCATTACCCCGAGACCTGTGATGGCTTTGAGACGCTCAATTCAGTTTTATATGTCAGTGGAATTTTCGTAAGCTCTTAACAACACCGCCATATTATACTGTAAGTGTGCTCATCTGTCGACCCAAATGCAACTGTCAAAAAGAGAGAGAGAAATTTTCTACACTAGAAGGCAGAAGAAAAGTGCGAAATTTCAAGGTCGAAATCCTACTTGCTACAAAAGGAGAAACGCCGTCTCATAAGTTAGAAGAAGGTATAATGTAACTGAATGTATGTTTCGTGAGTTTCAGTTACTGCCAACTTGTAAAATGTTGTTTCGGAAAAACAAGCGTTTAAAGTTAAAACTTGCTTTTCGGTACTGAAATTGAGCGAACCTACTATCAGCAGTGCCAGTACCATACAGCTGACCCTTTTTTTCGCCTATGTCGAAACATACTCATTTTGATGAAATTATACTGATTAGCCGGCGCCTCTGGCAGAGCGCGGTTCTAGTAGCTTTAGTCTGGAACCGCGCGCCTGCTACGGTCGTAGGTTCGAATCTTTCGTCGGGCATGGCTGTGTGTGATGTTCTGAGGTTAGTTGCGTTTAAGTAGTTGTAAGGCTAGAGGACTGAAGACCTCAAATGTTGAGTCCCATAGTGCTTAGAGCCATTTGAGCCACTTTACATTGATTAACTGGCTGCCGCATACTAATGGAAGCATGTTTATCCACGTTTGGTGTTACTTTTCAACGCTTTTCTATCCGTATAAATACGTTTGTTCTTTATTTTCAAGCATTTACGTTGTACTTCGTGTAAAAAATAAGCGAAATGACAAGCAGACGCGACAAGTGCGTACTTGTAATTTACTATAAACGAATCATGTTGCGAAGAGAAATCTCATTTAGAATAGTATTTTATTTGATACTAATGCCTTCTGTGATACTACCTGAAATCAACAGGACCCCTATATCGTCGGTAGCTGTTATAGTATTGCATCGGTTGCATTCGCGCGCTCGGATGCGCGAGACTCCCAAGCAGTAAATCGAGGTTTTAACATATTTTAACATTTATGGCACACTTTATTTGAATGAATCTCAAAAGTAGGTAATCTGAGGAACATATTAAGCGAATAAAAAATCGCCTAAAAATTGCTACTCTGGTTCACCACCGTTAAGTCATGCTTGAGCGAAACTGCTATTCGTTACGCTTCCCGCGCCCGGGTTCCCGGGTTCGATTCCCGGCGGGTTCATGGAATTTCTCTGCCTCGTGATGACTGGGTGTTGTGTGATACCCTTAGGTTAGTTAGGTTTAAGTAGTTCGAAGTTCTAGGGGACTAATGACCATAGATGTTAAGTTCCAGAGCCATTTGAGCCATTCGTTCTACAAGTAATGAAAGAACGACAAGTACCGTCTACTTGTAATGTTTAAAATATAACAGCTGCTGATCCATTCGCAATAAAAGCGAAAAGCATCATGTTGAAGAGATTTTCAATAGGAGCACGCTTAAGACAGAGAGAACCCGAAATAACAATAGCTTCACGGAGCTGATTATGGCGCTAATATTTTATGTAGCACTTCACAGTGTGGCTTTCTATTTGTTGGGAGGCGATTAACGAATGTTCTTACAAAGTGCAAAGCTTTATTAGACTGACGGTACTAAATAAAAAGATCCGACTGCGTGTAGTTAAAGTTATTACTTGCACACGAAATCTAACCCTTAAGTGCTTAGTGCTACATTTCTGCAACATGCATTGTAAAACTGATATGCGCACTTCTAGTTGGAATTATTGAACCTACTCAAGTTTCACAGATGCAATAAAGTCTTTAGAGAGTATCTATAATGCTAGACGTGTAGTAACTCGTCGCAATGCGGATATGTGGTAACCACTTTGGATGACTCCAGACAAAGTCATAAAGCGTGAATTTTGCTTAGTTTCACATTGTATTTGCAATATCAAGCCAGTTTACGAAGGAGGAAATCCCACGAACTGTAAAGTCTTGTGACTAAGGCCTCCCGTCGGTAGACCGATCGCCGGGTGCAAGTCTCTCGATTTGACGCCACTTCGGCGACTTGCGCGTCGATGGGGATGAAATGATGATGATTAGGACAACACAACACCCAGTCCCTGAGCGGAGAAAAATCTCCGACCCGGCCGGGAATCGAACCCAGGCCCTTAGGATTGACATTCTATCAATTGGTTCAAATGGCTCTGAGCACTATGGGACTTAACTTCTGAGGTCATCAGTCCCCTAGAACTTAGAACTACTTAAACCTATCTAGCCTAAGGACATCTCACACACCCATGCCCGACGCACGATTCGAAGCTGCGACTGTAGCGGTCGCGCGGTTCCAGACCGTAGCGCCTAGAACCGCTCGGCCACCCCGGCCCGCGACATTCTATCACGCTGACCACTCAGCCACCGGGGGCCGGACATCTCACAAACTAAAGAAAGTACGTAGAAACCTATCTTGATTGACGAGAGATACAATCCAGGGGAGAAAGATGAACTACGTCGCCATTCCCATTAGCTACAAGCCACAGAATGCTGCCGATGGATATGTCCGTCTAACCCTTAACAACGAGCTGATCACGGTCGGATAAACCGGCCGCGTCCACTTAAAGGGCAGGCCATCCGCCAGAGTACAGAGGTTTGGTAAGCGCAACCTAGCAGTGTTGGAGAGGTTAGGAGTCCGGCGTTGAGGACTGCGACACCGAGCCACCTCCGACAGAGGAGGGCGTGGCGCCGCTGGCCCTTTGCCCGCGGCAGATGCTCCTGACTCAGGTGGAACTCTGCCAGTCCGGAAATTGCCGGCTCGCTCCAGCCCAGCCGCCCGCTCCGCTGTGTTTACTCCACGCGCCGAGTCCTTCCCGTAGCGAAGCTGCCTCCTCAAACGCCGCGGACGGACACGTTTAACGATGGAGTTTCCCCTACATCTACATCTACACTCCACAAGCCACCTGACGGTGTGTGGCGGAGGGTACCTTGAGTACCTCTATCGGTTCTCCCTTCTATTCCAGTCTCGTATTGCTCGTGGAAAGGAGGACTGTCGGTATGCCTCTGTGTGGGCTCTAATCTCTCTGATTTTATCCTCATGGTCTCTTCACGAGATATACGTAGGAGGGAGCAATGTACTGCTTGACTCCTCGCTGAGGGTATGTTCTCGAAACTTCAACAAAAGCGCGTACCGAGCTACTGAGCGTCTCTCTTGCAGAGTCTTCGACTGCAGTTCATCTATCATCTCCGTAACGCTTTCGCGATTACTGAATGATCCTGTAACGAAGCGCGCTGCTCTCCGTTGGATCTTCTCTATCTCTTCTATCAACCCTATGGTACGGATCCCACACTGGTGAGCAGTATTCAAGCAGTGGGCGAACAAGCGTACTGTAACCTGCTTCCTTTGTTTTCGGATTGCATTTCCTTAGGATTCTTCCAATGAATCTGTCTGGCATCTGCTTTACCGACGATCAACTTTATATGATTATTCCATTTTAAATCACTCCTAATGCCTACTTCCAGATAATTTAAGGAATTAACTGCTTCCAGTTGCTCACCTGCTGTAATGTAGCTAAATGATAAAGGATCTTTCTTTCTGTGCATTCGCAGCACATAACACTTGTCTACATTGAGATTCAATTGCCATTCCCTGCACCATGAGTCAAAAAAAATGGCTCTGAGCACTATGGGACTCAACATCTTAGGTCATAAGTCCCCTAGAACTTAGAACTACTTAAAGCTAACTAACCTAAGGACATCACACACACCCATGCCCGAGGCAGGATTCGACCATGCGACCGTAGCAGTCCCGCGGTTCCGGACTGCAGCGCCAGATCCGCTAGACAACCGCGGCCGGCGCACCATGCGTCAATTCGTTGCAGATCCTCCTGCATTTCGGTACAATTTTCCATTGTTACAACCTCTCGATATACTACAGCATCATCCGCAAAAAGCCTCAGTGAACTGCCGATGTTATCCACAAGGTCATTTATGTATATTGTGAATAGCAACGGTCCTACGACACTAGCCTGCGGCACACCTGAAATCACTTTTACTTCGGAAGACTTCTCTCCATTTAGAATGAACTGCTGCGTTCTGTTATCTAGGAACTCCTCAATCCAATCACACAATTGGTCTGATAGTCCACATGCTCTTACTTTGTTCATTAGACAACTGTGGGGAATTGTATCGAACGCCTTGCGGAAGTCAAAACCCACGGCATCTACCTAGGAACCCGTGCCTATGGCCATCTGAGTCTCGTGGACGAATAGCGCTAGCTGGGTTTCACACAATCGTCTTTTTCGAAACCCATGCTGATTCCTACAGAGTAGATTTCTAGTCTCCAGAAAAGTCATTATACTCGAACACAATACGTGTTCCAAAATTCTACAACTGATCGACGTTAGAGATATAGGTCTATAGTTCTGCACATCTGTTCGACGTCCCTTCTTGGATACGGGGATGACCTGTGCCCTTTTCCAATCCTTTGGAACGCTACGCTCTTCTAGATACCTACGGTACACCGCTGAAAGAAGGGGGGAAAGTTCCTTCGCGTACTCTGTGTAAAATCGAACTGGTATCCCATCAGGTCCAGCTGCCTTTCCTCTTTTGAGCGATTTTAATTGTTTTTCTATCCCTCTGTCATCTATTTCGATATCTACCATTCTGTCATCTGTGCGACAATTTAGAGAAGGAACTACAGTGCAGTCTTCCTCTGTGAAACAGCTTTGGAAAAAGACATTTAGTATTTCGGCATTTAGTCTGTCATCCTCTGTTTCAGTACCATTTTGGTCACAGAGTACCTGGACATTTTGTTTTGATCCACCTACCGCTTTTGCCATAAGACCAAAATTTCTAGTGGAAGCCATCCGACGTTTCGTTCGAGGCACTTCAGAAACCTTTGTAAAACTAGTTGTTCAGGTGCGTTTACGTGAGACAAGCTTTACAGCAGTGTGTCGTCGCAATATTGTTGCCTTCAAGAATGCTTCAATGCACCTGCAATACGTGGCATTTTTTCCGTATGGTTCACTGATGGAATGGGCTAAGCAGGTCTTCAGCGAACGGCAAACGTGCGGAGGTGTGCACAAAAATATCGAAGTACCAATAGCAGAACACATTGTTGTTGTGGTCTTCAGTCCAGAGACTGGTTTGATGCAGCTCTGCATGCTAGTCTATCCCATGCAAGCCTCTTCATCCCTGAATAACTATTGCAACCTACATCCTTCTGAATCTGCTTATCTGATTTGATCCACCATAAATGGTTCTGAAAGCCTGCGACTGTGAAAACAATAGGGTTGTTTATAAATAATTCTTACGCTACCAGTCACGGTTTTCCTTATTTTATTTTTCACACGACGAAATGATTCCCATTTTCAAGTACGTTTTTTTTTTTTTTTTTTTTTTTTTGTTTGTTATGCCATTTGTATGTGGTGATGTCGATGCGTGAGAGTCTGCTTAATTTCGTTGACTTAATTGCAATATACAATAAACACGCGATTTTTAGTTGCTTGTCGACCTTTTTGTGAAATTAATGGCGAAATTTGAAGAATTTGTACAGTCTCTCACACACACTAAACATTACACACAACTTGTTGTACACTTTTAAACATCGAAAATATCTTACATAAACAAAACAGTTCCAAAGATGTTCCTACCAGTAGTCAAGAGAGATGACATTATAGGTCTTCCATAGAGTATGATATGCTTTTGTACAGAGGTTTTTTACCTTAACAGTTTAAAATTTGGATCATAATTTACTTATATCGATTTTACAATTGTGCTTATTCCTATACGTTACTATTTTTATTTAAGTATACTATCGAAACATCTCAAGAAATCCACTGATTCACGTTAAAGTTTTTTGTTTAACATTTTATCTTCATATTTTCTGTAATGTGAATATATCTCCAGTTCTTCTAGCAACTCCATTTTGTCTTTTATTTAGTTGGTGGAGCACTTTGACCTTTTTGCTCTATTTTTCCGAATGGGTGTCCTGTATTATGTACATGTGTTGCTATGGCTGATGTAGTGTGTCTGTCGTGTGTGTAGGCTTTTATGCGTTCTGTGTACACGGTGTTGAAATTTCGGCCTGTTTGTCCTAGGTAGAACATCGAGCATTCGTGCCATGTTACCTTATATATTCCAGAGTCTGAATATGGATCATGGTTACACTTTATATTATATATTAGTTTTTGTTGTAGTTTATTAGCTGTAGAAAACACAATTTTTACTTTGTGATTTTTGAAAATATTTGCAATCTTCTGTGATACGTTGCCAATGTATGGGATACTAGATATAGATATGTTTTTTTCTCTCTTTTTATTCTGTGGTACAGTTTGTACCTGGGTCTCTCTTCACTTTGTCTACGATTGTGTCAATCGTGGAAGCATTGTAACCCTTGGCAACTGCAATCTTTTTCACTGTGTATTTCTTGTTGCATGTTTTCTTGGTTCAATGGTATTTTAGTTGCCCTATGTAGCACTGACCTATATGTTGCCTATTTATGGATATTTAATTGATATGAGGCTGCAGGGGTTGTGGTGTCGCTCACCGAGTATTTTTCCGATGAATTTTCAATGTGCATGTGTTGTTGTTGTTGTTGTTGTTGTTTTTGTTGTGGTCTTCAGTCCATAGACTGGTTTGATGCAGCTCTCCATGCTACTCTATCCTGTGCAACCTTCTTCATCTCCCAGTACCTACTGCAACCTACATCCTTCTGAATCTGCTTAGTGTATTCATCTCTTGGTCTCCCCCTACGATTTTTACCCTCCACGCTGCCCTCCAATACTAAATTGGTGATCCCTTGATGCCTCAGAACATGTCCTACCAACCGATCCCTTCTTCTGGTCAAGTTGTGCCACAAACTTCTCTTCTCCCCAATCCTATTCAATACTTCCTCATTAGTTATGTGATCTACCCATCTAATCTTCAGCATTCTTCTGTAGACATGTGTAGACATGTGTTGTTGTGTCTTGTAATATTTAGGTCCAGAAAGTTGATGCTTTTATTTTGCTTATGTTCCACTCTAAATCTGAGTTTCTCATGTAGATTACTGAAGTAATTTAGAATGTCTGTCGTGTCTTTTGTATCCCCTTTCACTAACAGTAGTGTGCGATCTACATATCTGCTATAAAATACGCTATAAAATAGAATTGGAGAAGAAGTTCGCTTGTAATTTTGTGGCGACGAACGCGCTGAAGTGGTTTCTTCAGTTTCCTGAGAATAGCACATACACATCAGATTCAATCGTTGCATCATGAAAGAGGACGTCAAACAAAATAACCCCTTTAGAGTCGCAGAAAACCGTCGCCCATGACTTTACAGGCTGAACTTTTTCTTCGGAAGGGATATGATGTGGCGTCACTCCATGGATTACCGTTTTGTTTCCTCTTCGAAGTCATGAACCCACAGTTCATTGACTGTGACGACATTCGATAAAAATTTTTGTTGATCAGCCCCGTAACTCGCAAGCAATTCCGCACACATGATCCTCCGTCGCTCTTTCGGGTATTCTGTTGCCAGCACTACCAACAGGAGCATCCAGTTGTCCAGCGAGGTGTTCTGATTCCGATTCGTCGATCATCTCGAATGGGAGTGTCTGCGCGTGCTAACGTTGCAGGAGTCAAAGCTGCGTGCTACTGGCTGGCACGCGGGAGATTGGACAGGTTTGCGCAACAGTGTTGCGATGTCGACAGACGCCTCGCCCAACGACTCAACGTGCTTTTGTTCACTGGCAGGTCTTCGTAGACATTCTGCAGGCGCCTACAAATAATTTGCGATGCTCTGGTTTTCCACCAGACGCCTCGCCCAACGACTCAACGTGCTTTTGTTCACTGGCAGGTCTTCGTAGACATTCTGCAGGCGCCTACAAATAATTTGCGATGCTCTGGTTTTCCACCAAAACCAGCTCAGTGGCAGTTCTCTGCTTGGAACGCACCACCGTTACACAATTCATTTTGAAGGCTGTGTTAGCGCCAAGACCTATCGGAACTTCATGAAGCTATTGGTGCTGTATAACTGATGTCACAGTAGATTCGAGTAAGGACAACACTGCATATTCAATTTAAAAAGTATATGTTCGTGTTATGTGTAAGTAATTGAAAATGGCACATAGTTCCAATCAGATGATAATGTGCAATAAACTACTCCAATCGTAAAGCAGCCGGAGTAGAACATGAAATTGTGTTTCAATAAATTTATGGTTGTAGCATCCCATAAGAAGTTCCATTACGCCCCGATTTTGCACACTATAATACACACATCCGTCAAGAATGTTACTCTCTAAGAGCACACCTGCGTTGTCTTCAGTTTAGTACCTCTGATATCTTCAAATTCTGTGTCCTGTCGCATCGTAAATTTTTCAGGTGCTTTCGAGTATCTCCTCCATTGTAGAGTTCATCTCCCAGCTCCCAGACGAAATCACACATTAGGTCCCATACAGTCCCTCGAGAAACAGAAATAGTGCCTAAGAGTGTCTGCCGCGGGTAATATTCTGTGGCAATTTTGTTGGTACTTCCGTGTGTAAACTCCGGGTTGTTTGGCATCGCCTGAGACACACGTTACACCCAGTCCCAACCTGTGAGTGCTGGTGAGTACCATCAGTTCCTGAGTCACCATCTATCCAAAACCACAGCCCATTGACTATTGTTAGATACGTCAAGTGCTTACTATGCGTCACACCCTTCGGGAATCTACTGTGCATCAAAATTAACTGCTCTTATTTCACCAGACTTACCCTCTTGAAAAGACTTGCGGACAAATGATTCACTGTCACTGGATTGCCCCACACTCCTTTCCAGCTACCGACCAAGGTCATTTGAAACTCTGGACTCGAGAGAGTTAGAATCCCCAGCCAGAAAAACTGATACAGATTTTATGCAGATTCCTAAATCCTGTCAAGTTTTTGCAGAAATGATTTCAGGGTGCATTGGAATTTCCTAATCTCGTCTGCCCCAACTTGGCTTAAACTCTGCCTGCAATAATCTTCAGTATCGTTCAAACCCATCCTTGCATCCTTCCTTCCTCATTTCTATCGGTCCATTGCTTCCTTTCTCATCTGATACTTAATACTGAAAATTTGTCTGGGCTGCAAATTGTTTATCATTCCTTATGTGATAGCTACCATAAGATAAAATTCAAAACAAAATTACAGTAATACGTTCTAGACTCACTCAACTCTGTAACTTTCAATTCAGTTTCTGGCGGAATACGTTTTCTCTGTCCGTATTAAATGACGACAAATGGTTCATCAATAATCTCTTAATATTTGCAAATACTTCATCAGTGATTTTATTTTAAGGATGAGTACTATTTTTTAATTCCTGTATTTATATTATCCACAAAGAGGACAAAAATTTGCACTTTGGGACAGCATATTATAAGCAACATAATATATTTCAGCGGAAATAATTAGCTCTCATTCTTGTGTCTACTTGACTGAAAACAGATAATTCTTATATAAAACATCGTTAATCTAGACTAGAAGTGGAAAAAAAAAGAAACTAAGTGGAGTGTCCATTAGAGTGCTATTTGTTCGCCACGGTCTGCTGCACGATTTCTACTTCCGAAGGAATTTCAAACGCTGAGAAGTCGTTCTGTTGATCTTTATTTCTAAACTAGAGTAAATCCTGAAGGGAATTTGAGCGATGCTGCCTGTGTTAACTCCAGTTAGTAAACTTCAGAGTTTGTCAAATACTGTAAGCTGTCCCCTATTTCGCTGTGATTAAATTTCTTTCAATTGTTTCTATTTTTCTGTTTACAGGTAAGTACGTAATGCGGTTGGAAAGCTGATTGAATGAGCGAGTTGGGTCATTGAATGAATGCTGCCAAAAGCTTTATCTACCAGAAGACTTCATACGAACAAAATGACGGCGACCAACCACTGTTCAGCATAGAACGTATGTATTAAAACATTACTGTTTAAATTTAAAAATTTAAGGAAATAAATAATACTGACGAGCTGCTGTCTGCTGTCGTTAACATTATGTAAAAAAATGACGATTTCTTAGTATCGTACATAGATGGACGTTTGTAACAAGATTTAACCCTGCTCCTTGCGCTAAGAAAAGGTGTATACATCTGCTCTTTCAGGTCATAACGAGCCGATTGATAATTAAGGGCATAATACACATAAATTATTAAAAATTATTGTTATTTTAAATGTGGATTCTGTTTTCCCACCTTTGTGTCGAGTTTATATAGTTTCGATAGTATCTGCACCCACATTTGCCACAGAACTGTTATAGGTGCTAACTCGTCATTTGCTCTTTATTCACTTCGATCAGACATTTCATCGAAGCGTAACGCTCGTGGGATTCAACATAACCGTTTCTGTCGTATTACGGCAGGAAAGTTGTTTCACTATACGATTTATACACACCAAACAGTAAAAACAAACTAATTGTAATTGGACCCTCAGTATTAACCATTTCCACCACAATATTCTGAAGATTATCGTTTAAAAGAATGTGAAAACAGGACTATACGTCACTTACTCTGGATATAGCGTATCTTGTTGGACAAACGATCACTTTTACGGCGTTTGCAGTGGATGCTCCTCCAATTTATGAAAAATTTTCTGAGTTCCTCATGATACTTTCGTGCTTCGACTGAACCACTGGCGTATTGTTATGTGAGGCATCATTGTCCGAAGTGACTCCTGATTCAGATGTAAGATAAATGCTCTCTTCAGTGGTGTTATTTTGCTACTTTCTTCGTCAGAAATACTCTGCACTCTCTCTGATGAGTTTACCAGTGCTCCTAACTGCTCGTCAAAAAGAAATGGTTTCATAATGATAGTCACACAGGGATTATCATGCTAGACGTATGAACAGCGTCCGCACAAACATAACTGGTAGCTACACGGTTTCGGTAATTTGAATGCAATAAGCTGTCTTATTATTGTGCAACTTCACTCATTTCAACAATCAGAGAGAAACACGTACATTGTTGTAAAAAGACAATTTTGCGTATAATATCTTAGGTACATATGAATAAAATTTCACTACCGATACTTGTACATGTTGTGAATTTCTAAACACCTGGAACACATAGACCCAGGGGATACAAGTGTAACAAATTAAGCTATAAAAAGGGGAAAAGTTATTTTTTTTCATCCGAGCCTTGAGCTATATAGAATGTTTGGAAAAATATCGTTAAGTTACGAAAGCTAGCTTTTAAATATAAAGACGTTGTGGGGGAACAAACTCTTTTCTGGGTCATGTTGGGCCGAAGATAACAGCAAGGTTAAAGCGTGATGCCAACTTCGAATATTTATTAAATGCTCGTATGTTTCTTACAGAAGATCATAAAAAATAAAGTGTAAATAAAGGGTAAAAAGGTTCCAAAAGACGAAGTAAATAGGAACTAACCAGTTCAAAAGAAAGTGAGTTCGGATTACCAAGTGACGAGCGCCGTAACAGGTGATGCGAACCTAATTAAAGCGTATGTAAGTGAAGGCCTGTTTGTTTTCAGGAAGCACAGTAAGCCTGAAGAAGGTGTAACACGCATACACAGCACCAGCAATACAGTTTTTATCGTGTGCCATTTGATGAGAAAATGATCATTTGCTCGCAGTTTGAATTTATTCTTCAATTTTAAATATACTGACGTAGCACTAGACTTGTTCATAAAAGAAACCTCATTAAAAGAGAAAGAAATGGCATTCGTTGACAGGATAACTCCCTCTGTCTCATATTTAGTCTGTATCTTACCCATGGTCCATCGTGCATTCTCTTACTGTATCAAGGCAGTTTTAGTTTTGGTCTTCTTTTTTCTTTTAAGATGTCCAGTATGAGAAATGTGTTATCTGGAAGCCGAAGTTTCTGCGCAACTGTGAGTCAGCTTGTGAATACGTGTTAAAGTTTATCAGCAAGTGACGGCAGTGGTGCAGTAGGTCAAGCACTTATCATGCATAGCGTCTGCTGACTTCCAGTCACTTTGGCCGCAGTACTACAAACAATCTGCAAATATTTCCTCTCACAACACGATTCTCGTATGGTACGTCGCCTAGACAGGGTTTTAGCTACAGGGGTAGCTCGTCTGCTCTCGTGTAACTGTTCGATTCGCTATGCTGTGAATGCTTGGTGAAATGAGGTAATAGTTACTCTCAGACATAAAACTCTTGCTTCGTATAACTAAAGACCTCGTAAACTGACATACGGCCGGGAAAGCGGTGTGCTGACCACATAACCCTCTACATCGGCGTCCAATGATACCTGTGGATTGAGGATGACATGGCGACCGGTCGGTACCGTTGGGCCTCCATGGCCCGTTCGGGAGGAGTTCTTTAGTTTACTTTTTTTTTCGTGTAAGTAACGTCGATGTCATGCGGTAGAGAAAGTTAGAGTCGTTTCTTTGCCACACTCAATAGAGCATAATTACGAGCGGAAATTTTTTCAACTTGTATGCCTACAGTGACCCGCGTTTAGTGCAGTGTTTGTACGGTTTAGTTACACTGACTGTGCAGAGAGACGTAGTAATTAATCCCGCCATATGGTAGGCCCAATAGTGCGGATGAGGCGAAATCGAGAACGGTTCGACACGGCGGTTGTCTACTCGTCAAACTTGGTTCCATATTCCGGAATACTTCTTTTCCGTTCTGGGAAATTGCTTAGTGGAGTGATGAAT
Source organism: Schistocerca cancellata (assembly GCF_023864275.1). NCBI lineage: Eukaryota > Metazoa > Arthropoda > Insecta > Orthoptera > Acrididae > Schistocerca > Schistocerca cancellata. The sequence goes on along the minus strand of NC_064628.1, from coordinate 99,353,414 downwards.
TTTGATATTGTACAATTTTGGTAAACATTTTTGGAAAGCAGTGATCAATTAATTGTTATATTTTGACTAAAGTTCAGTCTGCGTAGCAGCGAGGAGAGCTCCGCCTACCATCCTAAGGGAGCCATGGGTCTGATGATGGTTCTGTAGAAAGAACCGAAACCGGTTACCTATATCATTAAAACATACATGAGTGATCAAGACTGAACTTTAGTCAAAATATTGATATTGTGTCTTTGCCGTGCAAAAGGCAGTCAGTTCTAGTACAGTGCAGTATTATGTGTGTGTTGCCGTGGATGAACTCTCAAATAGCACCAAGGAAGGCACGCAGCTTAGCGTTTCCCATATGGAATACGGATCACCATAAACAGTGTGACTAGCCCTCATTCCACAAGGCACTGCTGACTGACAGGTTTCGCAGTTTAATCTAGGACTGTAGCTCAAAATCTTGGGACCACGCACTGTAAGTGGGCTGCTTCTGTGTTGGCAGCGCTGTGTAGCGCTTTGCATTGGATCTCTGACTGCGCTTTCTTTGTAAGAGACTCTGTGGCTGGATGGACTCGTTGTCGGAAGTTAATCGCCAGTAGTGTTGGGCAGTTGGAAGTTAGTCGCCAGCAGTGATGGAAGTAATGTTGGGCAGTTGGAGGTGAACAGCCAGCAGTGATGTATGTTAAATGTGAGAAGTTAGCATTGATGGAGGGTACAGGTCTCAAGCGTAGGCTAACGATCTGGAAGTATCCCACTTTGAGATTGAAAATTATTCATGATTATACATCTTTGTACTGGATGTCACTGACGATTTAAATTTGTGTTTCAACTGGATGGCATACTATTAAGGTAAAAAATACATTATTTGATTTGCAACAAAATCTTTCCTTTGCTAACCACATGCCTATTAGTAGTTAGAATCTTTTATTTAGCTGGCAGTATTGACGCTCGCTTTATTGCAGTAGTTCCCGTAATGAACATTGTTGGGAGGTAAGTGCTTAATGAAATGTATAGGTTATTGTTAAGATTTCTTTTTAGTCAGGACCATTCTTTTCAGTTAATTATTTGAAGTCAGGTTGTAATTTATTTTTTATTTATTTGAGCAGTCAGATTGTGTTGCGCTAGAATATTGTCGGTCAGTGTTGACACAATAAGAATAAGTAAAGAGAAAGTAAGCTCACTTGCATTCAGTTTCATTCAGCAGTTTCAAAAAATGGTTCAGATGGCTCTGAGCACTATAGGACTTAACTTCTGAGGTCATCAGTCCCCTAGAACTTAGTACTACTTAAACCTAACTAACCTAAGGACATCACACACATCCGTGCCCGAGGCAGGATTCGGATCTGCGACCATAGCGGTCGCGCGGTTGCAGACTGTAGCGCCTAGAACCGCTCGGCCAATCCGGCTGGCTCAGCAGTTTAAGTACAATATTTTAATAAAGAAGTTCCATAACTTAGGCCACATATTGAAGGAAAGAGTGTCTTCCCCACAAGGATTCGAACCGACAACCTCCCATTCGCTCACACCTCGCAAGCCTGCTGTAGTGATGTTGGCTACTGAGGCAGGTAGTATTGCGATCATTTCTGCAAACTTCCCACTTAATTGGAAAATTACCGTTCTAAAACAATAGCGATATTACAGTTTAATGAGGTCCATCACCATCTATCACTACTTTCCAGCTTATATCGTGGTAAACCCTGTTATGTTTCGGTGCAACAAACCATAATTATCAGATGGCAGTGTGTTGCGCGCGTGTTTGTACTTTTAACCCAAAATCAAACGTGTAATATGCGGTGTTGGAGATGACAGAAATCGTACACACTGATCAGCCAGAACATTATGACCACCTACCTAACAGCCGGTATGTCCACCTTTGGCACGGATAACTGGCAAAACTTCATGGCATGGAAGCAACGAGGCCTTGGTAGATTGCTGGACGTGTTTTTTTTTTCTTTTTTTTTTCTTTTCCTCGTTGGGTGCTGAACTGCGCGGTCATCATCGGCCGTACAAAGTCCCAATTTTGACACAGTCCAATGTGGAGGGAGTTGGCACTGCATCTGCACACACAAGCCACCTAATTCCCGTAAGTTCCTGAGGGGAAGAGGGGGGGGGGTGAGCTCTGACGCCAAGTTCAATCACGTTCCAGCACATCAATTGAAATTCGCCTCTGGTATCCTCGAACCACTCCATCACACTCCTGGCCTTGTGACATGGCGCATTATCTTGCTGAAAAATGCCACTGCCATTTTGGGTATATGATGGTCATGAAGAGGTGTACCTGGTCTGCAACCAGTGTACGATACTCCTTAGCCGTTAAGGTGCCTTGCATGAGCTCAGCTGGACGCATGCATGCCCACGTGAATGTTCCCCAGATTATTATGAAACCCCCGCCAGCTTACTTCGGTCCCACAGTTCAGGTGTCAAGGAGGTGTTTCCCTGCTAGACGACGTATCCAGGCCCTCCGATGGGCATGACGAAGAAGGCATCAGGATTCATCAGACCATGCAACGCTCTGTCACTGTGCCGGTGGTCACCTTCCCATTCCAGTCCTAGTTGCCAATGTCGTAGTGTTAACATTAGTACATATGAGTCTTCAGCTGCGGAAGCCCATAGTTAAAAGTATTCGGTGCACTGTGTGTTCAGACACACTTGTATTCTGGTCACTATTAAAGTCTACCCGGCCTACGACGTCCGACATCTGTAATTAGGGGTTGCCGCCCAACCCCTCGACGTCTGGATGTGGTTTCACATTGGTTTCGGCACGTGTTGAAGTCACCACAGCACTCTTCCAACACCTGACAACTCGTGCAGGTTTCGAAATGCTCGTGCCGAGCCTTCGGACCGTCACACTCTGCCATCGGTCAAACTCAAGTAGATCGCACACCTTCGCCATTCGTGCGTGTGCGTGTGCGTGTGCGGCAGTCACTCCTCGCCAGGTGACATTGCTGTCGTATAGATGGGTTTATATCGATAGCAGGTCGATGGTCGTAATATTCTTGCTGATCAGTGTATGTACAGGGTTATTACAAATGATTGAAGCGATTTCACAGCTCTACAATAACTTTAATATTTGAGATATTTTCACAATGTTTTGCACACGCATACAAAAACTCAAATTTTTTTTAGGCATTCACAAATGTTCGATATGTGCCCCTTTCGTGATTCGGCAGACATCAAGCCGATAATCAAGTTCCTCCCACACTCAGCGCAGCATGTCCCCATCAATGAGTTAGAAAGCATCGTTGATGCGAGCTCGCAGTTCTGGCACGTTTCTTGGTAGAGGAGGTTTAAACACTGAATCTTTCACATAACCCCATCACTTCATCACTGAAAACAAGTTTCGCACTGAACGCATCCTCTTCCATGAGCTGTTGCAACCGCGCCGAAAATTCAAAGCGTTTGACTTTGTCATCGGGTGTCAGGGCTTGTAGCAATTATAAACGGTAAGGCTTCTGCTTTAGCCTTTTCCGTAAGATTTTCCAAACCGTCGGCTGTGGTAAGTTTAGCTCCCTGCTTGCTTTATTCGTCAACTTCCGCGGGCTACGCGTGAAACTTGCCCGCACGCGTTCAACCGTTTCTTCGCTCACTGCAGGCTGACCCGTTGATTTCCCCTTACAGAGGCATACAGAAGCTTTAAACTGCGCATACCATCGCCGAATGGAGTTAGCAGTTGGTGGATCTTTGTTGAACATCGTCCTGAAGTGTCGTTGCACTGTTATGACTGATGTGAGTGCATTTCAAGCACGTCATACGCTTTCTCGGCTCCTGTCGCCATTTCGTCTCACTGCGCTCTCGAGCGCTCTGACGGCAGAAACCTGAAGTGCGGCTTCAGCCGAACAAAACTTTGAGTTTTTGTACGTATCTGTAGTGTGTCGTGACCATATGTCAATGAATGGAGCTACAGTGAATTTATGAAATCGCTTCAATCATTTGTAATAGCCCCGTATTTAAACTTGAATTGGTTTAAATTTGATGATTTGTTCAACGAAACTATTCTTTGCTGTCAAATACGCAGCTGTATTTGCATAAATTCACCAGGATGTGATATACTAAACTTGTAACCTCCCAACAGATAAATAATATGTATAAGAACCTTCCAACAGTTAAAAATATAAGTATATAATTCACATTCAGTGTAACTGCCCAACAGATAAATTCCGTAAGCTACCAATAATACAATGTGACTAATCTCTCAATAAAATTGTGGCTTAACTTATAACCATTCAATAATTGACTGTGAATTCAAACTGGTAAATTTGGACGTCAGCAGTGCTGCGTCATGGCCCTGAAAGATCATTCTGAATAAATTGAAATTCTTACCTCAATAAGGTCGCCGGATAACGCATATATATATATATATATATATATATACTCCTGGAAATTGAAATAAGAACACCGTGAATTCATTGTCCCAGGAAGGGGAAACTTTATTGACACATTCCTGGGGTCAGATACATCACATGATCACACTGACAGAACCACAGGCACATAGACACAGGCAACAGAGCATGCACAATGTCGGCACTAGTACAGTGTATATCCACCTTTCGCAGCAATGCAGGCTGCTATTCGCCCATGGAGACGATCGTAGAGATGCTGGATGTAGTCCTGTGGAACGGCTTGCCATGCCATTTCCACCTGCGCCTCAGTTGGACCAGCGTTCGTGATGGACGTGCAGACCGCGTGAGACGACGCTTCATCCAGTCCCAAACATGCTCAATGGGGGACAGATCCGGAGATCTTGCTGGCCAGGGTAGTTGACTTACACCTTCTAGAGCACGTTGGGTGGCACGGGATACATGCAGACGTGCATTGTCCTGTTGGAACAGCAAGTTCCCTTGCCGGTCTAGGAATGGTAGAACGATGGGTTCGATGACGGTTTGGATGTACCGTGCACTATTCAGTGTCCCCTCGACGATCACCAGTGGTGTACGGCCAGTGTAGGAGATCGCTCCCCACACCATGATGCCGGGTGTTGGCCCTGTGTGCCTCGGTCGTATGCAGTCCTGATTGTGGCGCTCACCTGCACGGCGCCAAACACGCATACGACCATCATTGGCACCAAGGCAGAAGCGACTCTCATCGCTGAAGACGACACGTCTCCATTCGTCCCTCCATTCACGCCTGTCGCGACACCACTGGAGGCGGGCTGCACGATGTTGGGGCGTGAGCGGAAGACGGCCTAACGGTGTGCGGGACCGTAGCCCAGCTTCATGGAGACGGTTGCGAATGGTCCTCGCCGATACCCCAGGAGCAACAGTGTCCCTAATTTGCTGGGAAGTGGCGGTGCGGTCCCCTACGGCACTGCGTAGGATCCTACGGTCTTGGCGTGCATCCGTGCGTCGCTGCGGTCCGGTCCCAGGTCGACGGGTACGTGCACCTTACGCCGACCACTGGCGACAACATCGATGTACTGTGGAGACCTCACGCCCTACGTGTTGAGCAATTCGGCGGTACGTCCACCCGGCCTCCCGCATGCCCACTATACGCCCTCGCTCAAAGTCCGTCAACTGCACATACGGTTCACGTCCACGCTGTCGCGGCATGCTACCAGTGTTAAAGACTGCGATGGAGCTCCGTATGCCACGGCAAACTGGCTGACACTGACGGCGGCGGTGCACAAATGCTGCGCAGCTAGCGCCATTCGACGGCCAACACCGCGGTTCCTGGTGTGTCCGCTGTGCCGTGCGTGTGATCATTGCTTGTACAGCCCTCTCGCAGTGTCCGGAGCAAGTATGGTGGGTCTGACACACCGGTGTCAATGTGTTCTTTTTTCCATTTCCAGGAGTGTATATATATATATATATATATATATATATATATAATCTGCTCCTGTAAGAAATTTTTCTGGCGGAGCCCTGTGCAATGCTGGCCGATAGATTTGTGATGTATAAAAAGAAATAACTGATTTTTCTTTACAATAATCGGGATGACAATGGATTGGAGAAATTAGTAAATTTTTTAAATTGAGATGAATGATTGCCAAAAGTTAATTTTTACAAGAAAGATTATTATTAACAGATTTTTTAAAACATTTACATGGGACTTGATATAACAATAATACACATGCGCGACGCTGCTTTTACTTTATACTACAACGCCCAGGCACCGCCATCGCTCCCCACGAGTGGCCTAGCCAACTCCATACACACGACTGCTCGCTAGCAACAACTTACTGCTACTACTACACAGTTCCTACTGCATACAACACTGCTATCTGGTCTGAGATTCTCTTGTAGCTTACATATCGCAGGCAGCGCGTGAGCAATCCATCGAAATTACATCTGCTCGAGTGCGCTAGCAACAAATTCCTTAGTCACGGACCTCCTACAAACTTCAGGATCCTCTTGCAGCAGCTCCCTGTCTAGCCTGAGCGAGAGGGTGTAGCAATTTGTTCTGTTGTTTTTCAATGTCGCAGCATTTTACAACATTTAGCATAATTTTGCGAGCTTGTATCCGAATCACAGCTCTCTTTCCACGAATAGGAGTCGAGAAGGAGTTGAAGGGTACCTTTGATGAAGCAGAATCATCATTATTCGATTTAAAGACAAATAAAAATCACAAATCGCTTCACAAGTCACGACTCGGCAAGGCGTAAGTCCGGAAACAGTGTGTATTCCACGTCACACATTATTGGAGCTAAAGTTGGTAGCGACTGGAAACAAGTGAATATCGTGCCGAAATCACACAGTCTTTCGACTTTTATTTAAACAATTACTCCTGTAAATCACTTCGGTAAAGCTCTTTAGAAATTCACAAATAGTACAGAATAACCGACAGCATTATGAGAGACGACATAATAAACAAAAAGCCAATGAAGATAGCAAAGAACGAGCTGATAACGGCAAAAATAAACAAACTGTGTCCTGCGTAAGGCTGAATTCCTCTCCAATTTTCTTTATAAGCAAGGAAAGCAAGAAGAACTTCAACATGTGAGAGATCATAATTCGAGTCACTCAATATAATTTAGTTCACTGCAAAGGGCAAAACAAACGAGAATAGCTGCATATGAACAATCACTGTTACAAAGCTGATGTTTAACTCACAGGCATCGATCTGCGCAATTAAGACAAATGCCATGCGCGTCCACAAATCTTTCATCCGTAACTGTGGATATTAGAATATTGTAAACCACTTCAACCCGTTCGGTATGCTGAAGTTCTGACGGTAAACTTGCACGTTTTCTAAATTTTCGTCTGTCGAAGTCTGACCTCGTAACTCATATTTCATATATGACTTCTACGACTTTCAATACAACACAGCTTGTCACACTCTCGATGCGTTCCTTAAGTTAAAACTTAAAGTTACTGAAACGGATTTTATGAAATTTGTTGCAGAATATTTCGCCAACTTCGGGATGTCAAATGAACTCCTCTTACAAGTAGTTGTCATATCTTGCATACTGTTAGGTGATAGCCATAGAGTTCAAAGCCAAATGAATGTTAATTCATCACAAAGTTATATCATGTTAACGTTCAGTTTAATATGCGTTGCATTGTGTACTTGCAAATTGTGCAAGAAAAATATTGATAGCGTCACTGATTTTATATGGAACATTATTTATGTCGTACGTACTGGACAAACAGTAGTCAGACCATCAAGCAAAGATCGTAATGGATAAAGTGTCCTAGAACAGTTTTGCCGTCGCTTTTTCGATAACTGCAGAAGTGATCTTCATCAATATAAACAACGCAGGAATGGTCCAGGCATAAAACAGCTGGTGGCACGAAGAAAGTATGATGTACGTGTATTTGTGTGGAATGAGGAAGTCATCATTTCTGCATCTTAGCTCCTGCCAATATCACTTACTCATCTATCATACCCAGGAAACTGATCATTCAAGCCAATAAACCGTCAATTCGTCCCGAATGGGTAATGACAATGACTTAGATGATATCAGTCATTATTATAGATCGCTTTTAATGTAGAAATAGACTGAAATCGTAATCTTCATATTGGTTTCCTTCTATTTTTAACCACAAAATATTTACTAATTTCGAAGATGTGCCCACTCATATCCACTTCGTCCCAGGTCTCTATTCAGAAATTTTTTATTTTATCCATAATGGTTGCTGTTAAACTTCGTGCCTGATTCCTTAAGGGGTAAGGCTGAAGAAAATGCGCTAGCACTCATAACTGAAGGTGTTCTTCATTTTAAAGGAAGAGAAGGAGGAACCACATACAGGACCTGTTTCACACTTATTCCCATCTTCATCTTTACACATGCATTGTTTTAACTGCTTAATGTAAGAGGCAAATTATGCAATGTTGACTAAGGAAGCGTAAGTGAATGCACTGAAAATGGCAGAATGACAAGAGTTGAATATACTAAAGGACATACGATCAGATCGATTCTCTAGATATTTGACTCGAAGTTGGTCATTCGAAGCACCGTAGTTCCATATTCACAGACTAAAAAGAATGCTATAAACTGTGAACAAAACATGCGTCACACCCTAGTACAGAAATTATGGTCAGAGATCGGAACTAAGAGATCGAGATGCTGCACACTCATTACAAGTTATGAAAGTTATTATATGATTTTAGAACCAAACTGTCAAATTATAATAAGTAACATCGTCGCTGTAAAATTTACTTTCTTTCTTCATTACAAGAGCCCTTACATATAACCGAGCGAGGTAGCGCAGTGGTTAGACACTGGACTCGCATTCGGGAGGACAACGGTTTAATCCCGCGTCCGGCCATCCTGATTTAGGTTTTCCGTGATTTCCCTAAATCGCTCCAGGCAAATGCCGGGATGGTTCCTTTCAAAGGGCACGGCCAACTTCCTTCCACGTCCTTCCCTAATCCGATGAGACCGATGACCTCGCTGTCTGGTCTCCTTCCCCGAAACAACCAACCAACCTTACATATTTTATTGGCAGCTGCGAGAAGGCTTCCTTACACCTATTTTTTCCCCGGAGCAGTGTCTGGCACAATATCGCTTATATAAAGGAAATTTAAAATATGTACACAAATGGAACATTAAGTGCAAAGAGATCTTCAGGTCGTTCGGAAATTCCCGTTACAAGCTTCTAGGAACCTATGTCAGAAACATGACATTTTTCTTCTACGACGGTTTCAATTCAGAACCAAACTCGTCCACTTCTGCTTCAGGAATTGAAATGAGCGTGACAGTACAATTATTACGTAACAATTCGGAAACATAACGAAACATCCATGTGTCACTTAAGCACAACTGTTGTATTAACAGACGTTACGTGTTTACATTATTCCAGAACAAAAAATAAAATAAACAGCTTATTGTGTGTACAGAACATTACTTATGCATTACGATAGCGGCTCGAGGTAGCAACCACCAACATTGTTACAGATATTGTACCTACGAAACATGCTCTGATACACACACTCCATGCTCACCTGGTGTCTCTTCAGTTTTAGTGCAGCACATCTTCCTCTGTCTCTACAGGAGTTCCATAAATTAAACTCTGCATACGGCCGTACAAGCAGTAGTCCGTACACAGTTGCATGCGAGGACAAGCAGTTCTGAGAATTTTCTGTTTCCATCGGCAGATGTGGACGTGTTACTGGTATACCTACTAATATCGCGTAGGGCCCACGCGAGCACGCAGAAGTGCCGAAGTGCCATAACCCGACGTGACATGGACTCGACTAATGTCTGAAGTAGTGCTGGAGGAAAAAGACACCTTAAATCCTGCAGGACTCTCCACAAATCCGTAAGAGTACGAGGAGATGGAGATTTCTTTCTAAGAGCATGTTGTAAGGCATCCCAGTATGTCAATAATATTCATGTCTGGGGAGTCTGGTGGGAAGCACAAGTGTTTGAACTCAGATGAGTGTTCCTGGAGCCACTCTGTAGAAATTCTGGACGGGTGAGGTGTCGCATTTTCCTGCTGGAGCTGCCCAAATCCGTCGCAGTGCACAATGGACATGGGTGGATGCAGGTGATCAGACAGGATGCTTACGCACGTGTCACCTGTCAGAGTCGTATCTAGACGTATCAGGGGTCCCATATCACTCACACTGCACACGTCCCACACCATTACAGTGTCTCCACCAGCTTGATTAGTCCCCTGTTGACATGCAGAGTCCATGGATTCATGAGATTGTCTCCATGCTCGTATACGTCCATCCGCTCGATACAATATGAAACGAAACTCGCCCGACCAGGGAACGTGTTTGAAGTCATCAACAGCCCAATGTCGGTGTTGACGGGCCCAGGCGAGGCGTAAAGCTTTATGTCGTGCAGTCGTCAAGGGTAACCGAGTGGGCCTTCGGCTTCGAAAGCCCATATCGACGATATTACGTTGAATGGTTCGCATGCTGACACTAACTGATGGCCCAGCATTGAAATCTGCAGCAATTTGCTGAAGGCTTGCACTTTTGTCACGTTGAACGGTTCTCTTCAGTCGCCGTTGGTCCGTTTCTTGCAGGATCTTTTTCCGGCCGCAGCGATGTCGGAAATTTGATGTTTTACCGGATTCCTGATATTCACGGTACGCTCGTGAAACGGTCGTACGGGAAAATCCCCACTTCATCGCTACCTCGGAGATGCTGTGTCCCATAGCTCGTGCGCCGTCTATAACAAGAATTTCGAACTCACTTAAATCTTGATAACCTGCCATTGTAGCAGCAGTGACCGATCTCACAACTGCGCCAGACACTTGTTGTCTTATACAGGCGTTGCCGACCGCAGCGTCGTTTTGTGCGTGTTTACATATCTCTGTATTTGAATACGCTTGCCCGTACCAGTTTCTTTGGTGCTTCAGTGTACATCGGAATTGAAATCGTCGTAGAACGGTAACAGTATGTTTCCGGACATGAGCTCCTATTCAAAATCTTATGTACTCATTCCCCTCTACAAGCTCTAGAATTTTGTAACGAGGCTTTCCGGAGACACTGCACATTAACACGCTAAAGTTTCAGAGTATTTTACCGAGCGAGGTGGTGCTGTGGTTAGCACATTGGACTCGAATTCGGGAGGACGACGGTTAGTCCCGCGTCCAGCCATCCTTATTCAGGTTTTCCGTGATTTCCCTAAATCGCTTCAGGCAAATGCCGGGAGGGTTCCTTTGAAAGGGCACGGCCGACTTCCTTCCCCATCCTTTCCTAATCCGATGAGACCGATGACCTCGCAGTTTGGTCTCTTCCTCCCAAATCAACCCAACCCTAACCATTTCAGAGTATTTTAATTTGGATGTAATGATCTTACGAGCTAAGGGGTTAAATCATGAAAGACTTTCATGATTTTGGTTGCCGGGGGACAGTAATTAACAGGTTTTGTTTCTATACTAATGGCCATTAAAATTGCTACACCAAGAAGAAATGCAGATGATAAACGGGTATTCATTGGACAGATATATTATACTAGAACTGACATGTGATTACATTTTCACGCAATTTGGGTGCATAGATCCTGAGAAATCAGTACCCAGAACAACCACTTCTGGCCTTAATAACGGCCTTGATACGCCTGGGCATAGTGTCAAACAGAGCTTGGATAGCGTGTACAGGTACAGCTGCCCATGCAGCTTCAACATCATACCACAGTTCATCAAGAGTAATGAATGACTGGCGTATTGTGACGAGCCAGTTGCTCGCCTACCATTGACCAGACATTTTCAATTGGTGAGAGATCTGGAGAATGTGCTGGCCAGGGCAGCAGTCGAACATTTTCTGTGTCCAGAAAGGCCCGTACAGGACCTGCAACGTGCGGTCGTGCGTTATCCTGCTGAAATGTAGAGTATCGCAGGGACCGAATGAAGGGCAGAGCCACGGATCGTAACACATCTGAAATGTAACGTCCAAGGTGCCGTCAGTGCAAACAAGAGATGACCGAGACGTGTAACCAATGGCACCCAATACCATGACGGCGGGTGACACGCCAGTATGGCGATGACGAATACTAGCTCCCAATGTGCATTCACCGCGATGTCGCCAAACACGGATATGACCATCATGATGCTGTAAACAGAACCTGGATTTATCCGAAAAAATGACGTTTTGCCATTCGTGCACCCAGGTTCGTCGTCGAGTACACCATCGCAGGTGCTTCTGCCTGTGATGCAGCGTCAAGGGTAACGGCAGCCATGGTTTCCGAGCTGATAGTCCATGTTGCTGCAAACGTCGTTGAACTGTTCGTGGAGATAGTTGTTGTCTTGCAAACGTCCGTATCTGTTGACTCAGGGATCTAGACGTGGCTGCACGATCCGTTACTGCCACGCGGATAAGATGCCTGTCATCTCGACTGTTAGTGGTACGAGGCCGCTGGGATCCAGCAATGCGTTCCGTATTACCCTCCTGAACCCACCGATTCCATATTCTGCTAACAGTCATTGGATCTCAACCAACGCGAACAGCAATGTCGCGATACGATAAACCGCTATCGCGATAGGCCACAATCCGACCTTTATTAAAGTGATGGTACGCATTCCTCCTCCTTACACGAGGCATCACAACAACGTTTCACCAGGTGACGCTGGTCAACTGCCGTTTGTGTATGAGAAATCGGTTGGAAACTTTCCTCATGTCAGCACGTTGTAGGTGTCGCTACCGGCGCCAACCTTGTGTGAATGCTCTGAAAAGCTAATCATTTGCTTATCACAGCATCTTCATCTTGTCGGTTAAATTTCGCGTCTGTAGCACGTCATCTTCGTGGTGCAGCAATTTTAATGGCCAAGGCTGGGTTAGTTGGAACTGTGGATGTTTGTATAGAGTCCTACAAAGAGGTTCATTTTCTTCATTGTTGGGGCATTCATATGTAGGGCAGCTACTGGTTTGTTAGCACGGTAACCCGATCAAATTTTCAGGATCGCACACTTCCGTGCGCTTCACTTTCAGGGAATACTGTCTCGTGATCTGGAAGCAGCTGTTGCTATGTCTGTATGGTGAGTGCTTGCAGCGCCTGCAGCACGGCCAACAGGTCCGCGCCCCCAGGTAACGGTGCCGGCGCGGGCAGCTGTGGGCCCCTGAAACCCGACCCCCACACGTCACGGCCCAGTGCACCTGCACTCGCAGCCAGCCGCCTCCGCTGTCTCTTTGCTGCCACTAGAGACCACGCAGGCTACGGTGGGCGATGCTCAGTGACCAGTTTTCGTCTAAGGCGCTGGGCGAATTCATACGTTGTTCCGAAGGGGAGGTCGACAGTGCTTTGCCCCCTTTCCGTCGGTCGGCCATGACAGAAACGAGGTGCACACACCCTGCAGTCTTTCTCAAACGATTTCACAGGAACTATTCTGAAAAAAAAATCATTTTTGCATTACTTATAGCTCCTCTCTCTTCCAGTTGATGCTCACGACAGTGGCACGTGATCATTCGACCATCCTCGTCGTTTTTGAGATACTCGGTCACAGGCTCTGCATAATAATAATGGATCAGAGACACTAATTTAAAAGAGGAAAACAGACATAGAAAACATTCAGAAAAAGGAACGGAAGATCGTAAGAAAAAGTTTAGGCCCAAAACTTGTATATGAACAGTATCGGCTGAGAGGCAAACAGGAAATCAAAAAATACTCTAATATTCACAGTGGCATTAGAAAATGCAGATTAAGAATCTATAGGCACATCAAAAGAATGAATCCGGACAAACTTACAAAACAAATAGTTGAATTCTATTAAAACAGGAGTAAATCTAAAACAGACCCAATGAAACTGATTGGCCAAACCAAAACAGATCTGCCGGCCGCGGTGGTCTAGCGGTTCTAGACGCTCAGTCCGGAACCGCGCGACTGCTACGGTCGTAGGTTCGAATCCTGCCTCGGGCATGGATGTGTGTGATGTCCTTAGGATAGTTAGGTTTAAGTAGTTCTAAGTTCTAGGGGACTGATGACCTCAGACGTTGAGTCTCATAGTGCTCAGAGCCATTTGAACCATTTTGAACCAAAACAGATCTGAAACTAGCAGGAATTACACCAAAGGATATCCAAAACAGGGAATTCTTCAGATCCAAAATTCACAACTGGAAAGTTGACCAAGAGGAGAAACCAAAGAAGACTGGAACAAGGTGGTCTCAAGAAAGAAGAGAAGCCCGCAGCAAAAGAATGAAAGAAGTATGGGCACAAAGAAAGGCTGATTCATCCCACTAAGTACTTTGCGCAGTCCTAATGCGCTCATTCGCAAATATATATATATCTCCATTAAGATAAGTGACTTTTGCAAAGGGAAGATATATATGTCCCACATATAGACATCAGTATGTGCGACAACAATGGATATAAATCACTATGTATACTTCAGATTATGTTTGCTTATTGAGAAATTACAATTATTTAAGGTTATATTATGGATCATGTGAGTTTTGTTAATGAGCTATGGAACATGTAAGTTTTGACAATCCCCTTTTTAGATCTTGTCAGTTTTGGTACTGAACTGTTTGGACGATGTTGGTTTCGCGGGAACTATCGTGTTGCGACTCGATATGCAACACTTTTTGGTTCCGACTGCAAGCCACTTTCTCTTCTACAGTGTATATATAATATTACATTCCAATGTTATTCGTGATAAATATCAATTAATCGTCTTTTATGGACTTTGCTTGTGTTAGTTTACAGAAGATATTCTCTAGTTTGGAATACCGTTTGCAGTTTCATGAAAGAAATGTCTACCGTGCACATTTCTTCAGTTTAATGATAAAAGAAAATTATAAATTTTCCATTCATGAGAACTAATTATTGATCACAAAGAAAAGTAGAATATTATAATCAGGAAAAATAATTCAAACTTGTTAAGCATTCTTCTTTGAGAAGAAAGAAACTATCAAATCCCAAAGGACAATAAGCTACTAAAATAAAACTGAAGATTTGAAGGAGATTCACTTCTAAAACCGAAAATAATTTTACTCTTCTATGTCTATATCACAACATTAAGTTCCTCTTGAATCATGTCACACATACACTCATGATCAGTTTGATCCAATGTATTCTCATGCTTATAGAACTTGACCTCCCCAATTTCTCTCCAGTTTTCCCCATAATGGGCAGTCAGGAGTGTTTCAGCGTCCCTCCTTTTCTCTGAAGAGAGTGAATTCTTTGGTTGGATGAGTTAGGGATGTGTAAGTGCACTTACTCCAGATTTAAAAACAGATTTAAACACTCCAAGGTCATTTCTGGATGCTGTGAACGTTTCCTTGGCCTTCCTATTTCTCCAACGGGTGAAACGTTTTCTTCCATTGCTTGTGTCTCAAATCAGTTGTATTCCAACCACTATATTGAATTATATTCACCACAATAACTGAACAGAACGGAAAACGCACTCCACTGGCACCAATATTTACTACTACACAAGAAAATGGCGCCGAGTGAGCTAATCGCTGACTGGTCAAGATGAGGTAGGGACAAAACTCACAAGATCCCGCGGATCATGAGACTTTGGAAACTAACCATGAAGTTTAACACCGGTGTTCTCAAGGATCTTGTGCCAAATGTGAATAGCATTTTCGTGAATTATGTACTACGTATAAAGCTATATGAGAATATAGTATAAAGCTATATGAGAATATGTCGTCATCTCAATTTTCATTATTTTGGAGCATGTGAGTTATGACTCTAACCTACACATACATAAAATATTCCCTTTGCAAAAGTCACTTATCTTAATGGGTTTCCACATTTGCAGCCCATATCTTCACTAGGGTGATCCCCTGTCAGTGTCTGCTCCCCTTACATACATTTGCTCCCGCTTCACGTGCCCGCAAAACCACCACGCAGCATGCACCGTCGCGTGGTCATAATGTTTTGTCTGTTAACTGTAGAGGCTAATAACAAAGTAAACGATGGATAGTTTCAACTAAATACAGAGGCGTGTAACCTCCCCCTCACTTATCGACCTTAATGACAGTGAAAAATTAAACCGCGTGTACCTAATGGAAATTTGGGAAAAGCAATTGTCACCGAAGTTAATCTGTCGGTAAAGAGGGAGGAAAGCGTTACATCTAAATGAAAGGAAAAATGCAAATGAAATTGGTGGAAATTAATTTTGAGAAAAGGGTAAAATTAATAAAGAAAGTAAATGTGCGATCGTTACGTTAACAAGTAATTGGCGTTAATTAGATATTTGAGATTTGGGGAAAATTACGGTCGCCAGTCCTATGGACAACTACTATAATAACTGAAAATGAAAGATTAATGCACATATAATTAGCACTAAAAGCGTGGCAACTGAAGGTTGACACGTGTTGTGTGAAAACTGAATGTTTGTCCGAAGTAATAAATTTCGGTACGCTCTGACTTAATTTAGCAAAAGAATTAATAAAACCGGAAAATTGAAAGTTAATTTAGTGACTGAAATTAATAGTGAGCTTTGTTTCTCAAGCACTACGAAATTCAATAAAATAAGGTTAGTCTTGGGCTACCTCAAGAATCATTTCAAAAGCTACTTGAATCTACACAATTTAGAAATAAGAGATTTAACTTTGAACTTGAATTTAATGATTCTGAACAATTAACAATAGTAAAATTTAGTAAGTACCAAGTTGAGCTGGAGTCACAAATAAGCTAAAATACGGTAACAAAACTCGCACTCTTAATCTGTGCTTGTGTAATCTAAATATTGTAGCCAGCTATGAATGCCTTAACTGAACTTTGAAACTAAAGCAGTGAAATCGAATGATGCTGGCGTTTGAATTTAAACGACACTCGGGTTCATTCCGGAAAAGGAAGGGACCCTGCTTGGTAATGCAATTGGGACAATGAGCAACAAAGGATCATGCTAAGTTGCTGTAATTTTGTGAGGCAAATGGAACAATTTTAAAAGCTGATGTCTGCCATACAGTTCTAAAACTTTACGTGCTTCCAGTCTTCCTTGTTGGTCGATTGATGGTTTGAAGTCGTCGATCGAGGAGGTGGCGACAATCACTTATTGTCAGCCGTCGCTGTTGCAGAAGATGGATGTTGGCGCGCCTTCTTCTCGACACGGTCTCCAGCCGAAACGGGCTCTTGATGTGTGCCAGCTAACGCTTCCCGTCCGCGACACCGTGTCAGAAACTAACATAGCAAGTCGAGCGCAATTACATGCTGCCAAACCCCGGAAGCGCGGCAACTCGCGGGAGCTTCACACAACACACCTGCTCTACCGCCCTACTCCAGCCAGACTACGCTCTGCCCGTGCTCCATGCGGCAGAGTTAACACTACCAAAGATCCTAAACACTATGGTTCTCCATACGACCTATCGATGTAATCGTTCGATAGCATAGTTTCCCGTAGGCAAGACCCAGCGTAAAAATACAAATAATATTTACAAAACAAAGCAATTATACATCGACACACACACTATATATACACTCCTGGAAATTGAAATAAGAACACCGTGAATTCATTGTCCCAGGAAGGGGAAACTTTATTGACACATTCCTGGGGTCAGATACATCACATGATCACACTGACAGAACCACAGGCACATAGACACAGGCAACAGAGCATGCACAATGTCGGCACTAGTACAGTGTATATCCACCTTTCGCAGCAATGCAGGCTGCTATTCTCCCATGGAGACGATCGTAGAGATGCTGGATGTAGTCCTGTGGAACGGCTTGCCATGCCATTTCCACGTGGTGCCTCAGTTGGACCAGCGTTCGTGCTGGACGTGCAGACCGCGTGAGACGACGCTTCATCCAGTCCCAAACATGCTCAATGGGGGACAGATCCGGAGATCTTGCTGGCCAAGGTAGTTGACTTACACCTTCTAGAGCACGTTGG
The DNA here is from genome assembly GCF_023864275.1 of Schistocerca cancellata. Lineage (NCBI taxonomy): Eukaryota > Metazoa > Arthropoda > Insecta > Orthoptera > Acrididae > Schistocerca > Schistocerca cancellata. Next base: position 99,335,754 of record NC_064628.1, on the reverse strand, counting down.
GTGGCACGGGATACATGCGGACGTGCATTGTCCTGTTGGAACAGCAAGTTCCCTTGCCGGTCTAGGAATGGCAGAACGATGTGTTCGATGACGGTTTGGATGTACCGTGCACTATTCAGTGTCCCCTCGACGATCACCAGTGGTGTACGGCCAGTGTAGGAGATCGCTCCCCACACCATGATGCCGGGTTTTGGCCCTGTGTGCCTCGGTCGTATGCAGTCCTGATTGTGGCGCTCACCTGCACGGCGCCAAACACGCATACGACCATCATTGGCACCAAGGCTGAAGCGACTCTCATCGCTGAAGACGACACGTCTCCATTCGTCCCTCCATTCACGCCTGTCGCGACACCACTGGAGGCGGGCTGCACGATGTTGGGGCGTGAGCGGAAGACGGCCTAACGGTGTGCGGGACCGTAGCCCAGCTTCATGGAGACGGTTGCGAATGGTCCTCGCCGATACCCCAGGAGCAACAGTGTCCCTAATTTGCTGGGAAGTGGCGGTGCGGTCCCCTACGGCACTGCGTAGGATCCTACGGTCTTGGCGTGCATCCGTGCGTCGCTGCGGTCCGGTCCCAGGTCGACGGGCACGTGCACCTTCCGCCGACCACTGGCGACAACGTCGATGTACTGTGGAGACCTCACGCCCCACGTGTTGAGCAATTCGGCGGTACGTCCACCCGGCCTCCCGCATGCCCACTATACGCCCTCGCTCAAAGTCCGTCAACTGCACATACGGTTCACGTCCACGCTGTCGCGGCATGCTACCAGTGTTAAAAGACTGCGATGGAGCTCCGTATGCCACGGCAAACTGGCTGACACTGACGGCGGCGGTGCACAAATGCTGCGCAGCTAGCGCCATTCGACGGCCAACACCGCGGTTCCTGGTGTGTCCGTTGTGCCGTGCGTGTGATCATTGCTTGTACAGCCCTCTCGCAGTGTCCGGAGCAAGTATGGTGGGTCTGACACACCGGTGTCAATGTGTTCTTTTTTCCATTTCCAGGAGTGTATATATATATAAAGACACAGAAATGTCATATCTTCAGGTAATAAAATAAGGAAAAAATTTATAGTACAATAGATGGAAATAGGAGGATATGCATTTCTGGCGTTACAGGCGTGAACCGTTGGAGGTTACAGACGAAGGTCAATGACGAACGATGCTGCGGCAAGCTGCAGCGAGATGGTGGCTGATGTCAGTGTATGGGTGGCTCCTTACTTGCAAAGTTCTTGATCAATCCTGAACTTGTGTTTCACCTATATTAGCCTCGCTGTTAATGTGACGACACACATTGGTCGTCCATTTTTGTTGTTGGTGCCTGTGATTTGTGGTTGGGCAGCAGTGTGCGATTTGCAGAGGAGGATGAGGGGATTTCCCCCCATCTGCATCAGACCATCCCCTCCTCTGGTTTCAGTTTATGCATCCCAACCTGTGATGTTTATTTCCCACGCACTGGAGTAAAACTTTACCTATAATTTAAATTTGTGGAGCCGAACACTGAAAGTTTTTTAATACAGTCTTACTATTAATACTATTAATATGTTTGCTTATTAATTTTGAAAAAGTGTTATGCAGTAGTTAAGCATTTCAAAACATTTAGAACTAAATGACAAGACGACGCACGCCACATTTCCACAATGTCGCAAGACGTCGCCCCAGCGTAAACGAGGCTTTAGAGCCAGGTTTGTATTGTATGGTGGATGTGATGTGTTGCGTACGAAACTAAAACCTGCAATCAGATCCAAACTTCGTGGAAAACTGTGAATAGGTGTCATCGTGCAGCAAGATAACGCTAGCGCACATTCTGCCAAACGGACAGCCGACGCAATAAAGGAGTTCAGGTTCGAGCTGCTGGAACATCCAGCATACAGTCCAGACCTGGCTCCAAGCGATTTTCACATGTTTGGACCCTTAACGGAAGCACTACAGGAAAGAAGATTTGAAAGTGATGAAGACGTCATTTCTGCGGTGCAAAATTGGTTACAGATGCAAACGATAAACGTATTTTCTGATGAAATAAAAAAAAACTCGTAAAACGTCGAGAAAACTGCATTGAAGTCCAGGGAGGTTACGTAGAAAAATAACGCATGTTTCTGTTTTCTATCATCAGAATAAGTACAGCTTTTCACAAATGTGCCTTTACTTTTTGAATTCCCCTCGTATACCTGTATGTAGATGATTTTTGTAAATAAGCTTTACCTGTAATGTACTTTTAAAGATACAACAAGGGATGGCTTTTCTGATGGTGCATACGCGTGAATAATGAGTTTCGGCATTAACATCTATTTATAGATAACTGTTTAACCATGGGTAACGCCACGGTCCAAGCAAGTAACATATATAATTATACTAACCCCCCTAAGACATCCCCCCCCCCCCACTGCTAAAAGCACAAATCGCACACTGCTGCGCAGCCAGTGAGGCGCCTGTGGAAGAGTGCCCGGAACTGTCCGCTTCTGCGCATCGCTGGTGAGGCCCGAGCGCCTGCCGATGGCGACCGGGGCGACCTTGAAGGCGCCCCTGTCCGCTACCTGCGCTGTCGCCGTCACTGCACGGACCAAACACGGCTCGCCCGCGTTTAGGCCATGCGGTGCTGCTGCAATGCGTGGGCCACTGTTTTCCCGACCCCTCCGCCGGGATTTCTTCGCTTTCCCGCAACGCTTTCTTCCTCCATCCAACAATGCTATGCGTCTCTCAATACGGATACAGACTGTTCAGCCAAAACGTTTTGACCACCGACTTACTATCGATATAAACCCGACCAGGCGATAGTAGCTTCATCTGTCGAGGAATGACTGCTAGTCACACACATGCACGATCTCCTGATATCGCGTCGGACTTTCTTTTTCCCCGGCCGGCCGCGGTGGTCTAGCGGTTCTGGCGCTGCAGTCCGGAACCGCGGGACTGCTACGGTCGCAGGTTCGAATCCTGCCTCGGGCATGGGTGTGTGTGATGTCCTTAGGTTAGTTAGGTTTAAGTAGTTCTAAGTTCAAGGGGACTTATGACCTAAGATGTTGAGTCCCATAGTGCTCAGAGCCATTTCTTTTTCCCGACGTAGCGCGGCAGCTCGACGTGGCATGGACTCCACAAGCCGTTGGAAGTCCCCTGCAGAAATACTGGACCAGGCTGCGCTCTACAGCCGTCCATAATTGCGGAAGTGTTGCCAGTGCAGAAGTTTGTGCACGGTCTGACCTCTCGATTGTGTCCCATAAATGTTCGATGGGATTCATGTCGGACGATATGGGTGGCCAAATAAATCGCTCGAACTGTTCTTCAAACCAATCGTGAACAATTGTGGCACTGTGACATGGCACTTTGTCATCAGTAAAAATTCCGCCGTTCTTTGGGAACATCAAAGTCAATGAATGACTGCAAATGGTCTCCAAGTAGCCAAAAGTCACCATTTCCAGTCAATGATCAGTTCAATTGGACCAGAGCACTCAGTCCATTCCATGTAAACTCAGCGTACACCAATATGGAGCCATCAGTAGCTTGCACAGTGCCTTGTTGTCAACGTGGCTTCATGGAGTCTGCGCCACAGTCTAAACCTACTGTCAGGTCTTACCAACTGAAACTGAGACTCCTCTGACCAGAGCACGGTTTTTCGTCTAGGGTCGAAACGATATGGTCACGAGTCCAGGAAAGACACACGCGTCGTTCGCCTGCTGCCATAACCCATTAATGCCAAATTTCGCCCCACTGACGTAACGGTTACGCTCGTCGTACATTCCACTTTGATTTCTGCAGTTATTTCACTTACTTCAAAAAATGTTCAAATGTGTGTGAAATCTTATGGGACTTAACTGCTCAGGTAATCAGTCCCTAATCTTACACACTACTTAACCTAAATTATCCTAAGGACAAACACACACACCCATGCCCGAGGGAGGACTCGAACCTCCGCCAGCACCTATTTCACTCAGTGTTGGTAGTCTGTCAGCACTTGCAACTGTACGCAAACGCCGCTGCTCTCCGTCGCTAAATGAAGGCCATCGGCCACTGCGTTGTCTGTTATGAGAGGCAATGGCTGAAATTTGGTATTCTCCTCACACTCTTGACACAGAGGTTTTCGAAATATTGAATTCCCTAACGATTTCCGAAATGATATATGCCGTGCATCTAGCTCCAACTGCCATTCCGCGTTCAAACTGTGTTAATTCCCGTCGTGTGACCATAAGTGTTGTGTACATACACTCCTGGAAATGGAAAAAAGAACACATTGACACCGGTGTGTCAGACCCACCATACTTGCTCCGGACACTGCGAGAGGGCTGTACAAGCAATGATCACACGCACGGCACAGCGGACACACCAGGAACCGCGGTGTTGGCCGTCGAATGGCGCTAGCTGCGCAGCATTTGTGCACCGCCGCCGTCAGTGTCAGCCAGTTTGCCGTGGCATACGGAGCTCCATCGCAGTCTTTAACACTGGTAGCATGCCGCGACAGCGTGGACGTGAACCGTATGTGCAGTTGACGGACTTTGAGCGAGGGCGTATAGTGGGCATGCGGGAGGCCGGGTGGACGTACCGCCGAATTGCTCAACACGTGGGGCGTGAGGTCTCCACAGTACATCGATGTTGTCGCCAGTGGTCGGCGGAAGGTGCACGTGCCCGTCGACCTGGGACCGGACCGCAGCGACGCACGGATGCACGCCAAGACCGTAGGATCCTACGCAGTGCCGTAGGGGACCGCACCGCCACTTCCCAGCAAATTAGGGACACTGTTGCTCCTGGGGTATCGGCGAGGACCATACGCAACCGTCTCCATGAAGCTGGGCTACGGTCCCGCACACCGTTAGGCCGTCTTCCGCTCACGCCCCAACATCGTGCAGCCCGCCTCCAGTGGTGTCGCGACAGGCCTGAATGGAGGGACGAATGGAGACGTGTCGTCTTCAGCGATGAGAGTCACTTCTGCCTTGGTGCCAATGATGGTCGTATGCGTGTTTGGCGCCGTGCAGGTGAGCGCCACAATCAGGACTGCATACGACCGAGGCACACAGGGCCAACACCCGGCATCATGGTGTGGGGAGCGATCTCCTACACTGGCCGTACACCACTGGTGATCGTCGAGGGGACACTGAATAGTGCACGGTACATCCAAACCGTCATCGAACCCATCGTTCTACCATTCCTAGACCGGCAAGGGAACTTGCTGTTCCAACAGGACAATGCACGTCCGCATGTATCCCGTGCCACCCAACGTGCTCTAGAAGGTGTAAGTCAACTACCCTGGCCAGCAAGATCTCCGGATCTGTCCCCCATTGAGCATGTTTGGGACTGGATGAAGCGTCGTCTCACGCGGTCTGCACGTCCAGCACGAACGCTGGTCCAACTGAGGCGCCAGGTGGAAATGGCATGGCAAGCCGTTCCACAGGACTACATCCAGCATCTCTACGATCGTCTCCATGGGAGAATAGCAGCCTGCATTGCTGCGAAAGGTGGATATACACTGTACTAGTGCCGACATTGTGCATGCTCTGTTGCCTGTGTCTATGTGCCTGTGGTTCTGTCAGTGTGATCATGTGATGTATCTGACCCCAGGAATGTGTCAATAAAGTTTCCCCTTCCTGGGACAATGAATTCACGGTGTTCTTATTTCAATTTCCAGGAGTGTAGTTCCGCGTAGTCAGCGCGTACACAACTTTCCCAATAGAGCGCGCCCCGCTAAGCACAACAGCGCAGGCGCAGCGCTCGTCCGTCTCCACACTACGAGATGGCGCTGTCATAGAGACGGACCACATTCTGCTTCCGCCCATCCGCATATTAATATGTAACGCAGCCAATGAGATTGCTGCTAACGTAGAACATTTTCTCCTCGCGGATCACACTCGCGCAGTGATACCTGTACGCTCGAGGTATTATAACGTGTGTACAGACCTCCGATTAGTCAGTCTGCGTTAGTCTATAGTCAAGTTTCAGTAGGCGCCTAATAAGAGTACCACATTCCTGTACATAGCCACGAAGATAAATGAATAGACACTTTGTCAAGTATCAGAGATATGTGAGAATAAGATTAACGTAATTTTATGATTTTTATTATTTTAATACATGTGTGTGAAAATTAATCAAGTTCTGTTTAAAGTTGGTTACCGTCAATCTGCTACTCTAAGCGTGCAAGTGTCATTTGTATCGTCTGACCTAAAGGCAGCCCGCATCTCGTGGTCGTGCGGTAGCGTTCTCGCTTCCCACGCCCGGGTTCCCGGGTTCGATTCCCGGCGGGGTCAGCGATTTTCTCTGCCTCGTGATGGCTGGGTGTTGTGTGCTGTCCTTAGGTTATTTAGGTTTAAGTAGTTCTAAGTTCTAGGGGACTGAGGACCACAGATGTTAAGTCCCATAGTGCTCAGAGCCATTTGAACCATGGCGGAAACCTTTACATAAGAATCACCCTGACTACAGTCCGCCTCTGGTAGCTGACTGATGCCGACACGGTAGGTCAGCGTGTTCGGTCAGAGGGCTGTATGCTCTCTGTAATAAAAAACTGAGCCAAGGCATCAACGATGAACTTCAACGGATGTCTTGTGACGTCCGCCCAGACCTAACGCAACGAACTATATCGAACAAAATGAAAAAAAAAGGTTAGCTACCCTCTGTAAAAAAAAAAAAAAAAAAAGTGGTCAGCACGACAGAATGTCAATCCTAAGGGCCCGGGTTCGATTCCCGGCTGGGTCGGAGATTTTCTCCGCTCAGGGACTGGGTGTTGTGTTGTCCTAATCATCACCATTTCATCCCCATAGACGCGCAAGTCGCAGAATCGGCGTCAACTCGAAAGACTTGCACCCGGCGAACGGTCTATCCGACGGGAGGCCCTAGTCACACGAGATTTACATTATTTTACCCTGCGTAAAAATCACAGCTGCACCAATACACTGCCCTTAGATACCTTGTGTACGCGATACAGCCGCCGTCTATGTAAGTGCCTATCGCTGTCACTGCTGGTGCTCTCACCTGCAGTCTGTGAGGGGCTACTTCACTTCGATCTCGAACGTAGTTGGGGGGCCACATTAATGCGACTGGACCCTATGTGATGAAGATGGGTTATGATCATCGAGAAATGGTACTCATTTGATTACTGTCGTTTGTGAGAACAATCGGTAAGGTAAAATACGTATACCAGTGTTTTCTGCGACGTTGAGGTCAGCCACCCGCGATGAGTGGTAACCTGCGTGCACAAAGGAGGTGACCGCGCGTTTGCCATTTAATTGTGGCGGTGACCTTTAGCGGCGGTCCGGCTGGCGAGTGCGACGCAGTAGGGCGCGTTGTCCGGTGAGTCTCCGCGCAGGTCACGGCCCCAGGTCAAAGTCCGGCGGAAGTCACCCCGCCGTGGCGGCGCAGCGGCCCCAGGGAGAGTACCTCGCTCGCCCAATGGTCGCTAGTCTTCCAAACGTAGCTGCCCTGTCCAAAGTAGAGTGGAAATTCGGCTCTCCTTTCTACATAACTCGGCAACTACTACAGAATAATAGTGTGGGGGTTGATACACATATCGGTCCAGAACGCTCTTACGGTCTACATCTAAATGATACTCCGCAAGACACCTAATGGAGTGAGGCGGAGACTACGTCTGGTACGGGCAAGTCTTCAGGTCCAGATTGTATACCGATTAGGTTCCTTTCAGGTTACGCTGATACAATAGCCCCCTACTTAGCAATCATATACAACCGCCCGCTCACCGATAGATCTGTATCTACAGATTGGAAAATTGCGCAGGTCGCACCAGTGTTTAAGAAGGGTAGTAGGAGTAATCCATCGAACTACAGACCTATATCATTGACGTCGGTTTGCAGTAGGGTTTTGGAGCATATACTGTGTTCAAACATTATGAATCACCTCGAAGGGAACGATCTATTGATACGTAATCAGCATGGTTTCAGAAAACATCGTCCTTGTGCAACGCAGCTAGCTCTTTATTCGCACGAAGTAATGGCCGCTATCGACAGGGGATCTCAAGTTGATTCCGTATTTCTAGATTTCCGGAAAGCTTTTGACACCGTTCCTCACAAGCGACTTCTAATCAAGCTGCGGGCCTATGGGGTATCGTCTCAGTTGTCCGACTGGATTCGTGATTTCCTGTCAGGAAGGTCGCAGTTCGTAGTAATAGGCAGAAAATCATTGAGTAAAATTGAAGTGATATCAAGTGTTCCCCAGGGAAGCGTCCTGTGACCTCTGCTGTTCCTGATCTATATAAATGACCTGGGTGACAAACTGAGCAGTTCTCTTAGGTTGTTCGCAGATGATACTGTCATTTACCGTCCAGTAAGGTCATCCGAAGACCAGTATCAGTTGCAAAGCGATTTAGAAAAGATTGCTGTATGGTGTGGCACGTGGCAGTTGACGCTAAATAACGAAAAGTGTGAGGTGATCCACACGAGTTCCAAAAGAAATCCGTTGGAATTCGATTACTCCATAAATAGTACAATTCTCAAGGCTGTCAATTCAACTAAGTACCTGGGTGTTAAAATTACGAACAACTTCAGTTGCAAGACCACATAGATAATATTGTGGGGAAGGCGAGCCAAAAGTTGCGTTTCATCGACAGGACACTTAGAAGATGCAACAAGTCGACTAAAGAGACAGCTTACACTACACTCGTTCGTCCTCTGTTAGAATATTGCTGCCCGGTGTGGGATCCTTACCAGGTGGGACTGACGGAGGACACCGAAAGGGTGCAAAAAAGGGCAGCTCGTTTTGTATTATCACGTAATAGCGGAGAGAGTGTGCAGATATGATACGCGAGTTGGGATGGAAGTCATTAAAGCAAAGACGTTTTTTGTCACGGTGAGATCTATTTACGAAATTTCAGTCACCTACTTTCTCTTCCGAATGCGAAAATATTTTGTTGAGTCCAACCTACATAGGTAGGAATGATCATCAAAATAAAATAAGAGATATCAGAGCTCGAACAGAAAGGTTTAGGTGTTCGTTTTTCCCGCGCGCTGTTCGGGAGTGGAATGGTAGAGAGATAGTATGATTGTAGTTCGATGAACTCTCTGCCAGGCGCTTAAATGTGAATTGCAGAGTAATGATGTAGATGTAGATGTACCAATACCCAGTACACCCCCCCCTCCCCAACCTCACGAACCTGTTTCAGTTGCGAATGGTGAATGCCGCGTGGGAAGAATGATTGTCGGCTTTAGAAGTCGTTTAACAACTGAAAATGCTATATTCTCTTTTCTCTGTGAGGTACTGGATGATCTAAACAAAAGCTTTCGAACGCTTGGCATATTTTTTGATTTAACTACGGCATCTTATTGTGTTGATCGCAAAATATTGCTCCAGAAGTTGGACCATTACGGAATACGGGGAATAGCTCAAAATTGGTTCACCTCTTACTTTAGCAACAGGCAGCAAAAGGTCACTTTTAACAATGTTGATAACGGCTGTGATGTGGGGTCTGACTGGGTTACCGTCAAGTGGGGGGGGGTGCCCCAAGGATCAGTCTTGGGGCCACTCCTGTTCCTTATTTACATAAATGATATGCCCTCTAGTATTACGGGTACCTCTAAAATATTTCTCTTTGCTGATGACACTAGCTTGGTAATAAAGGATGTTGTGTGCAACATTGGCTCGGTTTCAAATAGTATAATGCATGACCACAGTTCATGGCTTGTAGAAAATAAACTAACGCTAAATCACAGTAAGACTCAGTTTTTACAGTTTCCAATAGACATTTCAACAAAATCTGACGTTTTAATTTCACAGAACGGGTATATGATTGGTGAAACTGAACAGTTCAAATTCCTAGGTGTTCAGATAGATACTAAGCTGTGGTGGAAAGCCCACGTTCAGGACTTGTTCAAACACGTAACACTCGAATTCTTACTATTCGAACGTTATCATAAGTGACTGATCGTTCGACACGAAAATTAATCTACTTTCCTTATTTTTATTCGCTTATGTCGTATGGTATTATATTTTGGGGTAATTCTTCCCATTCTAAAAGGATATTTTTTGCTTGAGAAACGAGCAGTTCAGGCAATAAGTGGTGTAATTTCACATACCTCTTGCCGACCCCTGTTCATGAGTATGGGTATTTTGACATTGGCCTCTCATATATATTCCTTACTGTCGTTTCTTGTTAACAATATTAACTTATTTCCAAGAATAAGCAGCTTTCACTCGGTTAATACTCGGCAGCAATCAATCTGCATTTGGATCGGACTTCCTTAACTCTTGTGCAAAAAGGTGTGCAGTATACTGAGTATACTGTTGCATCCATTTTCAGTAAGCTACCAGTCGAATTCAAAAATCTTAGCAGTAACCCACGCGCTTTCAAATCTAAACTGAAGATTTTCCTCATGGGTCACTCCTATGCTGTCGAGGAGTTCCTTGAAACATAAAGCTGATTTTTATTGTATTGCTGATAGCGTTTACTTAAACTTATTGACTGACTTTTTTAAGGTTCATGAACATTTATTTTCATTTGTTATTACGTTTGTTGTAATTGCATGTACTGACACGTTCCATGACCTTTGAGATTTGCTCCTCAATTTGGTCGTACGGAACTTGACGTGTAAATAAATAAAATAAAAAGCCTCTGTATTGCCTATGATTTCTCGAATGGTTATTACGCGAGATATACGAGGGCTGTTCTGAAAGTAAAGTCCAGTCGTTGTCTTTGCCAAAAAGTTGTCTTCATAGCGGTTCATGTCAGCAGAGATGAAAATGAGACAGCCACATCTGGACTGTACAGTGAGTGAGCAAACACATTCGATCGAAAACGCTGCAGGCCTGTTCTCATTGCCCCTGCAGTGTGCGGCTGAGGATTTTCATGAAGGAGGATTCACATGACAGTTACGTTATGTGGGCTGCATAACATCAGGCGAAGTCTATCACGGGCTGTCGTAATTGGCGGGAGACGATACTTATCTAGACATCTTTACATGCTCACTGTGCGCTCAGAACTGTAAAGATCGACGAGACACGATCAACAGGCCTACTGGAGACACTGTGCAACACACCTGTGCAAAGCTTCGGCAGGTTTACACTGTGATTTCCTTTTCGCGCCTGATGAGTCCTTATTTTCTGAGTAGCCCTCGTACGTGGAAGTAAGTAATATCACAAGCTAAGCCCGCCCAGTTGGCCATGCGGTCTAACTCACGGCTTTCAAGGGGGGTGGGGGGGGGGGCGGGGGGGCGGGGAAGGAGGGAAGGAGCGCCTGGTCCCCGGCACGAATCCAGCTGGCGGATTTGTGTCAAGGTCCGGTGAACCGGCCAGTCTGTGGATGGTTTTTAGGCGGTTTTCCATCTGCCTCGGTGAATGCGCGGTGGTTCCCCTTATTCCGCCTCAGTTACACCACCATTACTCTACCACGCAAACATAGGGGTTAGACTCGTCTGGTGTGAGACGTTCCCTGGGGGGTCCACTGGGGGCCGAACCGCATAATAACCCTGGGTTGGATGTGGGGCGGCGGAGGGGTGAAGTGGTCTGCGGTAGTCGTCGTGGGGTTGTGGACCACTGCGGCTGCGGCGGGGACGGAGCCTGTCCGTCGTTTCTACGTCCCCCGTTCACATACAATGCAATACAATATCACAAGGTGCGACATTGACGCAAATAAAACAGTGACCTGTATATACAATAAGTTTCCTTTAATTTACGTGTATAGTCTCGAACTTTTTGTTAACGGATTACCGGTTTCAGTCTATAATGACCATCATCAGATCTGCAGCAAAAAATGGGAAAAACATAAATACACTCGCAGATTGTCTACAGCTTCATTATGGTCTATTTATAAAGCTGCAGACAATATGCGACTGTATTTATGATTTTCCCATTTTTTGCTGCAGTTCTGATGACGGTCATTATAGACCGAAACCGGTAATTTGTTAACAAAAAGTTTGTGATCATACACGTAAATTAAAGGAAACTTAAGGAAGTAATATGTTCCCAGAATGAGATTTTCACTGTGTAGCGGAGCGTGCGCTTGTGTGAAACTTCCTGGCAGATTAAAACTGTGAACCGGATCGAAACTCGAACTCGGGACCTTTGCGTTCGCGGGCAAGTGCTCTACAGACTGAGCTATCCAGCCACGACTCCCGACCCGTCCTCACAGGAGAACGTCTGGAAGTTTGGAAGGTAGGAAGTGAGGTACTGATGAAAGTGAAGCTGTGATGACGGGCCGTGAGTTGTGCTTGGGTAGCTCTGCTAGTAGAGCACTTGCCCGCAAAAGACAAAGTTCCCGAGTTGGAGTCTCTGTCGGCGCACAGTTTAAAGTAATACGTTGTCCCACTCTTGCAGGAAAATGCTCTCTTGTAATTTCAGCAGCAGTAAACCTCGCAGTTACGCACGACGACTCTCTTGTAACGTCTGCAAGTGGAGTCCGTTGAGCACTCGGTAACGCTCTCGCGACGACTAAACGATCCCGTGACGAAACGCGCCGCTCTTCGTCGAATCTTCTCTACTCTCCTATCAGTTCCACCTGGTACGGGTCGCAGTTTGATGAACAGTGCCAAAGAACCGGTCGAACAAGCGCCTTATAAGGCACTTCTTTCGTGGATGTCTTACATTCCCTCAAGATTCTTCCTGCAGGTATGAATCTATCTGTGCATCTGCTTTTCCTAGTATTTGCTTTATGTGGGCATTCCACTTAAGATCGCTCTGGATAGCTACTCAAAGATATTTTACGGTAGACGAAGTTTCCAGCAGTTCCTCATCAATAGTGTAGTTGTGCAGTAGTGGCTTTCTTTTCCCATGTAAGCGCAGTTTGTTACATTTATTTACGTTCAGGGTCAACTGCCAGAACCTGCTCCATTCGTCAGTCCTCTGCAGGTCGTTCTGCAAATAGATACTGGCTTCTGGCATTGCTTATTTCTTGTAGACAAATAGCCAACAGTCTTAAAGAGCATCAGACGCTTTCTACTAGATCATTCATATACATTGTAGACAATAATGGATCTGTCACAGTTCTTTCATATATTACCTTTACATCTGTCGATCTTATTCTCTTGAAAGCGGCTTGTTGAGATCTGTCTGTAAAGAAGTCTTGAATCTAGTCTCACAAATCTGGTCCGATACTCGATATTCCCGTTTCTTTTTCCACTAAATGGCAGTGGTGGACGGTATGAGATACCTTCCAAACATGGCATCAATCTGAGCGCCGTTGTCTGCAACGCCATGGATCTCGTGGAGGGACAGAGCGAGCTGAATTATCAGTTGGGCTTTATCACAGGTAAATGTACAAAAGAGACACTTCTCACACTGCGCTAGATACTAGAGCCAGGAGCTAAGAAAAAATCAAGACAGTTTAATAGGATTTGTCAACCTAGAAAAAGCGGTGTACGACGTAAAATAGTACAAGATGTTTCACATGGTCAGAACAAAAGTATAAACTATAGGGAAAGACGGGTGATAACGTGTTGAAAGTTCATAGGTTGTTCGCGTAGGCAATGGCCTTGGACTTGAGTTATGCTGTGACGTTGCTGTAAAATTCTGTCGCTTATTACGTCTGAATGCTGCAAGGTCGTCTGCAAACTAGTCATGGAACAACACACAGCAAACTTATAATCATAGGGCAAATGGACACAATAGTCCCCAGTCAATAACAGACTTACGAGCAAACAAGACGAGCAAGTACAACGCTCGTTACCTCCACTGAATAATAAGAGAATGAGCGATTAGTTTCGCCACTGCAAACAACTGTACCACTGTCACAGTTAGAAAAAAAAGCTTAGACACGCAACAGGTTAAATTTATCATTAGTATGTCGCCTAATCAGTGAAAAGATGTAGGACAGTTTAAAGACTTTCGTAATTTGAATCAAGTATCACAGAACAGATTCTTATTTGCTCTAATTATGGGACACAATACACGAGTAGTTAACAGGAAGCAAAGATCTTCTAAAAATCTGGACTGAATTTACAGAAAATGACTTTAACACTGTAGGGATGTACCAAATTATAGAAAAGACTGCAAAGAGAAATCAAAAGTTATTCTTTTCTGGGTATCTCAAGGATTCAGCGTTGATGAAACATAATCAGAAGCTATGACCAAACATGAAACTCAAGTTGCCACAATAAGTAAGTATCGAGCTCCTCAAAGTACGGATTGCACGACTGCAAATTACAAAACTTACATTTCCCCAAAATCAGCAAATCGTGGGCTCTGAAACACCAGACACCAGTAAGAGGATCAGTCGCACAGCAGGTGGAACATGAACGCCACGAAACTTTATTGTCCATCCTCAATTCTCTACTCTCAAAAAGCTCTTCGTGGAGGGGACAATTCAATGTGACGGACGAAAATATGGCTTATTTCATGAAAAAGCATGGGAATATAAGAGAAACTCCCCACTCTTGGTTTACAAAACTCACATTAACAAAGATGAGTGTAGTACTATTACTTCTGCATCTACATCTACTTCGGTACTCTGCAAATCACATTTAAGCGCCTGCCAGAGGCTTCAAAGAACCATCTTCACAATAACTCTGTCATTTCATTCTCGAACAGTGCGCGGAAAGGACGAACACCTATACCTTCCCGTGCGAGCTCTGATTTCCCCTATTTTATCATCATAGTAGTTTTTATATGAAGATGGTATCTGTTCTTTCGGACATGTCCGAAAGAACAGATGCAAATTAGTTAACGCTCACTGGCCATTTGACCATCTTCTTCTGTGTGGATGCACAAACAGCTCCCGAACTCTTACGGGAACCGGCAGTAAAGCCGCGCGTAATGAGTATAATGGGCAGAGGCACTATGAATATAGTGCGGGACAATAAGTTGCGAATGTGGGTCTTACGGGAGGCGTGCCAGAGATAAGTCCCTGCAGTCGCACTATCTTCTGTGTCCTCAGTGGCTCAGATGGATAGAGCGTCTGCCATGTAAGCAGGAGATCCCGGGTTCGAGTCCCGGCCGGGGCACACATTTTCAACTGTCCCCGTTGACTTATATCAACGCCTGTGTGCAGCTGAGCGTATTCATTTCATTGTAATTTGATAGTCGTTTTTTCCTATATAGGTCGGTATCGACAAAATATTTTCGCATTCCGAAGAGAAAGTTGCTAATTGAAATTTCGTGAGAAGATCCCGCCGCAACGATAAACGCCTTTGTTTTAATGATGTCCACCCCAAATCCTGTGTCACGTCCTTGACACTCTCCCCCCTATTTCTCGACAACACAAAACGCGCTGCCAGTCTTTGAACTTTCTCGATGAACTGCGTTAACCTTTATGGTAAGGATCCCACATCAGACAGCAGTACTTCAAGAGAGCAAGGACAAGCATAGTTAGGCAGTCTCTTTAGTAGATCTATACATCTCCTAAATGTTCTGCCAATAAAACACAGTCTTTGGTTCGCCTTCCCCACAACACTTTTACATGTTTCTCCTCAACTAGTTGGCCCATTACTACCCTGCACGGTGGTGGGGCAACTCAGTTCAGTTGGATGACCAAAATTTAGGCGTTAAAGCAATCGCTTATCTCATGCTGCCCAGGCAGCGACATGATCTTCAAATGGTTCAAATGGCTCTGAGCACATCTGTGGTCATCAGTCCCCTAGAACTTAGAACTACTTAAACTTAGCTAACCTAAGGACATCACACACATCCATGCCCGAGGCAGGATTTGAACCTGCGACCGTAGCGGTCGCTCGGTTCCAGACTGTAGCGCCTAGAGCCGCTCGGCCACCCCGGCCGGCGGCGAAATGATGTCTCGACCTTCGGTGTTCATGAAGAAAACCCAAAAAATATCATACTCAGTTATTTTCTGGGGGTGGCAGCGATGGGTTGGCTTCCCCTGGCCTCAGCTAGGCCAGGCACCAGCTCTGCCCACAAAAGCACAAAGGAGGCTTCCGTGAACTGCCAGTCTCCTAATGAGATTCCCTGACTACCTTCTGCGACAAGAGAACCCTGAGACCACACCAGGATTTCACTTTTCCAGTGCGAAAAATGGAGTCTCCGTCCCAAGCCCACATGTCCAATACTCCGAATAAAGCAACCACCAAATAGTGATGGAAAATGAAACAATGCAACTTAGCGATATGTGACAGTAAGGTCACAACCTACAAGAATCTAGAGGGGAGTAGTAAGAATGTAAGACGAAGACCGGAATGCTCAGATTAAAAAAACGGGCGTAAGACAGGGATGCAGTCATTCTCCACTACTGCTCAACCTGTACGTCGAATAAACAATAACAAAAATGAAAGAAAGTTTTAGTTTATTATTATTTATTTTATGGCCTTCATTGGACCACTGTAGTCAAAAATACAAAGTTCTAAACAAGTTGTTACAAATGGATACAATTTGGTTCGACAATAACTTAATATATTTAGGTAATATAATTATTAGAGGCTATTCTTATATGAAAGGTGTTTTGCTCTTCTGTCTGCCCAATATTTCTTCATTCTTTCAGATATTTTCTTTCTTTCTTCATCTGAGAAAACTCTTCCTGTACTCCTTTTATTGATTTTCATTTGTAGTCTGGTTTGCGGGTCTTGCAGTATTCTGGTTTTCTCTGTCTTGTTTTTTAGTTCATCTACTGTAATTTGAAGTTCTTTTATATCTTCCTTAATTTCTGTGATCCATTTAATGTCGCTCTTGCTATTCCACAATTTTTGTATTATTTTTTTACTAATTCTGTTTTCTGGAGTTCTCATCAGATGTCCAAAGAATGAGATGCGTTTCTTCCTGATTGTGCTCATGACTGGTTCTATTTTCTTATATACTGTTTCATTTGATGCTATTCTCCAATGGCCATTTATTTTATACTGTTTATTTATACATGTCCTAATTATTCTTCTTTCTATTTTTAGTATTCTGTCAATTTCTGCTGTATTAGTTGTTTTGAAGATAGTTTCAGCTGCATACGTTATTTCTGGTTGTGTAACTGTTTTATAGTCTTTTAATTTTGCATCTATAGATAGGCTTTTTTTGTTGTATGTAGTTTTGGTAATGTAATTTGCATAGTTCAGTTTTTTTATTCTATTTTGCCATGATGGCTTCTCATTTGGATTGTATGTTATTATTTCGCCTAAATACTTAAATTTATCAACAATTTTGATTTCCTGTTCTCCTATTGTAATTTTTTTTGCAAGTGGTGGATCAGTTAGCATAATCTCCGTTTTTTCATATGGTATTCTAAGGCCTACTTTCTCTGCTATTTCTTGTAGTGATTTCACTTGTTGCCTGGCTTCTTGAATGGTGTTGGCTAGGAGAGCAAGATCATCAGCAAATCCCAAGCAGTTTAAGCTAATATCATCTTTTGCACTTCCAATTCTTATCCTCTTTGGATTGTCCTTGTACCATTCTCTCATTATGTATTCCAGTACAAAGTTGAAAAGTAATGGTGATAGGCAGTCACCTTGTCTTAAGCCTGTTTTTATGAGGAATGGTTCCGAAATTTCTCCTCTAAACTTTACTTTTGATTTGGTGTTGGTTAGAGTGAGTTGTATTATTTTAATTAGTTTTGGATGGAGTCCTAGATTTCTTAAAATTTTTAATACTGAAGGTCTGTGGAGACAGTCATATGCCTTCTTAAAATCTACAAATGTTATTGCCAGAGGTTTGTTCCGTTTCTTGTAGTATGCCATAATCAATTTTAAACTAATTATCTGCTCTGCACAGCTTCACCATGGTCTGAAACCTCCCTGATATTCCCCTAACTCCTGTTCTAATTGCTCCTTGATTCTTTCATATAGGATCTTGGATAGAATTTTATATGTGCAATCTAGGAGAGAGATTCCTCTGTAGTTATCTGGGTTGCTCTTATCTCCCTTTTTGTGTAGTGGGTGGATGATAGCTGTGGTCCAATGTTCGGGAAATTGTTCTGTTACCCAAATTTTTGTTAGAGCCATGTGTAAGGAGGTATTGACTGTGTCACTTGCATATTTCCACATTTCAACGAAGTTTTAGTAATGGCATTAAAATTCAGAAAATTCAGGGCAAAATGATATCAGTAAGTACGGGGGATAGTCAAAATAAAATAAACAATGGTAGTATGGGATAGTTGTTTTACGGTCAACAAAACATGTAAGGCACGTGTCGCGCTAGACTGTGCGTATTCAGTGCGGAGCAGGCATCAGTGCAGGTTGTTTACGAGTAGTGCAGACTTCGTATTGAGGCCGAGGTCGACGTACAATGAAAGACCTAACAGAGTTCCAAAGAGGGCAGATTGCGGAGTCACGATTAGCTGGAGCATCAGTAACCAAGAAAGCCAATTTATTGAAAGTTTCAAGAGCAACTGTTTCAACAGTCATGACAGCCTACACAGAACACGGAAAGACATCATCCTGTCAATGTAACAGTGGGCGCAAATCAAAACTAAATGACGAGATGGTCGTACGCTAACACGAACTGTGCCAAAACAACACAAAACTACGACGGCTAAAGTGACTGCAGACCTCAACAGCCATCTTCGAGACCCCGTATCTATCGACACCGTCCGCCGAGAACTTCATAAAGCGAATATTCATGGACGAGCTGCTATATCGAAACCATTAGTGAAGACAACCAACGCAAAGAAGTGTAAACATTGGTATCAGGAGCATAAATCCTGCACGGTTGATCAGAGGAATCTAGTCATATTGTCCGACGAGTCAAAGTTTTCGTTATGTCCAACATCGGGCCGGGTTTACGTCTGGGGAACGCCAAAGAAGCCTGCAACCCTGATTGCTTGATTCCAACGCTTAAGCATGGAGGTGGAAGTGTAATGGTGAGGGCAGCCACATCATAGTATTCTACTGGTCCCATCATTACTCTCAAAGGCCGTGTTACAGCCAACAACTATGTGAACATTTTAGGTGATCAGGTGCACCCTATGATTCAAATGTTGTTCCCCTATAATGAAGCCATATTTCAGGACGATAATGCACCCATTTACACAGCCAGGACAGTACAATCGTGGTATGGGGAACATGCAACTGAACTGCAGCTTCTTCCCTGGCCGGCACAGTCCCCGGACTTGAACATTATCGAACCCTTGTGGGCCGTATTGGAGCGCAGACTCCGGAGCACATTTCCGCCTCCCTCGTCACGACGGGAGTTAGAAGAGGTTCTGATTGAAGAGTGGCATAACATTCCACTGGAGACTCTACAATCATTATATGCCAGTATTCCAAGAAGAATCGCAAATGGGAATCCAACCTCTTATTAATAAACCATTCCCAAGTAAGTACAGATGTTCAAATTATTTTTCCTATCCCCTGTAGTTTCTCTCATTACGTTGTTGTCCTTTATGAAAATGGCGAACAGTTGCAGGAACTGTTAAGTAGCATGAACTGTGCACTGAGCACAATATGGGCTGACAGGAAATCACATAAAGACGGAAGTTAGTGCCTTTCTAAGCTTTCCTTCTGTTTTTTAGTTTCCCCACTTTTTGAGTTTCGCTCCCATTGCTGCTGAATTCAAATTTGGATTTTCCTTTACCTTTCCCTAAACCACAGACCGGGCGCTCATGACCGTACCAATTTTGGGCCCTAAAACCATAACAAAAAAAGACGAAAGTATTGAGGAGTAGAAGAAATGAAATCAGTGATTAACGTAACATCAAAATTGGGACCATGTATTAGGTAAGCAAAAGCTTCGAAGTAAAATAATATGTAATAGACGAATCAAGGATGACATAATTATCAAATTAGCACAGGGAACAGTAATAGAACCCAGTACGTTGCCCTCGAGGGTGAGTGTTCATCGGAGGTGAGGGTATCATCTGGAGTGCCCCAGGGAAATGTGGTAGGTCCGCTGTTTTTTCTATCTACATAAATGATCTTTAGGATAGGGTGGATAGCAATGTGCGGCTGTTTGCTGATGATGCTGTGTGTACGGGAAGGTGTCGTCGTTGAGTGACTGTAGGAGGATACAAGATGACTTGGACAGGATTTGTGATTGGTGTAAAGAATGGCAGCTAACTCTAAATATAGATAAATGTAAATTAATGCAGATGAATAGGAAAAAGAATCGCGTAATGTTTGAATACTCCATTAGTAGTGTAGCGCTTGACACAGTCGCGTCGATTAAATATTTTGGCGTAACATTGCAGAGCGATATGAATTGGGACAAGCATGTAATGGCAGTTGTGAGGAAGGCGGATAGTCGTCTTCGGTTCATTGGTAGAATTTTGGGAAGATGTGGTTCATCTGTAAAGGAGTCCGCTTATAAAACACTAATACGACCTATTCTTGAGTACTGCTCAAGCGTTTGGGATTCCTATCAGGTTGGATTGAGGGAGGACATAGAAGCAATTCAGAGGCGGGCTGCTAGATTTGTTACTGGTAGGTTTGATCATCACGCGAGTGTTACGGGAATGCTTCAGGAACTCGTGTGGGAGTCCCTAGAGGAAAGGAGGCGTTCTTTTCGTGAATCGCTACTGAGAAAATTTAGAGAACCAGCATTTGAGGCTGGCTGCAGTAAAGTTTTACTGCCGCCAACTTACATTTCGCGGGAAGCCCACAAAGATAAGATAAGAGAGATTAGGGCCCGTACAGAGGCATATAGGCAGTCATTTTTCCCTCGTTCTGTATGGGAGTGGAACAGGGAGAGAAGATGCTAACTGTGGTACGAGGTACCCTTCGCCACGCACCGTATGGTGGATTGCGGAGTATGTATGTATATGTAGATGTAGGGAGACTTTGCAATCCTGGCTAAAACAAACAAGTTTACTGTCAACAAACATTGGGTTTAGTTTGAGAAGAAATTTCTGATTACGTACGTCTGGAGCACAGCGTTGTATGGAAATGAATTAAAGACTGTGAGAAATCCGGAAAAAATCGAGTCGTTTGACATTTAGTGCTACAGAAGGATATTTAAAATTAGGTGGAGTGACAGGATAAGAAATGAGGAAGTCCTCCGCAGAATCACAGAGGACAGGAATATGTGATAAACACTGGCCAGAAGAAGCGACTGGATGACAGAACATGTTAGGTGGCACGGAGTAACTTCCATGCTGCTAGAGGAGTCGTAGAGGGGGAAAAAAAAAGACCTGCCCTGAGATAAAGAGAGGTTGGCACAGGAGAGAAATTTGTGGCAAGCTACTATGAACCCGTCGGAAGACCGACGGTCCAAAAAAGTCAGTTTTAAATCTTTACAAATGTGTTTCTCGGGTTAAATGAAACACGCGTTAGTATTACTCTCACCATAGTATGAACACATGAACTTTTTAGTCATATTTTTCCTTAAAAAGAAGTACGAAGAAATCGACAGAAGCACGTTGTGGAACAATATACACTACTGGCCATTAAAATTGCTACACAAAGAAGAAATGCAGATGATAAACGGGTATTCGATGGACAAATATATTATACTACAACTGACATGTGTTTACATTTTCACTCAATTTTGGTGCATAGATCCTGAGAAATCACTACCCAGAACAACCACTTGGCCGTAATAACGGCCTTGATACGTCTCGGCATTGAGTCAAACAGAGCTTGGATGGTGTGCACAGATACAGCTGCCCATGCAGCTTCAACACTATACCACAGTTCATCAAGAGTAGTGACTGGCGTATTGTGACGAGCCAGTTGCTCGGCCACCATTGACCAGACGTTTTCAGTTGGTGAGAGATCTGGAAAATGTGCTGGTCAGAGCAGCAGTCGAACATTTTCTGTATCCAGAAAGGCCCGTACAAGACTTGCAACATGCGGTCGTGCATTATCCTGTTGAAATGTAGGGTTTCGCAGGGATCGAATGAAGGGTAGAGCCACGGGTCGTAACACATCTGAAAGTGTTGAAAGTGCCGTCAATGCGAACAAGAGGTGACCGAGACGTGTAACCAATGGCACCCCATACCACAAGCCGGGTGATACGCCAGTATGGCGATGACGAATTCACGGTTCTAATGTGCGTTCACCGCGATGTCGCCAAACACGGATACGACCATCATGATACTGTAAACAGAAGCTGGATTCATCCGAAAAAATGACGTTTTACCATTCGTGCACCCAGGTTCGTCGTTGAGTACACCATCGCAGGCGCTCCTGTCTGTGATGCAGCGTCAAGGGTAACTGCAGCCGTGGTCTCCGAGCTGATAGTCCATGCTGCAGCAAACGTCGTCGAACTGTTCGTGCAGATGGTTGTTGTCTTGCAAACGTCCCCATCTGTTGACTCTGGGATCGAGACGTGGCTGCACGATCCGTTACAGCCTGCGGATAAGATGCCTGTCATCTCGACTGCTAGTGATACGAGGCCGTTGGGATCCAGCACGTCGTTCCGTATTACCCTCCTGAACCCACCGATTCCATATTCTGCTAACAGTCATTGGATCTCAACCAATGCGAGCAGCAATGTTGCGATACGATAAACCGCAATCGCGATAGGCTACAATCCGACCTTTATCAAAGTCGGAAACGTGATGGTACGCATTTCTCCTTCTTACACGAGGCATCACAACAACGTTTCACCAGGCAACGGCGGTCAACTGCTGTTTGTGTGTGAGAAATCGGTTGGAAACTTTCCTCATGTCAGCACGTTGTAGGTGTCCCCACCGGCGCCAACCTTGTGTGAATGCTCTGAAAAGCTAATCATTTGCATATCACAGCATATTCTTCCTGTCGGTTAAATTTCGCGTCTGTAGCACGTCATGTTCGTGGTGTAGCAATTTTAATGTCCAGTAGAGTAGAACAGTACTGATATTATCAGCTGAACGGTTTCGTCCTGCACGACTGAATGTACGGAAGGATTGTAATGTGCGGCTGAATAATTTTTATGCTCCTGGCAGTTATTGTTTATTCTTTATGTATCTCCCTCAGATGTTTAAAGAACTTGAGCCGCCTGTACATATCTCCCGAGCGGGAATGTTCGCCCGAGGCAGTACCGGCAAACTTGTACGGGAAGACTGGTCGATGCTAATGGTCGAGCAAAGCTGGGCCTAGCCCGTTCCGACGAGCACGACGTGGTTAATGTAACGGCAGCTCCTGCAGGCAGGTTCCCCTCTTTCGGAGTCTTTCTTAAAAAATTTCTCATGCAGGTTTACCGTGCTTGTGGTTGCCGGGACCACTGAACGCGGATCATTTGCATCGTTTATGCAAATTTGACGGCCGCGGTGTGTTGCTATCTCAATGGCGAACGGCTGAGAAGTAGTGTCCTATCTTTCTCCGGCATCTCTTTGCATCCCGTAATGTAGCTGCTTCTGCTCCCGGCTGTCCGGATAATTAAATTCATACCGGAGAACAACGTTTGACGTAAAACGTCGTATTGTGGCTGTAGGTTGTTACCCTCACTAGAGGAATATTTTACTGAGTAGTCTTATATATGTGCCTGTATCTTAAATAGTAATTCATGTTGTAAACGAGTAGTCTCCCTTTGCCGAGAAGATGCGAAGAACACAGAAAATACCGCAACGTTTATGGAGAGACAACCAACAGCTTAAAAAAAGTTGTAAGGCGCGTCGACGTCGTGGTCATTAGGGACCGAAC
This sequence comes from Schistocerca cancellata, assembly GCF_023864275.1. Lineage (NCBI taxonomy): Eukaryota > Metazoa > Arthropoda > Insecta > Orthoptera > Acrididae > Schistocerca > Schistocerca cancellata. The sequence goes on along the minus strand of NC_064628.1, from coordinate 99,312,419 downwards.
ACAAACTTGTCTTGGACAAGGATAGAGAAGAATATCGCCTGTGTCTTTTTCAACGGAATCGTGCTGACATCCACCCTAAATAATTTTGGGAAACGAATGGCAACCTAAATCAGGACGAGCAGACAGTGGTTCGAAACCCAGTTTTTCCGAATGTCCCCTAGCGTCTTATTCACTGGTCAGGAGAACGTCTCAGTCACGGTCAATCAATGCGGCTTAGGCAGTTAATGGAACGATTCTTTTATCGAAATAATGTGGAACAAGTCAGTTTAGATTTTATATATATATAATTGGTGTTATCATTAATGAACACGTTATTGTTTTTAGTCCTACTTACGCAACTACTCACATTTTCTTCTGTCAGTCAGTTTTTAAGTAGAAATTCGTCAGTGGAATCGAAGGAGTAATCCAGGTGACGTCATTTTAAATTACATCTAAAACTTACCTCGGTAACTGTCAGTCATTTTATGTTGTTGGGCAAATGATCGAATATTTTTGTTACTGCTCATACAACTACTTTCTGAGCTTAATAGTGGGCTACGTTTGGTAGTGACGACTTAAGTGAAGGTCTCTAAGACGTTATTTTGGCTTACTACCCCTCTTTCCTCTCCTCCTGTGGGGAAAACCACCCTGAAATTCATGATGCGCAGTCACCTCAGAATGTCCGAAAGAACAGATACCATATAAAGGCTCACCGGCCATTTGACCATATTTCTCTGTGCGGATGCACCAACATTGCCCGAACTCTTACCGGAATCGGCGGTAAAGCCACGAGTAATGAGTATAATGGGCAGGGGCACTCTGAATATAGTGCGGGACAATAAGTTGCGAATGTGGGTCTCACGAGAGGCGTGAGAGAGATAAGTCCCTGCAGTCGCACTATCTTCTGTGTCCTCCGTGGCGCGGATGGATAGAACGTCTGTCATGCAAGCAGGAATTCCGGGTACGAGTCCCAGTCGAGGCACACATTTTCAACTGTCCCCGTTGACTTATATCAACGCCTGTATGCAGCTAAGGGTATTAATTTCATTGTAACACCGAAGATACACAATCTTACTACAGCCAGACAAGTCACCTGTTGCAGAATATTGTATAGATATTGGTAATTCGATGAAGTACAGTGACGTGGAGATTTTAACACACATCTCTTCCTTTTGGAATCCTATTTTCAATGTAGCCATATAAAATTAGATTAACCAATAACTTAATAAATGGAAATAATGGTTTTAATTTGGATAAAACATGGAATCCGGCTCTTGGTAGAATTAAATTTCAGAGGTGTTACGGGCGCCGAACATACATCGATAAGCGAATGTCATGTCTGAACGCTTTCACCACAGGTGACCGTAAGTGTACCTACTTGCCGCCGACCAGCATCTGTGACCGCATGCGCACTATCGCCGAGCTGGAGTATATAAGGCCGCGTTTGACATCTTGTCGGCACTGTTATGACTCACTCTGAGGATGGTTGGACAGCACGCGGCCGAAATAACGGTGGAAGAAGTAATATTTGCGCGGCTGCATGCCCGAAATGTAACTGTGAACAAGGACTAATTTTCAGAGGGTGTGCCACCTTATCGCTAGTCAATCTCCTGTTGCCACAACCATGCCACGTGCTCAGTCAATGTTGTCATCATATGTAGGCGTGGATCGACGACCTGCTCTTCTTCCTGCGATCATTTTTAAATTTTGAAATCCATTCGTAGACTTTCCGTTGCAACAAGTCACTTTTCCCGTATTGTGCCGAAAGTCTTTGATTGAGTGCGACCCCCGACACACCTCCCGACCACAAAAATTTGGATAACCGCTCGTTGTTTCTCATTGGTCGTGCTCTGTGTGCAACAAGATAAGACAAATGGAGGAATTAGGGTCTAACTTTCATAGCAGTATCACAACAGCATAAAATTAAATAAACACTGACAAATGTCAGTATGAACCATGTAACAAGAGTTATGCCAACATTGCGGATAATTTTTGACTTAACCTCGTACATAGGACGTGTCAAAAAGATATTGTTTTACAAGAATCTACCTTTTACTTGAAGGCACATGTATCCTTCCACGCGTCATACACTTACATTTAGGGCCGAAGGTTTCATTTGCCTTTGACAAACGTCAATATACCGTCCTCCATCTGATGCACTTAAAACATTCGGATTGTAATGAGACTCGTCCCATACTTTGCGAGCATGACTGGAGTTATTACTTCGACTACTCTTGCAACGTCGACGTTCATCCAAAATTGCTGGAAGAGGAAACACGTAGATGTAGTGCTCCACAAATCCCTCGAACACAAAAAGAAACACATGCCGTGAGATGAGGCAGTGCGAGATACGTACGCTCCTTACGCCGTGTGAGGTGTACCGCCGTACTCTCGAAAATAATCAGAGTGCGCAGTTGTAGCTGAACCTCCCCTACTGAAACTCTAAACACAAAACGCCTTTTGTTGCTGTGTTTTCTACGCATATTCGGTAATGAGCGAGCAAGCGAACTCCACTTGGGAGATCCGCGGCGGCAGTCACATGAACCGGCAATTTAAAAGGTAAATTTTTCCTTCCGATACCTAAGTTCAAATTCATTTCAGGTGTCTGTCTCCATCCATGTAGAAGGTAGTCACGTGAATACGTATGAACCTTACTAAAACAATTTATATTTCATATAATCATGTAAGCTGATGCAGAGCTGCCTCAGCTGCTGTAATATCTTTAATGGACCTGCCTGTCGCACTTTCGAGCTGTATTCACTTCCTATGTGTTCGCGTGGCCCCGCGCGAACTTTGGCACCTGTTGCTGCACGGCTACGAATGCCAAGTTTTTACAAGCGTTCCTCACGCTAGGAACTCATCGGCCCTTCTTCAGTTTCTCTTCTATTAGTGTTAAGGTTCTATAACATTTATTTATTTTTCACTATTGCAGCCTTTTATCTGGATGAAAAGAGACAGGCCGTACAACTCACAAACGTGTTTGTAGTAACTGCTGGCGCTAATAGGTATAGGCACATAGGGAACACACACGACACAGATCTGTAAATGCACGGTACTGGTGATAAGTTGAGAAAACCGTCCCGAAACACATGTGTTACGAAACGCCACTATTTCCTTCGCGTGTACCCCGACATCAGTATGGGATATGATCAGCATGCACACGTACACAAGCCGCACAACGGGTTGGCATACTCTGGATCAGGTGGTCGAACAGCTGCTGGGGTATAGCCTCCCATTCTTGCACCAGTGCCTGTCGGAACGCCTGAAGTATCGTAGGAGTTTGAAGACATGCAGCGATACGTAGACCGAGAGCATCACAGACGTGCTCGATGAGGTTTAGGTCTGGAGAACAGGCAGGCCACTCCATTCTCCTGGTATCTTCTGTTTCAAGGTACTCCTCCACGATGGCAGCTCGGTGGGGCCGTGCGATTCATCCATCAGGAGGAAGGTGGGACCCACTGCACTCCTGAAAAGGGAGACATACTGGTGCAAAATGACGTCCCGATACACCTGACCTGTTACAATCCCTCTGTCAAAGACATGCAGGGGTGTACGTGGGCCAATCATAATCCCAGCCCACACCATCAAACCACGACCTACAAACAGGTCCCTTTGAAGGAGATTAAGGGGTTGGTATCTGGTTCCTGGTTCAAGCCAGATGAAAACCCGGCGAGAATCACTGTCCAGACTATACTTGGACTCGTCCGTGAACATAACTTGGGACCACTGTTCCGATGACCATGTACTGTGTTCTTGACACCGGGCTTTGGGGGCTCACCTGTGACCAGGGGTCAGTGGAATGCACCTTGCAGGTCTCCAGGCGAATAAACCATGTCTGTTCAGTCTTCTGTAGACTGTGTGTCTGGAGACGACTGTTCCAGTGGCTGCGGTAAGGTCCCGAGCAAGGATACCTGCAGTACTCCATGGCCGTCTGCAGTCATTGATGGTGAGATATCGGTCTTCTTGTGGTGTTGTACACTGTGGACGTCCCGTACTGTAGTGCCTGGACATGTTTCCTGTCTGCTCGAATCGTTGCCGTAATCTTGAGATCCCGCTTTATGGCACACGGAGGGCCCGTGCTACGACCTGCTGTGTTTGACCAGCCTCCAGTCGCCCCACTATCCTACCCCTCATCACGTCATCAATATGTGTTCTTTGAGCCATTTTTAACACACAGTCACCATTAGCACGTCTGAAAACGTCTGCGCACTTACTCACTGCACCGTACTCTGACATGCACCAACACACCTCTGCGTATGTGGACTGCTGCCAGCGCCACCGTGCGACGACTGCAGGTCAAATGCACCGCATGATCACACCCCGAGGTGATTTAAACCCGCAAACCGCCCACCAGAGCCTTGTTTCACCATGTACCAGCAGTATCCTTAATCGATGAGCATGAGTGTAGTTTGACGTCAGCGACTCTTCACAGAACGTGTGGTTCGGAGGCTTATCTGCTCTGTAAAGTAGGATAGATGATGCTCTGTGGTAACTCTGCAGAAAGAGTGCGATGCTGGTGCACGCGCGAATGTTTCGGAGCACACCGTTCATCGCACGTGGTTGAACATGGAGCTCTACGCAGACTGTGACGAAGCAAGCCAGGATATTTCAATTCCCCTCTTATTTTCCCATTTGCCTCCTTAAATTCATTTTTTTTTTCATTTTTTGGGCGCTACAGTCTGGAACTGCGTGACCGCTACGGTCGCAGGTTCGAATCCTGCTTCGGGCATGGATGTGTGTGATGTCCTTAGGTTAGTTAGGTTTAAGTAGTTCTAAGTTCTAGGGGACTTATGACCTCAGCAGTTGAGTCCCATAGTGCTCAGAGCCATTTCATTTCATTTTTTGGACTAATGATGATTAACATATTTGAGCGTAAGCAGCATTTTCATAATAGAAAAAGGTTGGCCCTCAGTTTTAAAGAATATAACATCAGATCTAAATTTGTGCTTAGTTTTATATGTTTAATTGAATTTCTAATTTTTCTCTATGCCTAGTTACTATCGTTTGTTATAGGGCGAAATCAGTAATTGTTTCGTAACTTAAATTGTATTGTTGACGTATAACAAATATAAATTCTGTGCTAATTATAAACATTTGGAAGACGAAATACTAGTAATCTTAAAGTATCTATTTCGCTATATTCGAAAACATGTTAGCAAAGCCAGCTCATAATTAATTCCAAAGTAAAGTAACAGTTTTGTCAGAAGTATTGTTTACCTAACTATGTTTGTTAATTTTATGATTTAAACAAATAATTCGGCTTAACACTCGTAGGAGAAGAAACTGTTCAAAAGACGGAATTTTCCGATGTAGTCAGTTAATTTAACGAGTTAAGTTTTAATTGTAATTTCTCTAAATTAAACTTCAAACAATGAGTAGTTTCAGCAACTATTATTGTGATGATATATAAGGGCCTGATTTTTGGTCACGAGACAGTCAGTACATGGCAGAGTTTCGGACGAGAAACCTGCGTTGCTTAGAACGACAACAATGCATCGACTTAACCATGGAATAAGTGTTAAACAATGACAGTGTCTGCTCTATCCGTACGTGATTATTCTTCAAGAACTGTGAACTTTGCGGTTAGGTTTTACTGCTCGTAGATGTTTAACAGGAAACTATTGTAGCAGTATGTGCAGGTTTGCCTGCAAAGTATTAATGAGGCTTATCGAAAGTTAAACAACAGAGCGCTGGCCATATAACTGTGTAGACGGCTGCGGTGGCCGAGCGGTTCTAGGCGCTTCACTCCGGAACCGCACGACTGCTACCGTCGCAGGTTCGAATCCTGCCTCGGGCGTGGATGTGTGTGATGTCCTTAGGTTAGTTAGGTTTAAGAAGTTCTAAGTTCTAGGGGACTGATGACCTCAGATGTTAATTCCCATAGTGCTCAGAACCATTTGAACCATTTCATAACTGTGTATTATTAGTGGGTTGTGAACAGTGAAATTAAAGTACTGTCAAATGTAACTTTACACTTGTCGGCTACTTTATTTACATTGTCAGCGTCGAAATCACAAGCCCCTTTTTTCAGCCAGTGTAGCAATGCAGTACGTCGACACTGAGTATAATAAACGAAGAAATACGAGTAAATAAAGCAGGCAGAACCGCCACAAGACGACCCTTACGTGTTCACATGTTCACCAACGACATTGTCAGTTGCGATTGCAGTGGCCACAGAACCATCGGGATTCGACCGTCGATCAATGGATACGTGTCAGCTCTTCGGATGAATCATATTTTCGCTACACTAGTTCGATGGTCGTCTCCACAAGCGCCGTCGTCGAGGTGAACGGCGGCTCGAAACGTGCAGCGCGGCACAGACGCTGATGGGAGCAGTATTACGCTATGGGAGACATTCTTCTGGGCTTGTATGGGGTCTGTGGTGGTAATCGAACCCACACTGACATTTGCGAACCACTTGCATGTCGTCATGCTTGATGTATTCACAGACGAGATGTAATATTTCAGCAGTCTCGGAACCAGACATGTGCTACATTGGTTTTGAGGACCATTAAAGTGAATCCATGCTGATGTCTCGGCGATCAAATTCGCCTCATGTAAATCTTATGGTATCCGTCGAGGTCGCTATAGAGCGCCATCACCATGTACGCAACTCAGCGGCCTGTTATTTATGCGAATTACATGACCTGTGCGTAGACCGCTAATGCCTCATACCTCCACAGGCCTACCGACAAACTATAGGATCCATGATAGGCAGGGTCAATAATTTATTTCGTTCCAGAGACGAACGAACAAGGTATTAAGTAGGTGGTCATAATGTTTTGGCTCATCAATGTAGTTCTGAATGACGAAGAACGAAGTGGTAGACCATCTCTATCACGCTGTTGCTACGGTCGCAGGTTCGAATCCTGCCTCGTGCATGGATGTGTGCGATGTCCTTAGGCTAGTTAGGTTTAAGTAGTTCTAAGTTCTAGTGGACTGATGACCTCAGATGTTAAGTCCTATAGTACTTGGAGCCATTTTTTTAGACCATCTCTATGTGAACCGGAAATCGCCAGAGAAGTGAACTCCCTGATGCTCGAAGACAAGCGTATCACAAACGAGGCGAAAGTGGAAAAAATTAAAAATCACTCACGGATAAGCTGTCGACATCTTGCACGACATTTTGAGCATGACACATGTCGCCGCCCGTTGGGTTAACTTCCAAAGTTACACACTCAGCGCAGATATTGTGCTACGTGGTTCTAGGAGATGGTGGTCAGCAGTTTTTTTTTTTTTTCAGTGGCCTCCTCAAAATTGATATCACTGGCAGTAAAACCAGGTTCATCCGAAGCTGTTATAACTAAATTTCAGTTTGTGCTAATGATTTTATGAGTGGTTTCGATATGAAACCATCGGGGCAGTAGTTAGTTTAGATACAAGGTGTATTAAATTTTAGGACCATTTTCGTTTGATATATTGGGCTATAATTTGTTTTAGGCATTATGAGTTCATAGAAGTTCGGAGAAAATACGAAAATGCTTTCAAATAAACGAGGTGCGACAATAAAGTAATGACACTGATGTGAAAAAAAAAGTTGCTTTCCGGTTTAGTCAATTTCAGCGTTCTCCTTCAAAGTAGTTATTTCAGTGTTCTCCTTCAAAGTAGTTCCCTTCTGATTGCACACACTTTTTCCAGCGCTTCTGCCATTGATGGTAACATTTCTGGAACTCATCTTCTCTAATATCCTCCAAGACCCTCGTCACAGCTTTTTGGACATCTTGTGTTGTTTGAAAATGGTGTCCCTTGACCGCCGTTTTGACTCTTGGAAATAGAAAAAAAGTCGTACGGACCTATATCTGATGAATAAGGTGGCTGTGTTAGTACTGAAATTTGTTTTGAGGTTAAAAATTGCTGTACTGACAGAGCATGGGATGACGCATTATCGTGATGCAGAATCCAATTATCAGCAATGTTGGCACGGACACGAAGAACTCTTTGACGACGTCTTTCTAAAATTTCTTTGTAGTAATATTGGTTAACTGTTTATCCAGGAGGCACCCACTCTTTATGAACAATTCCCTCGGAATCAAAGAAGCACAGAAGCATGCATTTCACCTTTGACTTTGACATGCGAGCTGTTTTTGGTCTGGGTGATCCCTTCGACCAGCATTGCGAACTTTGGCGTTTTGTCTCTGGATCGTACTGCAAAAACAACTGTCATCACCAGTGATAACACGGCTCACAATTCTGGATTTATTTCCGTTTGCTCTAACAGATCGGCTGACATATTTTTCCGTGTTCCTCGCTGTTGTGGTGTGAGATTTTTGGGGACCATTTTTGCACAAATCTTTCTCATACAAAGATCTTCAGTTATTATTAGACGAACCGTTTCTCGATTGATGTTCAGTTCTTCTGCAATCATTATCACGGATAATCTTTAATCAGATCGTACGAGTTCACGCACCCTGGCCAAGTTGACATCCATCCACTGCGGTCTTCATATTCAACATTCGTTCTGCCATCACTAAACATTTTATGCCAACGAAAAACTTGAGTCCTTGCCATAATCTCCTCTCCAAAAGCCTTCTGAAGCTTACCGTAAGTTGTCGTCGTGTTTTCACCCAATTTAACGCAAAAGGAAATGGCATACCGTTGCGCAATATTATGTGGTTCCATTTCTGTGACGAGAGACACAAACACGTGTTAACGGATTACTGCACAACTGACGACTGAGCAGTTGCATCGATGTGCCGCTTAGATTAGAAGCAGCTTGTAGACCAAGGTCAAAGATGAAACTTCCTGGCAGATTAAAACTGTGTGCCGGACCGAGACTCGAACTCGGGACCTTTGCCTTTCGTGGGCAAGTGCTCTACCAACTGAGCTACCCAAGCACGATTCACGCCCCGTTCTCACAGCTTTACTTCTGCCAGTACCTCTTCTCCTAACTTCCAAACTATACAGAAGCTCTGCTGCGAACCTTGCAAAACTAGCACTCCTAAAAGAAAGGATATTGCGGAGACATGGCTTAGCCACAGCCTGGGGGATGTTTCCAGAATGAGATTTTCACTCTGCACTCGTTCTGGAAACATCCCCCAGGCTGTGGCTAAGCCACGTCTCCGCAATATCCTTTCTTTCAGGAGTGCTAGTTCTGCAGGGTTCGCAGGAGAGCTTCTGTAAAGTTTGGAAGGTAGGAGGCGAGGTACTGGCAGAAGTAAAGCTGTGAGGACGGGGCGTGAGTCGTGCTTGGGTAGCTCAGTTGGTAGAGCACTTGGCCGCCAAAGGCAAAGGTCCCGAGTTTGAGTCTCGGCTTGGCACACAGTTTTAATCCGCCAGGAAGTTTCATATCAGCGCACACTCCGCTGCAGAGTGAAAATCTCATTCAAGGTCAAAGATATTGTGGCTACACAAGCCTGCAGTGTTGCCACGTCTTGCAAAGAAAATAAGTCTCATTACTTTATTGTCACACCTCGTATCTCTTGAAATGATGTGTGGCTGAAAGCTATATATTGCAGTGATTCCCTCCTTAAAACCATTGATTGTACACTTTTTGCCAATTTCTTCTTTTATTCTTTGCTTACTTTGATAATAAACGTTAATTCTGTGAAAAATTTTACATTACAATGTGAAACTGTGGAATAACGTACGAGGTGTGGCTAGAAAAAAACCGGACTAGTACTGGTGAAACAATAAAACGAATGCAATAAGTCTGAAAGTCGCGTGGCCTGTCACGTGACTCTCGCTCCGCCTACTGCTCGAGTTTCATCTGCCTCCTGCACTCAGTCTGCCCGTGGCGTCTGTTTTAAGTAGTTGACGTTTTGTCTGTGCGTCGGAAAATGTTGAGTGTACAGAAAGAACAGCGTGTTAACATCAAATTTTGTTTCAAACTAGGAAAATCTGCAAGTGAAACGTTTGTAATGTTACAACAAGTGTACGGCGATGATTGTTTATCACGAACACAAGTGTTTAAGTGGTTTAAACGATTTAAAGATGGCCACGAAGACACCAGTGATGACACTCGCACTGGCAGACCATTGTCAGCAAAAACTGATGCAAACATTGAAAAAATCGGTAAACTTGTTCGACAAGATCGCCGTTTAACAATCAGAGCAGTGTCTGAGTTAACAGGAGTTGACAAGGAAAGTGTTAGGCAGATTCTTCATGAAAGTTTCAACATGAACAAAGTGTGTTAAAAAATGGTTCCAAAGTGTCTCACAATTGAACAGAAGGAACGCCGAAGAATGATATGTTCTGACATCCTGGAAAACATTAAAAGTGATCCCACCTTCTTACAAAATGTTACTACTTGCGATGAATCGTGGTTTTTTACTTACGATCCCGAAACTAAACGCCAATCGATGCATTGGAAAACTCCTGGTTCTCCACGACAAAAAAAAGCACGAATGTCAAAATCGAAATTCAAGGCAATGATGATTGTTTTTTTGACATCAAAGGGATTGTGCACATTGATTGGGTACCAGAGGGACAAACAGTGAATCAGCATTACTACATTAGCGTCCTGGCTAACCTACGTGAGCGAGTACGGAGAAAACGGAACGATTTGTGGAGAAAAAAGTCATGGATCCTTCACCAAGACAATGCCCCAGCTCACAGTGCGTTGTCAGTGAAGACGTTTTTGGCAAAACACAACATTCCCATCTTAGATCATCCACCCTACTCACCTGATTTGGCCCCCTGTGACTTTTTTCTTTTCCCTAAAGTCAAGTCAGCTTTGAAAGGAACTAGATTTGAGACTGTTGAAGCAGTAAAAGAAAAAGCGACGGAAGTAATGTATGGACTTACCGAAAATGATCTGCAGCACTGCTATGAACACTGGAAAATTCGTATGGAGCGGTGTAGGGACCGAGGAGGAGAGTACATTGAAGGAGATAACATGAAATTGTAAATAATTGTAAATAAATGTTTTTTTCCAGCATTAGTCCGGTTTTTTTCTAGCCGCACCTCGTATCAATATCACCACATGGGCGCCAAAGTAGACAGTGGAATTCAAAGTTTCCGCTTGACTCCAGTAGCAGCCGCACAGGAAATGGCAGAGCCAGTGGAGCGCGCCCCCTGAGGCACACCTGCAGCTGCTCTGTACTATGAGCGTCCTCTGCCATTGAGATACAGGAGAGCCACCAGCAGCCACGCACACCTCTCGCACTTGGAGACTGTTCGCTACGGGATGCGACGCCACGCTGCCTTGTCGTGGCTATATCATCGTTTGAGACTTTGTTCAGAGATCGCATCCTTTGTTCACACTGACAGCTGGACTCTGTTTCTTGCTGCATTATTTGTAATGGAGTCTTCATAAGCTTGGAGAGATGCAAGTTAAGTAAATCTTGTTTCTCCTGTGTTAACTAATCATTTCTGCTCCTGTCCAGCTTTCCTATGACGACAGTTGCTGCACAAATCTGCGGCCACCTCTCCTTACAGCTGTGTATGGAGTCGTACGCACCAGAAACTACGGCCGATTTCTCCACCTGCCAGAGCACGCACTGAGTGAGACCGACCACGTAATAAAATTCGCCTACACGGTAGTTCTGGATGTAGAGAAGCACTATCACACGCGCTTGTTCAGAGAAGCTGTAGAAATACAGAAACACGCGAACGGCTTGAACAAGAAAGAGGAAAGCCTTAAGGTAAACAGATCCTGGCTTCCCGTATTGCAGCGAACGACCGTCGCAGGTAGCAAGAGGAGAACCGCACAGGAAATGACCGCGGAAAAGACCTCGGACGTTTAATGCCGGACATTTGCCACACTTGCCCCTTCGCCAGGTAGCTTGAGTAGCGATCCCTCAGGTAAGGGACGCCCTTCTTCGTACTACTTCTGTCCGCTTTCTAACCGCCGTCTCCACATCTTACTCCATACAACCAGTTCGTAAGGGACCTTCGTCTTCGACATCTTGGCGAAATACAGAGCTTATTTTCCGAAATAGAAATATTTATAACTTTTGGAAAACGAAAGCAATACCGACCATTATGTCAGTATGTAATTAGTCCTACCAGGTATAAATATACACTCCTGGAAACTGAAATAAGAACACCGTGAATTCATTGTCCCAGGAAGGGGAAACTTTATTGACACATTCCTGGGGTCAGATACATCACATGATCACACTGACAGAACCACAGGCACATAGACACAGGCAACAGAGCATGCACAATGTCGGCACTAGTACAGTGTATATCCACCTTTCGCAGCAATGCAGGCTGCTATTCTCCCATGGAGACGATCGTAGAGATGCTGGATGTAGTCCTGTGGAACGGCTTGCCATGCCATTTCCACCTGGCGCCTCAGTTGGGCCAGCGTTCGTGCTGGACGTGCAGACCGCGTGAGACGACGCTTCATCCAGTCCCAAACATGCTCAATGGGGGACAGATCCGGAGATCTTGCTGGCCAGGGTAGTTGACTTACACCTTCTAGAGCACGTTGGGTGGCACGGGATACATGCGGACGTGCATTGTCCTGTTGGAACAGCAAGTTCCCTTGCCGGTCTAGGAATGGTAGAACGATGAGTTCGATGACGGTTTGGATGTACCGTGCACTATTCAGTGTCCCCTCGACGATCACCAGTGGTGTACGGCCAGTGTAGGAGATCGCTCCCCACACCATGATGCCGGGTGTTGGCCCTGTGTGCCTCGGTCGTATGCAGTCCTGATTGTGGCGCTCACCTGCACGGCGCCAAACACGCATACGACCATCATTGGCACCAAGGCAGAAGCGACTCTCATCGCTGAAGACGACACGTCTCCATTCGTCCCTCCATTCACGCCTGTCGCGACACCACTGGAGGCGGGCTGCACGATGTTGGGGCGTGAGCGGAAGACGACCTAACGGTGTGCGGGATCGTAACCCAGCTTCATGGAGACGGTTGCGAATGGTCCTCGCCGATACCCCAGGAGCAACAGTGTCCCTAATTTGCTGGGAAGTGGCGGTGCGGTCCCCTACGGCACTGCGTAGGATCCTACGGTCTTGGCGTGCATCCGTGCGTCGCTGCGGTCCGGTCCCAGGTCGACGGGCACGTGCACCTTCCGCCGACCACTGGCGACAACATCGATGTACTGTGGAGACCTCACGCCCCACGTGTTAAGCAATTCGGCGGTACGTCCACCCGGCCTCCCGCATGCCCACTATACGCCCTCGCTCAAAGTCCGTCAACTGCACATACGGTTCACGTCCACGCTGTCGCGGCATGCTACCAGTGTTAAAGACTGCGATGGAGCTCCGTATGCCACGGCAAACTGGCTGACACTGACGGCGGCGGTGCACAAATGCTGCGCAGCTAGCGCCATTCGACGGCCACCACCGCGGTTCCTGGTGTGTCCGCTGTGCCGTGCGTGTGATCATTGCTTGTACAGCCCTCTCGCAGTGTCCGGAGCAAGTATGGTGGGTCTGACACACCGGTGTCAATGTGTTCTTTTTTCCATTTCCAGGAGTGTAGATCCATCTGTCTGTACGGTAGCTTCCTTTCACTCTTACTGATTGTGATAGAAACAGTCCACCGCCATGGGAGCAACAAGAAAGGAAAGAGAATGTGAATGTACGCTAATCATTTCTTTTCGATCACTGCATTTGTGCCTACTTCAATTACTACAGCTGCATGCCCAAAAGACAATAAGGAAAGAAGAAATGGGTATGTGAATGTTTCAAAAGAAGAACGACATACTCCATATTAATTTACTCTCTAAAATCTGATATCCCTTGAGGCGAAACTTTATTAACTAAAGTGTAGCGGGACAATGTTCAAAACACGACTTAAAATACGTTTACTAAATACAGACAAGAACATCTATGAGTGACATGTCATCTAAAGTGGACGTACAATTTTAAAATGTTAGAAATAAGGAAATTAAGTAATACAAAATGCTATGCTTGTAACGTACGTTGTTGTTGTACGTAGTTTAGCTCTGGTATTTACAGGGTCACAGAGAAAGCATCCTAGATTTTGGAGAGACAAGCCGTAATCGTAATGTCCTGTACTGCAACAGAAAGAAGCAGCACAACTTAGGGAGTTCCTGTGATTAGTATGGGTAGAGGATATATTCGACAACAGGAATAAATTAATAACTGGCTCCTTTTACCGACCCCCGGTCTCAGATGAAACAGTTGCTGAACAGTACAAAGAAAATTTGAGCCTCATCACAAATAGGTACCCTACTCATACAATTATAGTTGGCAGTGACTTCAATTTACCTTCCGTATGTTGACAAAAATACATTTTCAGACCCTATTGTAGATAGAAAACTACTTCCGTAATTGTTCTAAATGCTTTTTTTTAATTTTTTGAACAATTAGTTCTCGAGGCAATTCAGATTGTGAATGGTTACAAAAACACACTTCACCTCTTAGCCAGAAATAATCCTGAGCATCACGACGGATACAGGGATTACAGTCGTAGCGACGCTCAATTCCGTAACAAAGAAATTCACCAAAACTAAATGCAAACTGTATCTGTTTATAAAAGAAGCTAAAAATTTGGTTGACATCTTTCTAAGAGACAGTCTCCAATCCTTCCTAACTATGTAAGTGAACACCATAATTCCTGGCGGGGTCAGGGATTTTCTCTGCCTCGTGATGACTGGGTGTTGTGTGACGTCCGTAGGTTAGTTAAGTTTAAGTAGTTCTAAGTTCTAGGGGACTGATGACCATAGATGTTAAGTCCCATAGTGCTCAGAGCCATTTTTGAACACCATATGTGGCTTACGTTCAAATAAATAGTATCAACAGCACTCGACATATTCATACCAAACGAATTAATAAGGGACGGAACTGATCCCCCGTGGCACACAAAATACGACAGAACGCTGCTGCGAGGGCACCGAAATAGGCAACTGCAATTTAGTCGAACGCAAAAATCTCCAAGATTGGCGAAGTTTTACTGAGGCTTGAAAATTGGTGCGAATTTCAATGCGAGATTCATTAATAGTTTCCACAACGAAACTCTCTCTATAAATGTGACGGGAAATCCAACGAGATTCTGGTCCTATGTTGAGTAAACCGGCGGAAAGGCTCAGTAAGTACCTTGACTGCGCGACAGCGACGGTAATGTTAGTGATGACAGTGCCACTAAAGTGGAGTTACTAAATGCGGGTGAGGAGGCGGGGGAGACAAGGGACCCAACCCTTCGGAGCAGGTAAAATCGTGGCAAATGTCCGGCGTGGCAAATATCCGCCCACCCAGACTTTGGCGCGCCAGGTACATAGATCCTGCGGTCGAGGGCTCGGCTCCAGTTCACCACCGGCAATGGAGGGTGAATGAAGCTTTGACAATGCCAGCCACTCGTGCTGGCGAAACGTCAGTAGAATCATTAGATGAAAGTCGGCCGAAGAAGCCGAGACAGAAGGCAATAGGCAGCTTGTCAACAAGTGGCCACGAAGGCCTTAACAGTCTTTCTGTGGTGTTGGAATTGGAATTCAGAGGATTAGAAGAAAGTCCGGTGAATTGTGGCAGCAGCAGTAATTTTGCGACTGTGTTAGGTGAAACCTTCCCGTCTCCTCTATACCTCTTTTGTTAATGATAACCTTCCCTTTTTACAATAACCTATCAAACCTTTGCCGGCCGAAGTGGCCGCGCGGTTCTGGCGCTGCAGTCTGGAACCGCGAGACCGCTACGGTCGCAGGTTCGAATCCTGCCTCGGGCATGGATGTGTGTGATGTCCTTAGGTTAGTTAGGTTTAACTAGTTCTAAGTTCTAAGGGACTAATGACCTCAGCAGTTGAGTCCCATAGTGCTCAGAGCCATTTGAGCCTATCAAACCTTTCCGTAGGATTTCTATCTCTTGCTTAATAATAACAAATTAAATCGTCCCTTTGAAATTTATTCTCTTTCTCAATCTTCGCATACAAATTTAATTGCTGCTTATTAAAAGTGATTTTCTGATTATTTCGACGAAACATAGAATGTGTCGTCGTCGTGGCCCTCAGTCGTTACCTGCAATAACCCAAAACTGTTCCTTACCTTTTTTACTGTTACTGCATCGCCATCTGACTGCTACATCGAACTGCGACATGAATATACTTACTCTGGTTTACTATATTCTATTAACTGCTGGTGGGCTGTCATAATAAGTGGCTGTATTTATTACCAAAGGTGACGTTATTCTTTAATAGCAAAGCTGACGTTATTCTTTAATTTGACTGAAGTTACGTAGTTCATAGTTACACTTTTTCTTGACAACAATAAAATTTTTGCAAAGTTTTATGTTGATGGTTTTTGGGATGGATTATAATCAGTAATGCAACATTGCTGGCAAAAATTAATTATATTCTGAAAACGCTTCAAATATTTACTGTTGGTAATGTAATGATTTTACAAACGCTGAAAAGGGACTTACTTTTTACAATAATCTTACAACTAGCATTGCGCAAACATACCTTCAGTAGTCTTGAGTTTCGCAAAGAAAATAATTCAACAATATTAGGTCCTCTTATGATAATAGTTAGCTGATGTCTCTGTACATCCGTTTATAATCACCTGTAAATCATAGCTAGTGGCTGTCAGGCACACCGCTCCTCTCAACCTCTCGCTTCAGACCTGCTACCGACTCGCCTCACATCTCGCTTACTACTGACTTCCTACGAATGCTTAAGTGCGGTCTTTCCTGCCAACAATGCTTTCTGGTGCAGACAATCCCGCCTAATATTACAAAATGTATCAATGCGCGCTCTTTCCCGCTCTTTTCTTAAAATGTATCCGTACGCGGTCTCTCCCGCCCTTTTTAAAATTATATCAATTTGCGGTCTCTCTTGCCAACAGTACTTTGGTGCAGACATTCCCTGCTACCACAATTATTTCCAACATGACAAATATTAATTATTCCTACTTTAATCCTATTCATAAAATACACTCCTGGAAATTGAAATAAGAACACCGTGAATTCATTGTCCCAGGAATGGGGAAACTTTATTGACACATTCCTGGGGTCAGATACATCACATGATCACACTGACAGAACCACAGGCACATAGACACAGGCAACAGAGCATGCACAATGTCGGCACTAGTACAGTGCATATCCACCTTTCGCAGCAATGCAGGCTGCTATTCTCCCATGGAGACGATCGTAGAGATGCTGGATGTAGTCCTGTGGAACGGCTTGCCATGCCATTTCCACCTGGCGCCTCAGTTGGGCCAGCGTTCGTGCTGGACGTGCAGACCGCGTGAGACGACGCTTCATCCAGTCCCAAACATGCTCAATGGGGGACAGATCCGGAGATCTTGCTGGCCAGGGTAGTTGACTTACACCTTCTAGAGCACGTTGGGTGGCACGGGATACATGCGGACGTGCATTGTCCTGTTGGAACAGCAAGTTCCCTTGCCGGTCTAGGAATGGTAGAACGATGGGTTCGATGACGGTTTGGATGTACCGTGCACTATTCAGTGTCCCCTCGACGATCACCAGTGGTGTACGGCCAGTGTAGGATATCGCTCCCCACACCATGATGCCGGGTGTTGGCCCTGTGTGCCTCGGTCGTATGCAGTCCTGATTGTGGCGCTCACCTGCACGGCGCCAAACACGCATACGACCATCATTGGCACCAAGGCAGAAGCGACTCTCATCGCTGAAGACGACACGTCTCCATTCGTCCCTCCATTCACGGCTGTCGCGACACCACTGGAGGCGGGCTGCACGATTTTGGGGCGTGAGCGGAAGACGGCCTAACGGTGTGCGGGACCGTAGCCCAGCTTCATGGAGACGGTTGCGAATGGTCCTCGCCGATACCCCAGGAGCAACAGTGTCCCTAATTTGCTGGGAAGTGGCGGTGCGGTCCCCTACGGCACTGCGTAGGATCCTACGGTCTTGGCGTGCATCCGTGCGTCGCTGCGGTCCGGTCCCAGGTCGACGGGCACGTGCACCTTCCGCCGACCACTGGCGACAACATCGATGTACTGTGAAGACCTCACGCCCCACGTGTTGAGCAATTCGGCGGTACGTCCACCCGGCCTCCCGCATGCCCACTATACACCCTCGCTCAAAGTCCGTCAACTGCACATACGGTTCACGTCCACGCTGTCGCGGCATGCTACCAGTGTTAAAGACTGCGATGGAGCTCCGTATGCCACGGCAAACTGGCTGACACTGACGGCGGCGGTGCACAAATGCTGCGCAGCTAGCGCCATTCGACGGCCAACACCGCGGTTCCTGGTGTGTCCGCTGTGCCGTGCTTGTGATCATTGCTTGTACAGCCCTCTCGCAGTGTCCGGAGCAAGTATGGTGGGTCTGACACACCGGTGTCAATGTGTTCTTTTTTCCATTTCCAGGAGTGTATTCCTACTTAATACTATTAATAAAATATAAACATCTTTCATAAATTGTGATTCGACAATAGACAATAGAAATATACATGTGTTACACAGGTCCACTCAGATGACTTCTTTAGAGACATTGTACAGAAAGACTTTCATAGCCGCTGCTCTTCTTTTTTGGAGGTGACAGAATTTTTCTCACTACCCCACATGCCACTCTGGTGCGGAGGAATGAACCGGTAAGCTTACAGGTCACAGGTAGCGCGGGCGGAACCACGCTGCCACAGCCTTGTGTGTGTGTGTGTGTGTGTGTGTGTGTTGTGACGCTGTGCAGGGAGGCAGCTGATTGGACGGGCAGCAGCCCGGCCCGACTGCCGCGCTACAATCAGCGCGTTAACTATTTACCCTGCAAACAGCGGCGCCGCTTCGGAAGTTGAGGGCGGCTCTCGCGCCAGTAACGAGCGGCCCAGGCCGGCGCCAATTAAGCCTCCGTCCCCTGTACTCTTAGCCTCCCGTCACCTCTCTCTTTGTGCGGAAGCGCTACGTGTCAGCGCACAGCGGAGCTGCTGCTCCACTTACAGGCACGGGGCGGACGCGTAGCAGTGTTAGCGTATGTACATGGGGCGGTGCGTCAGGCAGCTGTGAATCAAAAAGGTAAAGATTTGAGTGCCCGCAAGTGTGAAACGTCTGGTATAATTCGAAGATAAAAAAAAGTGGAGTGACAGAACGAGGAGAATGCAGGGGATGAGAAATGAGAATAGAGGAGGAGGAGGATGTAACGGAACATGTTAAAGGCTTTACTGTACCGAAGTATGCGATACCCTCCAAATTCAACCAGTTTAACGAGTATTTATGATTGTAGAAAAGTTATTGTGTATGTTAACAATGATTGCATAACATGTCTCCATAAACAGTCAACCCATTAAATTATACTGAGTAACTGACCCACACAAAAGTTTATATCACTTGATCACTGATACAGCAAATGTCATCATGTAAAAACACTAAGTTCATCTTAAATAATTAATATGAAGTACGAAAAATAGTGGCCAACTTAGGTATTTTGGATCTCCTTAAATAAAAGTCACCCAGTGAAACCTATTTGTTCACTAGGAGCGTTTTCACTCAGTATTCACGTAAGCAATCCTATTTTAGACGAAAACCAATGTAATTCTTAATAATTCATGTTATTTACTTATTCATGCAAATTAGAGAAGTCAATTGACAAACTTCTAAAAAACGGCCTTTTTGTAACAGAGAATTATTCTGTCAAGTCAACAAATCTGTCTGTCATTTTAATAACATGTTAAATTATGTCACTCGATGCAAATTAATAACTTTTCTGCACAAATTATGATAACAGATGTACATGTGACTCATAAACTATATCTCTTTTTAGTAGTTCTTTGACAATGTTATAAATACAAGCAGCAAGAACGGTCGGGAGGCAGTCGGAATGTCACTTTGGTAAAGTGTGTTTGTGTGTTATTGTTTGAGGTGGATAAACAATGCAAAGAACATGTAACGGAAGTACTACTTTGTGTTGAGTCATGGTCTTTGGTGGACAGTGGAATTAAGATGGCCACCAGAGTAATAAATATTTGAAGTTTACATATTTGTTGGTTTCGCTCGTTCTTTATCATCAAAAGCACATAAAAAACACGGGACCTCATGTTTTTAACCCTAGACAACCAGATTTAGAGCCAGCATCAACATCGAGACACAGCAGCGATCCAGCGAGTAGCAGCGATTACCACAACACAATGCATTTTAATGGCGCCAACCTAACATCAAGTGCTAACAAGCTCCGTAAATGGGAGTGAAATAGTGCGATTATAGCAATTAGCTATATCTACGACCAGACGACCATTACAAGGAGGAGGAGGAGGAGGAGGAGGAGGAGGAGGAGGAGGATGGTGAGCACGTTGAGGGATACACACACACACACACACACACACACACACACACACACACACACACACACACACACACACACACACACACACACACACAGAGAGAGAGAGAGAGAGAGAGAGAGAGAGAGAGAGAGAGAGAGAGAGAG
The DNA here is from genome assembly GCF_023864275.1 of Schistocerca cancellata. Lineage (NCBI taxonomy): Eukaryota > Metazoa > Arthropoda > Insecta > Orthoptera > Acrididae > Schistocerca > Schistocerca cancellata. Next base: position 99,292,189 of record NC_064628.1, on the reverse strand, counting down.
AGAGAGAGAGAGATTGAAGGAAGAACAGTGTAGACTCAGACATTGTCAGAAAGAGTGAAGACAGATACTGATGCAAAAGAAAATGATTTTTGGCTTCTAGTCTTGTTAACTGTTTCAAATGCGACTATCTTCGACCATGTAATTGCAACATACTGGAGAAGTTGCGTGTATCAGTAATCACCTGTCGAGACTATCAAACTGCAATAACAGGCATCAACGCTACTTTCCTACCGAAGCGGTGAGTGAACCACCGAAAATTTAGCTGATGGCTAGCGGAAGTGTCTTTGATCCTGTGTCACGGTTCAGACGTGGAAGTGTCGTTGATGGCTTAGCAATCCAATCCTAGCGTGGAACAGGCAGCCACAGACATCACAGCTGGTGGAAGATGGAGGACGTGGCTGGGCCTGGAGGTTCCCAGCGTTTGTCATTCTCCATTCTTCGACGTTCCAGCTCAAAGTTTTGAAGAACATTTGAGGTGACTCAGCGCCAGCGACTTCGATCTTCTGCTATTGCGGACCAGTTACTCCGATCGATGTTCAAGTTTTTCAGATTTTTCTTGTACTGATCCTTATAACGTTTCAGAGGGGCACCTCGTGGCCTTTTACCTGTGCTCACTTCGCTGTACAGCATTTGGCGTGGAAGCCTGTGATTTTTCATCTGCTGGACATGTCCGAGCCATCTGAGCTGATGCCCAATGATAAGAGCTTCCATGCTATACATTTTTGCTTTCTCAAGAACAGCCGTGTTGGATATGAAGTCATCCCATTGCACGTTCATGATATATCTTAGCTTCTGTTGGTTAAAGCGTTCTAGTTTCTTCAGATCACAGCAATATAACGTCCAGGTTTCACAACCATACAGCAGGGTGGAAATGACTACAACTTTGTTCACCATCAGTTTGGTGTACTGTGTTAGGTCTTTATTCAGGAAGACACGCTTTGTAAGACGTCCAAATGCTACATGGGCGGCACGTAATATATTCTCCACATCTTTTCCAGATGAGCAGTTAGATAACAGTATGCTTCCTAGGTAGAGGAAATGGTCCACTTGTTCCAAGGGTGTATCATAAATAGATATGCTGAAATTAGGAACGGAGGAGCCAGGAGTTGGCTGCGCCATCACCTTTGTCTTTGGAATATTGATGGAGAGACCAAATCGTTCACACGCCCTGCTGAAGGAACCAACTGACAGCTGCAACTCTGCAGGTGAATGAGCTGGGGAAGCATTGTCGTCAGCACACTGCAGCTCTGTCACACGAGTGGTACTGGTGAACCTTTTTGAATAGAGTCTGCACTGGTTGAATAATCCTCCGTCGAATCTGTACTTTAGTTCTATTCCTGCATTGTTTACGGATGTCTCGTAAAGCATAGCTGCCAGATACAATGCAAATAATGTTGGTGCAAGAACGCATCCTTGTTTAAGCCCACTTGTTATTGGGAATTCACCAGTTCTTTCATTCTGGCAGAGGACCTGTCCGGTCATATCATCATGGAGAGCTTCAATCAAGTCAACAAAATGTTCAGGGCAGCCGAAGCGTTTTAAGACCATCCACATGGCTCTCTGGGAACTGTATCAAATGCCTTTTCTAGATCGTAGAAAACAAGTAGTGAAGGCTTTTGCTGTTCTCTGCACTTCTCCTGTAGTTGTCGTGCACAGAAAATCATGTCAATTGTCGCTCTTGAAGGTCGAAACCCGCATTGAGACTCAGGTAGCACAGTCTCTGAAAGTGTCTGGAGGCGATTTAAAAGGATTCTTGCAAAAATTTTGCCAGTGACAGAGAGTAGAGATATTCCCCTGTCTGAAGTAGTGCTGGAGGGGACTGACACTACGAATCCTGCAGGGCTGTCCATAAATCCGTAAGAATACGAGGGGTGGAGATCTCCTCTGAACAGCACGTTGGGAGGCATCCCAGATATGCTCAATAATGTTCATGCCTGGATCCTTGGTGGCCTGCGGAAGTGTTAAAACTCAGAAGAGTGTTCCTGCAGCCACTCTCCATTCTGGACGTTTGGGGATGTCGCATTGCTGGAATTGTCTAAGTCCGTGGACATGAGTGGATGCATGTGGTCAGACGGAATGCTTACGTACGTGTCGCCTTTCGGAGTCGTATCTGGACGTATCAGGGGTTCCACATCACTCCAGCTGCACACGCCACACCATTACAGAGCCTCCACCAGCTTGAACAGTCCCCTACTGACATGCAGGGTCCATGGATTCATGAGGTTGTCTCCATACCCGCACACGTCCATCTGCTTGATACAATTTGAAACGAGACTCGTCCGACCAGGCAATACGTTTCCAGTCATAAACAGTCCAATGTCTGCGTTGACGGGCCCAGGCGAGGCGTGAAGATTTGTGTCGTGCAGTCATCAAGGGTAACGAGTGAGCTTCGGCTCCGAAAGCCCATATCGATGATGTTTCGTCGAATGGTTCGCACGCTGATACTTGTTGATGCCCCAGCATTGAAAAAATGGTTCAAATGGCTCTGAGCGCTATGGGACTTAACATCTGAGGTCCTCAGTCCCCTAGAACTTAGAACTACTTAAACCTAACTAACCTAAGGACATCACACACATCGACGCCCGAGGCTGGATTCGATCCTGCGACCGTAGCAGTCGCGCGGTTCCTGACTGAAGCGCCTAGAACCGCTCTGCCACCTCGGCCGGCCAGCATTGAAACCTGCAGCAATTTGCGGAAGGGTTGCACTTCTGTCACGTTGAACGATTCTCTTCAGTCGTCGTTGGTCCCGTTCTTGCAGGAATTTTTCCGGCCGCAGCGATGTGGGATATTTGATGTTTTACCGGATTGCTGATTTGCACGGTACTCATGAAATGGTCGTACGAGAAAATCCCCACTTCATCGCTACCTCGGAGATGCTGTGTCCCATCGCTCGTGCGCCGACTATAACACCACGTTCGAACTTACTTAAATCTTGATAACCTGCCATTGTAGCAGCACTAACGGATCTAACAACTGTGCCAAACACTTGTTGTCTTATATGGGCGTTGTCGAACGCAGCGCCATATTTCAACTCTTTACATATCTCTGTATTTGAATACGCATGCCTATAACAATTTCTTTGGCACTTCAGTGTAGTTTTATCAAGTGGCCAATGAATCTGTCAGTGAATTATCAAAACAAACACATTAATACTTTCGAAAAGACTTGCATTAATGACAATAGTTCACGTTCGAAGATTCATCAATACGATATTATTCCAAGTAAAAACTGAATTGGTCACGTGTCTGCCAGTGCATGGAAAACGGTTTGCTGGCTATTACGTATATGAAAATAAAAACATACCTAGTGCTCAAAAGACAATAGGCTACTATTATTTTAAAGCGTCCGCCCCCGGTAGCTGAGTGGTCAGCGCGACAGGATGTCAATCCCAGGGGAATGGGTTCGATTCCTGGCTGGGTCGGATATTTTCTCCGCTCAGAGACTGGGTGTTGTGTTGTCCTAATCACCATCATTTCATTCCCATCGACGCGCAAGTCTCCAAAGTAGCGTCAAATCGAAAGACTTGCACCCGGCAACGGTCTACCCGACGGGAAGCCCTAGTCACACGACATTTATATTTAGATTTCAAAGGCACTGAAATATTCATATTTCTGTCCCGACGTCAAAACAGACTTCCAACACGCCGTAGTCAGCTCACATACCCGAGCCGCACTTCGCCGCCGAAACGGTCTTATCCGATCTGCGTCCATCGGCAAAAGACCACGAAAACATCCCTGCATGCTCTCAACTCCGTGAATCACGTGGCCATAATTCTAGTCAAAACAATATCTGCGGCCAACCATATTTGGTCGCAAACGGTCGTTTATATTTACCGTTTAAATTATATTGATTAAAATCATTCATCACAAATTTGAAGTATTAGTGATTCATAATTGTTATAAAATTCGCTGTTTTTTAGATCGTTACATCGCTGGAATCCACATACTCTAGTCAAGAGTTTTACTATATCTACAAATTCCGTTTCAACACGGCGTTATTCAATTTTTTTAATTTTTATTTTTTTAATACCAATTTCTAACTTCTCATTCGAAACACAGTCAGATCTAATATACCGGGTGATCAAAAAGTCAGTATAAATTTGAAAACTGAATAAATCACGGGATAATATATAGAGAGAGGTACAATTTGGCACACATGCTGGGAATGCCATGGCGTTTTATTAGAACCGAAAAATACAAACGTTGAAAAAATGTCCGACAGATGGCGCTTCATCTGATCAGAATAGCAATAATTAGCATAACAAAGTAAGACAAAGCAAAGATGATGTTCTTTACAGGAAATTCTCAATATGTCCAACATCATTCCTCAACAATAGCTGTAGTCGAGGAATAATGATGTGAACAGCACTGTAAAGTATGTCCGGAGTTATGGTGAGGCATTGGCGCCGGATGTTGTCTTCCAGCATCCCTAGAGACGTCGGTCGATCACGATACACTTGCGACTTCAGGTAACCCCAAAGCCAATAATCGCACGGACTGAGGTCTGGGGACCTGGGAGGTCAAGCATGACGAAAGTGGCGGCTGAGCACACGATCATCACCAAACGACGCACGCAAGAGATCTTTCACGCATCTAGTAATACTTTGTTTTTTTTTTTTTTTTTTTTGGGGGGGGTTCTAATAAAATCCCATGTCATTCCAAGCATGTGTGTCAATTTTTACCTCTCTTTCTACATTATTCCGTGGTTTATTAAGTTTTCAAATTTATACTGACTTTTTTGTCACCCGGTACATTGAATCAGAACTGTTTCATTCTGGATAAGTTGTGTTGGAACTTATCTTTTGTAAATCACTTTTCTCTCTTGTCGAAAAATTCTTCGCTAAATTTCCCACAATACCCATGTTCAAATGTGTGAAATCTTATGGGACTCAACTGCTAAGGTCATCAGTCCCTAAGCTTACACTCTACTTAACCTAAATTATCCTAAGGACAACACACACACCCATGCGCGAGGGAGGACTCGAACCTCCGCCGGGACCAGCCGCACAGTCAATGACTGCAGCGTCTGAGACCGCTCGGCTAATCCCGCGCGGCTACCCATGTTCCAGCAAGACAATGCCACAGCTGTGATATGAATTACCATGTGACACTGCCCCCTGTTACCTTACACTCTCTTCCGCCATTACGGAAATGACTGCTGATACACGCTTACACGCTCAAGCTACAGTCTGACGTCACTGGTGCTCACGCCATCGCCATCTTGGGCCATACGTTGACTCTGCGTTTGTTGCGCCTGCTTCAACCTCGCGATCGCTGGATACAGTGCCACCGCCAAGCTGTAGGCCACCGCCTCCATTAATTGTGTTTATACTGATTTTTATTTCGGTTAATTTTTGGAATTACTCTCCCAGAAACCGTTACTTCTAGCCGCGACAGAGGTTTCGACAAATTCGATTTAATGACCGTTTTTGGAACATGCTAAGATAAAGCGGATCAAGTCGCGATAGCATTGGGGATAAGACCGCTCTTGCTCCTTCCTGTGTAGCTGTACAGTGCGTACTGTTTCTCCGATGCAAGACTGTACACCCCCAGGTCTTCTGATATCTGCTGCAATCTTTACTCGCCTTGGTAACTGCCGGTTTTTTCACGGAGGCTGGAAGATATGTTTTATCTTCTGACCTTTCAGCAGGCGGCTAATCTTAAGCCGATAAGGGGCCACAGAACGGTAAAAAAATCATTTGTTGCTCTTCGTCGGTGGTCTAATGGTCATTCTTGCGTAAGATCACTTCATCTATTTGGTGATCGCTGTAGTATGCAGTAAACATCCGTTACTTTTGTTTACAGTTAACCCTATTTACAGCTCTTTGTAAGTGCAGTGCAAATATTAGTTGTAATGGAACCGGTCTGTGTATTATAAGTTGTGAAATATTTTTAAATTATTCTAAGGGCGTTCAAAAAGTTTTGCACAGTCATCTCTAATTTTTTTACTTTTTGCAGGAGGAGAATGAAATTTTTTGTGAACATACTTGGAACATTTGGCTATATATTGAGCCTACTCAATGTAGCTTCCATCAGCTGTGACGATCCAGCCCAACGTTCTTCCCATGATGTAAATGCGCTTTGGTAAAATTCTAGGGACTGATTTTTATACCATCGCTTGACGCAGGAAATAAGGTCTTTCTCACTATCAAAAGTTTCACCACGCAGGTGCTCCTTCAGACGACGAAACAAGTAAAAATTTGACAGAGCCAAGTCCGGATTGTAGGTAGGATGAGGAACAATTTTCCAACTCATTTTTCTGATTTTCTCCTGCGTCATAAGGGCTGTATGGGGTTTGGCATTGTCATGGTGTACTCTGAAGAGCTGACCCTGAAGCTGTGGTCTGTGGGTCTTGATGGCACGTCGCAGTTTGTCCAGTGACAAACAGTAGCGGTCCCGGTTAATTGTGGAGCCAGGTTCCAAAAAGGCAATGAAAATGACACCACACTGATCCCAGAAGAAGGAGGGCATCACCTTCCGCCTGCTGTTCGTGAAAGTCTTGGTTTCTTCTTCCGAGGGGAACCTGGATGACGCCACTCCATGGAGTGCGTTTTGCTCTCAGATTCGGACAAAAGCAGCCATGTTTCATCCTGAGTAATGACGCCGTCCAAACACTGTTTCCACTCTACAGTAAAGGTCTTCATGAGACCCTCGTACAGGCGGCCGAGGTGGCCGAGCGATTCTAGGTGCTTCAGTCTGGAACCGCGCGACCGCTACGGTCGCAGGTTCGAATCTTGCCTCGGGCGTGGATGTGTGTGATGTCCTTACGTTAGTTAAGTTTAAGTAGTTCTAAGTTCGAGAAGACTGATGACCTCAGAAGTTAAGTCCCATAGCGCTCAGAGCCATTTGAACCATTTGAGACTCTCGCACACATTCTTCCTCATCGTTTTCATTTCTCTTGTCAATAATTTAGGCACCCAACGTACACTGATTTTTCTGTATCCTGGTGACTGTAACAGTGATACCACACTACCCAATGACAAACGAGTCATTTCAGCAAGCTGCCGTGTCGTCACAAATCTGTCATTTTGGATGAGTTGATCAATGGTCTCCTTATTCACATCACTCACTGCCATCGATGCCTACCGCATTGTGGATTTCCATTAGAGAGAGAAATCACCTTCTTTAAAGCTCTGCAACCGCTGCTGAATACTGCTGCGATCCACTGTGTCCTCCCCATAAACAGGGAGCAACTTCCTGTGAACCGATGTGGCAGAGTCATCGCCGGTCTTGAAGAGGAACTCCATCACCCACCGTTGTCGCAACCTGACATCTACTTCACGGTCCATCATGGCTTACCTGCAAATAAAAGAAAATACTTTTATACACCAACTTATAGCTAAATGTTCCAAGTATGTTCACAAAAAATTTCATTCTGCTCCTGCAAAAAAATAAAACAATTAGAGACGACTGTGCAAAACTTTTACAAACGCTCTTTCTAGTTTTAACTTTGCACTTACCAGCATAACTGAAGCCTGTAATCTCACACGAAAAATGACAGACTTGATCCTTTATCGATGGCTCACAAGAGCAGGACGTATGTAATAGCTAGCGGATTACATTAGAAGCTCTGCTGTTTTACAGAAACAGAATGTATTCTTTTTTTTTTTACACTCATTTGCTTACGGCACGTAAGTCACACAATACTGTGGTTGTTTACCAAAGAAATTGCAAATTCCATCAAAGATTATGCGTAAATGATTCCAAATTGTTTAGTTTTAAAATCCTTTAAGCTGCACGAAAGAAAACGCCACAAAACTGAAACTTTCACCGCGCATCTGCTGTTTCGGACTAGTTAGGAGCCCTAAAGGAATCGGAAGAGAACTAGTCAGCAGTTAATGTGGCCATAGCGAGCTGCCTGTTGCAGAAGTATGTTAACTAAACATACGTAAAGAAAAACGGTAATTACTTCATAGAATAATATTTTTCAATTACGTTTTCCTGCTCTGAGCTAGTGAATGAATGTACTTGTGGGAAGCCCCTCTTTATGCACAGCAGCTAAAGGGAGTCCCAGTATTTCACAGTTACTGTAACCGTAATCCCGTCTGAATGGACTGAGCACAAGTGAAATTATTTTTGTTCCATACTACCGTTGAGTGGTTGTGTACGAGTATTCGCCAGAATCCATTCTTTATGTTCATCACAACAAATTATGTCACGAGTACAAACAAATTTAGAAACTTCAAGGTTAGAATATGTGTTTAGTTATAAATTGTATTGGCATGCAATAATATAGTGAATGGACTTGACAGGATGTTTACTTGTACATTATCCACTATAATTCCCATATTTTACACCACTCTGAGAAGTAGTCACGTTTTGATTTCACTGCATACCTTACTATTTCTAAGATAAATGACCAAGAAATAATACTTTTACCACTGACTATGAACCTTTACCAATTTTGGCGCCAAAGTATTGTCGCCCAGGGGTACATTTTCATGAATTTGTGATTGTATTCAAATTTTTTTTAAAATGTGCTTCTCTTCAAGAAATTTCTGTGTAGCACAAAATTTGGTCAGGCCTTTAAGTTTGTTTGTGGTTGAAATAACTGTATCTGAATTACAGGAATGCAGGTCCATCTATCATGCAAGCAACTGTTTCTATTGATGTCGAAACGTGTTCATCACTGAGCAGTTTTATTCAGGTCTGTGAAACCCAAATGTGTTTTAAGGGACAATACCTGTAACAAAAATTACATCTAAAACATAGGTATTACCGTGTAAGTAATAATCATTCCTTCCATATGAGATTCCATTATCGTAATGTTAAGGCACCCGTCGCTATAGTATGAAATGCGACTACAGTGACTGAGCCACTTAAAAGAAGAAAGAAAGCTCTTTTACAATCTAAAAATTCCGAATTTGCTTTATATTCACAACCTCTATCCAAGGTAGTGGGCACATCGTTTACTTAATGTTACTGGTGTATGTTGCTAAAATTTGATCACGCATTTTCAATATTCTGTTTTTTTTTTTCGATTTATGTTTATTAGATCACTGTTTATTAATCATCCCATTGTCTGATACTGGCTAGCATCATGAACCAACTATTTCTGTACTACAGTGTGTCTGGCAGTCAATTAGAGCTGAGCGCTTACGGAAAGGGCGACATGGGTAATGTAATTCTCAGAAGCCACTACCATCTAAAGAGAGGCTGGGAAGAGAGATGAATGTTCTGCAGGGGCGGACATTCACTGCCCTGCAAGAGAGCAGAGTGAGGAGATGGCGGTTTACAACACTGGATTCTACAGAACGCCCCACTGTGGACAGTGTGGTCACGAGGTTGCACTCTGGCGGGCTGAAAAAAATTTCAGGAAAGCATACCTGGTGGAAGAGCGTCGGGGGCAGAACAAGGAGAAAGACACCCTCGTAGTGTGAAGGAATGTGTAGGGTCCCAAACGTTAGTCATAAGCTGAACACAGAGTCTTCTCATGGGCACTTCTGGGGTATGCTTCCCACAGAAAAGCAGAAACGCATATTTGATTTGCAGAGTGATAAGAATTTGGAAGGGGAGGTGGAAACTTCCAGAAAATCTTCTGAAAGAAAAACGAGCTTCAGGCACTTAGCTGGCAGATTCACGACCCATGTAGTGGGAGGTAATGTTTTTGTAATGGTTGATGGGATTCGTTGCCTGATCACAAAGGTGGACTCCATGTGTCCAAGTGGGAGCGGGCATAGGACACTCCCCTGCGGGATTTAATCAAAGACACCACCCTCCAGGAATCGGAGTAGGGACTTCAATGGCGAGAGCCACAGTGGACAATCTGGCGTAGAGATTTTGAGAAGTGTTGCTTGCAATACAAGGACATCGTTTCTTTGTCAACAGAGTTGTTACTTCGTTTACTTGAGTGATGATTCTTTACCTCCCTATGGAGTCTGAAACAAGCTGAAGAGCTTGTTTACGGAAGAATATTGGCTAGTGAGGAGACAGACATCTTGACTCGTGTTCTGCCTTGTACCGAGGTAATTTGTGCCTGAGGAGTTTGCGGACGGCATATTGCGTCCACTGTATAGGCAGAAAATAACAGGTATGCCACATACATTATTTGCTCAGCAGCCAACGCACCAACGAACATATTATCGGTGCAGTATAACATCTGTCCGTACTTCAAAAGGTGATATACGCACTTCGGTTTGGCACACTGGGAAACACTCGCAGCAAATGTGTTAAGTTCGATTTACTTGTCCACTGAGCTTTTACCGAAAGTGCTATTCAGGGTGCAGGTCTTCTGTTTCTTATCGCTAACCAGCATCAGCCAACTTGGTGCTCGTCTAAAAAAGAAGGGGCATGATGTAAAGAAAGTCAAACGTACGTTCTGGAAATCTGTAAATTACAATCGTCGTAAAATCTGACGTTGTGTACTTCAAATTTATACATTTTTTTGAGAATAAATTATTTACAGTATCGAAGTTTTGGTTCATTCTAGTAGCGTCCTGATAGGAATAATTGGTTTGATGACCTGAACTGAAGTGAATTAGAACCACAACACAGTATTTCATTTTACGGAAAGCTCTTGATGTAGGTTGTCAATGGCAGAATCGTTTTAATCATTAGTAGGCATGAGAATACCATTATGGAGACAACATCAGGCAACCACACATGCATACGCTATATGTCACAAACACCACGGGGTGTACAGTGGTGTGCTTTTGTGGACTTCTGAAAACTGGTCTAAAGCAGATCTCCAGGCTAGTCTATCCCGTGCAAGACTCTTCGTCTCTACAGTAAAAAGATTCAAATGCGTGCCCTAGTTATGTAGTCACCGCTTGTTCTCCCTATGCAGTTTTTACCCCACACCGTTCCCCCGACAATCGAATTGACTAATCCCTGATGGCTCAGTGCATGTCCTATCAACTCATATCTTTATTAACCAAGTTTTCCCATAAATTCATTTTGCTTTCTTCACAATTTGGTTCACGATCACCCCATTGGTTATTCTATCTACACAACTAAGCTTCAGCATTCATCTGTAGGACCACTTTTAGGAAGCTTGTATTCTCTTCGTGTCTGTACTAGATATCGTCCATGTTTCACTTCTTTACAAAACCGCACTCCAAGTAAATACCTCGATTAAGGTTTCCTAACACTTATATTTATATTCGATTTTAACAAATTTATCTTTTTGAGAAACGCTTTTCTTGTAGTTGACAGCATTTCATAAATTTTTTACATTGTCTATTGTCAGTTATTTTGATGCTGAAATGGGTCTGAGCACTATGGGACTTAACTTCTGAGGTCTTCAGTCCCCTAGAACTTAGAACTACTTAAACCTAACTAACCTAAGGACATCACACACATCCATGCCCGAGGCAAGATTCGAACCTGCGTAGCAGTTGCGCTGTTCCAGATTGTAGTGCCTAGAACCGCTCGGCCACCTCGGCCGGCTGCTCCTGAAATAGGAAATGTAATATGTAGTAGCAGTAGTGTCTCATTTCCTTATCCAGTTCTCTTAGCATTACCTGATTTAATTCGACCGAAGCTGTTACCCGTGTTCCACTGCTGTTTATATTCATTCGGCAAGACGTTTTGAAGGCACTATCCAATTCTTTCAGCTGATCTTCCAGGTCATTTGCGCTCTTTGGCAGAATTACAGTATCATCGACTTAGCTAAGTCTTTATTTCACTCCTTTCCAATTAGTTTTATAGGAATTACAACGTATTATGTATCCATGTAGTATGCATTTTCGTGTACACTGTATCGACATTTGGAACAATTCAGTTGTTATGAGACAAAGGGGGATTTTATTCCACCTAGCATTTCGAGCCTTTCAATACTGATACTCTGATACTCTGATACTCTAATACTTCGTATGATATTATGAAACTGTCGATTACTTGTTATTCGTAACAATATAATAGCTATCGAAACCAAAGTAACGATACATATTCATATCAGTAAGATTGCGATGTTCCTAACTTCTGCTAGAAGTATCCGAAGTAAATAGCGAAGTTCCCCATTCTGACATTAGGTGGGCCAGTCAGACAAGACCGACCGCCGTGTCATCCTCTGGAAGGATGGGCATGTGGTCAGCACACTGCTCTCTATCGTTGTCGGGTTTCTTGACTTTAGGGCCGCTACTGATCCGTCTGGTAGCTCCTCAGTTGATCACGTGAGACTGACGTCACCCCGTACCAGTCCTCCCACCAAGGAAAAAAATTCTAACAGTACCGGGAATCGAACCCGGGTCCTTTGCATAGCAATCAGCCGAACTATCTGCTTAGATACAGAGGCGGACTAGGCGGTACCCTGATCCATTTTATCACATGCTTGCGCTTCATTGTATTGAGAGCTTCCTCATAAACGAGTCATAGTTTCCTATTATTATGGAAATAGAAGAGGATGTAGATGAAGATGAAATGGGAGATATGATGCTGCGTGAAAAGTTTGACAGAGCAATGAAAGAAGTCGAAACAAGGCCCTGGGAGTAGACAAAATTCCATTAGAAATACTGGCAGCCTTGGGAGAGACAGTCCAGACAAAACTCTACCATCTGGTGAGCAAGACGTATGAGACAGGCAAAATACCCTCAGACTTCAAGAAGAATATAATAATTTCAATCCCAAAGAAAGCAGGTGTTCACAGATGTGAAGATTACCGAACTATCAGTTCGGAAAGATGGGAGCAAACAGTGGCCAGCGATAGCCAATACTTTTTGGAGTCTTAAATGTTTTGCCGGCCGGGGTGGCCGAGCGGTTCTAGGCGCTACAGTCTGGAACCGCGCTACCGCTATGGTCGCAGGTTCGAATCCTGCCTCGGGCATGGACGTGTGTGATGTCGCAGACCTAACATATTCGCAAATTTTGTTATTTTCTATCATTCCTAGTGTTGTAAATGTAATGGTCAGCGGTATACATTGAAATGAACCCACGTGAGTAGCCGCCTCCGTGACCGAGGTCGCTAACATACGCTACGGCGGTGGCGCTGTCAGAATTTGGCCGGCAAGGTCAGAAGAGGTGGTGGCGTGAACCTCTTGATCACCAGACTTTACGTCAAAGTCTTGGTTCAAGTACCAAACGACTCCGCAGTGTCTCATCAAATGTGAGCATGCGGCAATGTTGACGGTGATATATCCGTCAGACGAGGATGTACAGCTTGGCGGCCGCCTTGTGGCTATTCGCGACGAGTAGGCTGTGTGCCGGCACCGGGTTTCACCCTCTCCCTTCTCTATTATCATCATCATGATCGTCATACAACACAAATATTACACTTACACAAATTACACGAATGTAGAGTTACAAATACACTCCTGGAAATTGAAATAAGAACACCGTGAATTCATTGTCCCAGGAAGGGGAAACTTTATTGACACATTCCTGGGGTCAGATACATCACATGATCACACTGACAGAACCACAGGCACATAGACACAGGCAACAGAGCATGCACAATGTCGGCACTAGTACAGTGTATATCCACCTTTCGCAGCAATGCAGGCTGCTATTCTCCCATGGAGACGATCGTAGAGATGCTGGATGTAGTCCTGTGGAACGGCTTGCCATGCCATTTCCACCTGGCGCCTCAGTTGGACCAGCGTTCGTGCTGGACGTGCAGACCGCGTGAGACGACGCTTCATCCAGTCCCAAACATGCTCAATGGGGGACAGATCCGGAGATCTTGCTGGCCAGGGTAGTTGACTTACACCTTCTAGAGCACGTTGGGTGGCACGGGATACATGCGGACGTGCATTGTCCTGTTGGAACAGCAAGTTCCCTTGCCAGTCTAGGAATGGTAGAACGATGGGTTCGATGACGGTTTGGATGTACCGTGCACTATTCAGTGTCCCCTCGACGATCACCAGTGGTGTACGGCCAGTGTAGGATATCGCTCCCCACACCATGATGCCGGGTGTTGGCCCTGTGTGCCTCGGTCGTATGCAGTCCTGATTGTGGCGCTCACCTGCACGGCGCCGAACACGCATACGACCATCATTGGCACCAAGGCAGAAGCGACTCTCATCGCTGAAGACGACACGTCTCCATTCGTCCCTCCATTCACGCCTGTCGCGACACCACTGGAGGCGGGCTGCACGATGTTGGGGCGTGAGTGGAAGACGGCCTAACGGTGTGCGGGACCGTAGCCCAGCTTCATGGAGACGGTTGCGAATGGTCCTCGCCGATACCCCAGGAGCAACAGTGTCCCTAATTTCCTGGGAAATGGCGGTGCGGTCCCCTACGGCACTGCGTAGGATCCTACGGTCTTGGCGTGCATCCGTGCGTCGCTGCGGTCCGGTCCCAGGTCGACGGGCACGTGCACCTTCCGCCGACCACTGGCGACAACATCGATGTACTGTGGAGACCTCACGCCCCACGTGTTAAGCAATTCGGCGGTACGTCCACCCGGCCTCCCGCATGCCCACTATACGCCCTCGCTCAAAGTCCGTCAACTGCACATACGGTTCACGTCCACGCTGTCGCGGCATGCTACCAGTGTTAAAGACTGCGATGGAGCTCCGTATGCCACGGCAAACTGGCTGACACTGACGGCGGCGGTGCACAACTGCTGCGCAGCTAGCGCCATTCGACGGCCAACACCGCGGTTCCTGGTGTGTCCGCTGTGCCGTGCGTGTGATCATTGCTTGTACAGCCCTCTCGCAGTGTCCGGAGCAAGTATGGTGGGTCTGCCACACCGGTGTCAATGTGTTCTTTTTTCCATTTCCAGGAGTGTAGTCGTAACGCCGGAAATGCATATCCTCCTAATTGCATCTATTGTATTATAATTTTTTTCCTTATTTTGTTGCCTGAAGATATGACATTTCTGTGTCTTTATATATTGTAACTGTTTTACAATCGAACGATTACATCGACAGGTCGTGTGGAGAACCAAAGTGTTTAGGATCTTGGGTAGTGTTAACTCTGCCGCGTCTGGCTGGAGTAGGGCAGTGGAGCAGGTGTGTTGAATGACGCTCCCGCGAGTTGCCGCGCTTTCGGGGTTTGACAGCATGTAATTGCGCTCGACTTGCTATGATAGTTTCTGGCACGGTGTCGCGGACGGGAAACATTAGCTGGCCCTCATCAAGACCCCGTTTCGCCGGTTGACCGTGTCGAGAAGAAGGCGCGCCAAAATCTAACTTCTGCAACAGCGACGGCTGACAATAAGTGATTGTCGCCACCTCCTCGATCGACGACCTCAAACCTTCAATCAACCAACAAGGAAGACTGGAAGCACATAAAGTTTTAGAACTGTATGTCAGACCTCAGCTTTTCAAACTGTTGCATTTGCATCACTAAAATACAGCAACTTAGCATGAACCTTTGTTACTCATTGTCCGAATTGCATTACCAAGCAGGGTCCCTTCCTTTTCCGGAATGAACCCGAGTGCCGATGAAATTCAAACGCCAGCATTAAAGTAATACCATTCCATTTCACTACTTTAATTTCAAAGTTCAGTTATAGTATTCATAGCTGGCTACAATAACCAAACAGAACTATATTTAGATTACACAAGCACAAATTAACAGTGCGATTTTTGTTACCGTATTTTAGCTTACCTGTGACTGCAGCTCTGCTTGGTACGCACTAAATTTTACTATTGTTAATTGTTCAAAATCATTTAATTTAAGTTCAGAGTTAAATCTTTTATTTCTAAATTGCGTAGATTCAAGTTGCTTTCGAGATGATTGTTGAGTTAGCCCGAGACTAGCCTTATTTTATTTTATTTTATTTAGTAGTGCTTCAGAAACAAAGTTCACTATTAATTTCAGTCACTAAATTAACTTTCAATTTTCCGATTTTATTAATTCTTTTGCTAAATTACATCAGAGTGTAGCGAACTTTATTACTTCTGACAAACGTTCAGTTTTCACATAGCACGTATCAACCTTCAGTTGCCACGCTTTTAGTCCTAATTATATGTGCATTAAACCTTTCTTTTTCAATTATTGTACCTAGTTGTCCATAGGATTGGCGACCGTAATTTTTCTCAAATATCTAATTAACGCCAATTAATTGTTAACGTGACGACCGCACATTTACTTTCTTTATTAATTTTACCCTTTTCTCAAAATTAATTTCCACCAATTTCATTTGCTTTTTTCCTTTCATTTAGATGTAACCGTTTCCTCCCTCTTTACCGACAGATTAACTTCAGTGACAATTGCTTTTCCCAAATTTCCATTAGGTACACGCGGTTTAATGTTTCACTGTCATTAAGGTCGATAAGTGAGGGGAAGGTTACATAATTTTTTTAAAAATCTTTATTCATAAACAATTATAATATTTATTCAAATTAACCCACCACCTTAGTGATTAGTGGGTCCTAATGTTAATACATTATTATATGTTATCAGCAGCTATTATTATTATTACAGTGTTACAAAGTTTATTTATGAGCTACAGACAGTATGACACAGTACATGTTTATAGGCAGACTACAATTATTAATCTATACGCTACTACCTAGTTCTTAATTTTCCTACCGACTTGTTAATTCCAAATTGCCTGCAGCGTTACAGGTGTGTCAGCCTCGATATAAACCTACTTCAAGGCCCTTCTCATCGAGCTAATCCCGATGAGCGTGCCCCTGACACCGGGCTGTCCAGAATTGTTTGTCGCTGCAGGTTCCTAATTTAGTGTCTGCTTCTAATGCTACTAACTACTGTACTAACCTACGTCAAATCCGGTGCTGTCTTAGTCAAGAATAGGTGTACCCCGGTCCCCCTAGTCCTGCACGTGGCGGATTCCAACTAAAAGTCGACCTGTCCACGCACAGGCGTACAGGATTAGGGTACTAGGACGCGTTCAGTGATTGTCTCTAGTCGCGAAAGTCCCTCAGGTATGCGGTCAGAACTTTTCGTGATACCTCATTTGCCAAGTTGTTTCAAAAGTCTCTTCGTGTCTTAATAGGTCATATATGTTGTTGTTTGGAAGTTGTTGTCTTAATGTCGCTGCTACATCATCGAAAAGGGGGCACTCGTAAACCAGGGATGGAGGTTACATAGTGTGTAATGGAGCACGTTGTAAATAAACAAGCAAACAAACAAACCAACCACGTTACTGCGGCGTCTGCAGTGATACGTTGCGCACCTCGCGGCTAATATCGTACGCTAGAAACGAGCCCGAATATTCTGTGGTCGCTGCATTTCCCGGTATTTTGCTGCCGTGTTTTTAGAGTGAGACAGGAGCATAATAACAGAACTATCCGGCCTCTGGCGCAGCAGAAATAACAGAATGGGAAGAACGAGTGGTGGTGTTGGTGGTGGTGGTGGCGGCGGCGGCGGCGGCGGCGGCGGCGGTGGAGCGTCTGCGAGGATATCGTAAACAGGGGGGTGGACGACCGCCAGCTGCGGCCACAGAGAAAACGCCGCGCGAAATGCGCGCGCGTCGCGGGCCGCGATGGCGGGTATTTCTGGCGCCGAGGGCATCGGGAGCGCCACGCTGGCTGCGTGGCGGTGGCAGCAGCTGCGATCGATACGCGTGTCGACCGGGACGCGCTGGCTGGGCAGGCGCTGCTCCGGATAGGAGGGGCAGCGGCAAGGCGACGGAGGGGGAGGGGGGGGGGCGAAAGAGCTGGGGGTGTGAGGCGGCCGTGATGCTCCAGCCGGAGGAACAGATGCCGGCCACCCGTCGGAGGGCGAGGAAAGTGGGGGAGGAGAGAAGGGGGGGGGGCATCTTGGCTGCCGTAGTTGCCCTCGAGGAAATCGATAGCACACTGCCTACAATAAAAAATTCAAAACAGAAGGTCTGCTGCTTCAATGTAATTTAGTGGTGGACGGAAGGTTAGCGCGGGGCTAATAGGAAGCGGTAGTTGTTGTTGTCGTGGTCTTCAGTCCTGAGACTGGTTTGATGCAGCTCTCCATGCTACTCTATCCTGTGCAAGCTTCTTCATCTCCCAGTACCTACTGCAGCCTACATCCTTCTGAATCTGCTTAGTGTATTCATCTCTTGGTCTCCCTCTACGATTTTTACTCTCCACGCTGCCCTCCAATACTAAATTGGTGATCCCTTGATGCCTCAGAATATGCCCTACCAACCGATCCCTTCTTCTAGTCAAGTTGTGCCACAAACTCCTCTTCCCCCCAGTTCTATTCAACACCTCATTACTTGTGTGATCTACCTAGCTAATCTTCAGCATTCTTCTGTGGCACCACATTTCAAAAGCTTCTATTCTCTTCTTGTCCAAACTATTTATCGTCCATGTTTCACTTCCGTACATGTCCGCAGCTCGTGGTCGTGCGGTAGCGTTCTCGCTTCCCACGCCCGGGTTCCCGGCGGGGTCAGGGATTTTCTCTGCCTCGTGATGACTGGGTGTTGTGTGATGTCCGTAGGTTAGTTAGGTTTCAGTAGTTCTAAGTTCTAGGGGACTGATGACCATAGATGTTAAGTCCCATAGTGCTCAGAGCCACTTCCATACATGGCTACGGCTACACTCCACACAAATACTTCCAGAAACGACTTCCTGACACTTAAACCTATACTCGATGTTAACAAATTTCTCTTCTTCAGAAACGCTTTCCTTGCCATTGTCAGTCTACATTTTATATCCTCCCTACTTCGACCATCATTAGCTATTTTGCTCCCCAAATAGCAAAACTACTTTACTACTTTAAGCGTCTCATTTCGTAATCTAATTCCCTCAGCATCCCCCCATTTAATTCGACTACATTCCATTGCCGCGCGGGATTAGCCGAGCGGTCTTAGCCGCTGCAGTCATGGACTGTGGGGCTGGTAGAGGCGGAGGTTCAAGTCCTCCCTCGTGCATGGGTGTGTGTGTTTGTCCTTAGGATCATTTAGGTTAAGTAGTGTGTAAGCTTAGAGACTGATGACCTTAGCAGTTAAGTCCCATTAGATTTCACACAGCTTTGAGTATTTTTTACATTCTATTATCCTCGTTTTGCTTTTGTTGATGTTAACCTTATATCCTCCTTTCAAGACACTGTCCATTCCGTTCAACTGCTCTTCCAGGTCCTTTGCTGTCTCTGACAGAATTACAATCTCAGTGGCGAACCTTAAAGTTTTTATTTCTTATCCGTGGATTTTAATACCTACTACGAATTTTTCTTTTGTTTCCTTTACTGCTTGCTCAATATGCAGATCGAATAACATCGGGGAGAGGCTACAACCCTGTCTCAATTCCTTCCCAACCACTGCTTCCCTTTCGTGTCCCTCGACTCTTATAACTGCCATTTGGTTTCTGTACAAATTGTAAATAGTCCTTTGCTCCCTGTATCTTAGCCCTGCCACCTTCAGAATTTGAAAGAGAATATTCCAGTCAACATTGTCAAAAGCTTTCTCTAACTCCACAAATGTTCGAAACATAGGTTTGCCTTTCCTTAATCTATTTTCTAAGATAAGTCGTAGGGTCAGTATTGCCTCACATGTTCCCATATTTCTATGGAACCCAAACTGATCTTCCCTGAGGTCGGCTTCTACCAGTTTTTGCATTCGTCTGTAAAGTATTTTGCAACCGTGACTTATTAAACTGATAGTTCGGTAATCTTCACATCTGTGAACACCTGCTTTCTTTGGGATTGAAATTATTATATTCTTCTTGAAGTCTGAAGGTATTTTGCCTGTCTCATACGTGTTGCTCACCAGATGGTAGAGTTTTGTCTGGACTGTCTCTTCCGCCGTTCTTTTTCGGCGAAGTTCGAGGCTTTATAGTGAAAGCTTACAAAACATTTACGTTCAAATGGCTCTGAGCCTATGGGACATAGCTCCTAAGGTCATCAGTCCCCTAGAACTTAGAACTACTTAAACCTAACTAACCTAAGGACATCACACACGTCCATGCCCGAGGCAGGATTCGAACCTGCGACCATAGCGGTAGCGCGGTTCCAGACTGTAGCGCCTAGAACCGCTCGGCCACCCCGGCCGGCATAACATTTAAGACTCCAAAAAGTATTGGCCATCGCTGGCCACTGTTTGCTCCCATCTTTCCGGTCATCATACGAATCCCGCGGTGGAAGAACTGAACATATTTTGAGGACACACATGAATCGATTCATTTGTGTACTTGCTCTGCCGGTATTTGCTTTTCTGGTCAGCCAGGTGATAGATACGAGGGTAGTCCCAAAAGTAAAGTCTCCTATTTTTTTTATAAGTACATAGACCTGTTTATTTCTACAATGGTTTACATCAGTTTACAGCTTGAACATTTAGCCTTTTTTCGACATAATCACCATTTCTGTCGATGCACTTTTGTAGACGCTGTGGCAGTTTCTTGTTGGCCATGTCAAACCAGCTCGCCGCCATGCTGCGAAGAACGTTGCCGCCACTGCCGTGATTGTTGCTTGGTCTTAGGTGTAAAGTGGTATGCCCAGGTTTCGTCGCCCGTGACAATTGAGTCCAGAAAGTTGTCCCGTTCGGCTCCAAGGCGGTGAAGAAATGCGCGGGAAGCATCAACTCGTTGCCGCATGTGGTCCTCAGTCAGCATGCGTGGCACCCATCTTGCGCATAGCTTCCGGTAGTTCAATGTTTCCGTTAAAATTCTGTGAGCGGTGCTTCGGGAAACCTCAGGAACCAACGTGCAGAGATCATCCATGGTGATCTGCCGATCTTCACGCATGCTCTGCTCAACCTCCAACAATGTCTCCTGAGAAATTTACGGTCTCCCGCTCCTTTGTTCGTCGTGAATTTCGGTCCGACCAGCTGCAAACTCTCTGCACCACTTACGAACATTTTTGACATCCATGCACGACTCACCATACACTTCCGTCAATTGGCGATGGATTTCAATCGGCGCAGTGCCCTTTGCGTTCAAAAACCAAATAAATGCGCGCAATTCGCACTTGGCGGTAACATCCAACGGGAGCTCCATTCTCAACGGCTGCCAAGAAAAGACTGAGCGCGTCAGCGCGGCGTGCGCATGTATACACACAGCGCGTGAAGCACTCTTCATAACAGTGTGACCAACTGCCACACAAACAGAGTTGTGTACTTATAAAAAAATTTGAGACCTTACTTTGGGTGTGGCCGAGCGGTTCTAGGCGCTTCAGTCTGGAACCGCGTGACCGCTACGATCGCAGGTTCGAATCCCGCCTCGGGCACGGATGTGTGTGATGGCCTTATGTCAGTTAGGTTTAAGTGGTTCTTAGTTCTAGGGGATTGATGACCGATGTTAAGTCCCATACTGCTCAGAGCCATTTTTGACCCTTACTTTTGGGATTATCCTCGTAGATCGCGTTACGTCTGGAGAATACGCAGGTGGGGCGGGACTTACCATTTCAACGTTTCCAAGTACGTTTTGACGGGGTTTTCCGACAGAGGATCGAGCATTGTCATACTTCAAAATCACATTTTCTAGCCTGTCGCTCTATTGTGGCCTTTTGTATTTCAATGCTCGGCTCCAACGATTTCGATAAAAACCTTCAGTGATTGTTTCTGTCCGTTTCAGTACCTTCGGAAACCTCTCTCTTCCACCGCCATGCCGGTCTTCGACGTCAAAATCACCAGTCTTGAACTGTTGAAACCATTCTCCGCAGGTTCTGCAAAGTCGCGGTTACTTTGCGCTCGTGCTACAGAAATAACGCTCACTCACCTTGCAGTAATTTTTTTCTTCTGCAGTCGTGTCCACACGCCTTGCTTGTTAAAAAGATTGGTTGATTTGGGGAGTGGACCAAACAGCAAGGTCATGGTCCCGTCGGAATAGGGATTGATGGGAAGGAGGTCGGCCGTGCATTTTCAAAGGAACCATCCCGGCATTTGTCTTAACCGATTTAGGGAAATCACGGAAAACCTAAATCAGGATGGCTGGACTCGTGATGCAACTGTCGCCCTCCCAAATGAGAGTTCAGAGTGCTAACCATTGCGCCACCTGTTAAAAACGAATAATGTTTACTGCAAAAGCTATAGCAGAATCAGAAGCATTATACGAATCCAACGGGTGCAACAAATGTTTTTCCGTACCAGCTTAACTGACCGTTTAATTGAAATGTAGTTCGTGAGTGAAATCTTCGATGTATTTGCAGTAGTTTGCCAGAAAAAAACACTGCCAAGCCCGCCCTGACCTTAAGTTCTAGTTGAAACACTCATACACAATCTCAGCTCGTGATAACTAACCGAACCCGTTACCAAAAGTATTCCAAACGGACGGATTATATGTCACAGAATGCTCGCTCAAATATTACTCAATCTGACCACTACGAACGTTCAGTGTGTGGCCATGGCCTGTATAAGATGCCACGTGGATTTGGTTATTCAAGAGTGACAATTTAAATATTAAAATCTGAATTTCAGATGTGAATTTTTTTTCCTCATTCGTTCGCATCCACTTTGTTGCACTCCAAGATCCAGCTTTAATCCTAATCCTGCAAAATTATCACACCTATTTAGAACTCCTTATATCGAAATGAAGCTCAGACTTCACAAAGCAATTATTTAGCTCACAAAACACGTGCGGACATACTGTCCTCTGATTGCCTGACACACATCATAACCAATCCGATATTAGTATTAAATTGCGCAATCTCACCTCTTTTACATTTTACCAATCGCAAATTAATAGCATTTATGAACAACTTACTAAATGAACAAATTTAGAAACTCCGCAAATATCAAAATAGCTCCCTCCTTTAATAACAGCATTGCCGTAAAATGTTTGTTTTCTCAGTCCCATAAACTGGCTAGCTGTACATTACAAAATTCCTCTGAGAGTGTAATTTACTGTCTCTGTAAAATCTCGGTTCTCATGCGATCGTGTACTCAGTTTGAGAGGTGGCATGCCTTTAGATGCACACAGTGACTTGCCCCCTCTCATATTTATATCCTACTCTGAGTAATTCGATTTGGGGAAGTATGGCCGAGTATTGTCATTACAAGGCTAGTATTGAGAACTCAGAAAATATGAATATTTTCCTCTCTAATTGCAGGCGGTGAAAAAGTTGCTATTGCTTCCCCCGCGGACTTCCCACGCAGCGTCTCTGGTCACCCGGGTGGTCCAGTGACAGGCGGGTTCTGCTGATCTTGAAAGGGTTAAGCCGACGGGTGTGAGGGAGTCTAGTGGATGCTGTCCAGACGCCGACATTGTCATAAGAGTGGGGGCGAAACGCTCACAGGGGCCTGAAGGAGCGGCTGGGGTTAGAGATTCCGTTACTTCGCAGAAACTTAGTGAAAACACCTTCTGACAGGCTACCAGCTAGGCGTGGGAATGACTTGTGTTCCTAGGCAGTCTTGGCGGGCAAATTCCCGCGTTTTCTGCAAAATCATAACTGTGACTGTCTTGCTCAGGGGATAGCTCCGTGACGTAGCAAAATCGGCGCAGAAATTGGTGCCAAGTATCTCAATTGGCTAAAGTTGACTGTACCGGAGTTACTGTGTAACTTAGCTTGTTAAAATCACTCGCTGTACCGTCAATGATTGTGTGGCGAACCTTCTTCATCTCCCTCAGAGGCGCATCTGTGTTCAAAAATGGTTCAAATGGCTCTGAGCACTATGGGACTTAACATCTGAGGTAATCACTCTCCTAGAACTTAGAACTACTTAAACTTAACTAACCTAAGGACATCACACACATCCATGCCCGAGGCAGGATTCGAACCTGGGACCATAGCGGTCGCGCGGTTCCAGACTGTAGCAACTAGAACCGCTCGGCCACTCCGGCCGGCGCATTTGTGTTGCTAGGAAGTCTTTAGTCTGGAACAACCAGACCAGGATAATTTGTTCCGGGCTATACTCGCGACATTATCATCACCATGACGGCAGGTCGAAGCAATCAGCCATAGCCTCCGTTACGCCAGATCGTGTCCTTGCAGTTAAGAAGACAGCTTGGTAATGTATGTCCGCAGCACCGGCAGATTAGGGGATTTTGCTATGTGATGATCAGAGCTCAGCAGAGCGCGCCTGTTCCCGTCTTTTCTAACGTGGTTCTGTCTTGGGTGTTCATTGTCTGACTTCTCACTACTGTAGCAGCAGTTAATGTTGGGTTGGCTGGGTGTTTCTCTTAAGATCTGAGTTGCAAGGAATTGGCTCCACATACCACTTGGTCATAAATGTCACAATCTAGTTTATGGACAACTTCACCTTCACAGCATTTATTTGAGTATCCAATTTGACGTATTGTAAATGTTTCATGTGTTTTGTTTATTATTTTGAGTTTAGACATAATAAATCAAATTGTTATTTTGGGCAGAACTTTCATTCTGTTGATCGGTAGAGCAACCCTTTCATTTCTCACTACGTTAATGAAACTTTCCTTTATCAAGTTAATTTCTATCAAATTAAATTATTGCAGGTGCCAAACTCTTTTCTACTCCACTTGCACGGTCGATTACAGTCAATTCGCGTATCTTCTTAATCTATGTACAAGATCAACAGTCGGAGTTAGGAAAGGGGGGGGGGGGGGCTTAGAGCATCATTTCCGTATGAAGATTCTAGAAGAATACACTGCTAGCCCCGGCACCTCGCAAGTTAATGACATGGCAACATTGATTTTATATCTTACTCTCCACATGCACCATAATTCACATTAATAAACAAAGAAGCAATAACTAACAGTCATAATAATCACTGTAACTACAGTTTAATTTCCAAAATATTTTGTAACTACTTCATAATTTCGTAGCTCTTAAGAAACTGACATCTTTTGGCTGCAGTCGTAACTACTTGCAGGTAACTACTGGGTCAGAGCGCATCTGTCGTGCGATAACAGTGCCTCATTGTCTGAAGCTGGCTCCCTGCTACAGTCTCTTACGTAACACAGGCGCGATATGAGGTGCTACGCCTCAGTTCTTTCACTAATAGGTGCCTCACAATAGGTCTTTCCCAGTATTTCATGAGTCTCAGCTGCTGATTTCTTAATGTTGAAGCAGAAAAATTAAGCTTCCCGCAAATGACGAGTATTGGGCTCTTAATCTGACGTATTCAATCGAGAATGACTTTGATACAATCACAAATCAATTAATATTTTGATTGCGTTATGTTTGCAAATGCCTAAACTTTTACGACCTGCACCACCACTTGCCGCACCTGCCATCTACCGCAAAACAGTGGACGCAAAGTTGTAGACCTAATAGCATCGTCAGAAGAACACATGATTAAATTTGAAGATAATTTGGCGGTATACAGGATGCGAAAATCAGTCCACGGATACCTCTGGTAGTAAAGATTTCTCTATCCTATGAAAAGGTTTTTCAGAGACTGCTACCCGTGTCAGTGTTTGGACTACTTCAGTAATTCAATGAAGCATGTTTCGAAGTATGAACATAATGGCAATACAAAAACATCTAAAATATAGTTAACATAGATATTAACATTAATTAAAATATTCGATACTAGGCAGATACGCTAATCACTGGACTAGCGTAGCAAGATAGCTAACACAGCTGCACCATTACCCTAATTAATTCATTGGATCGGCCTGTATTTATTATAATAGATATAACTGAGACTTAATATCTCTCTGGAAAATATGGTTTCATGTGACTAATATCTGTTAAAGTTGTGTGCAGTGAACGAAGAGATGGGTTGTCTACTACGAGGGAATATTCACTTAAATATAGGCCTGCTCATCATCATCATCATCATTTAAGACTGATTATGCCTTTCAGCGTTCCGTCTGGAGCATAGCCCCCCTTATACAGTTCCTCCATGATCCCCTATTCAGTGCTAACATTGGTGCCTCTTCTGATGTTAAACCTATTACTTCAAAATCCTTCTTAACCGAATCCAGGTACCTTCTCCTCGGTCTGCCCCGACTCCTCCTACCCTCTACTGCTGAATCCATGAGTCTCTTGGGTAACCTTGCTTCTCCCATGCGTGTAACATGACCCCACCATCTAAGCCTGTTCGCCCTGACTGCTACATCTATAGAGTTCATTCCCAGTTTTTCTTTGATTTCCTCATTGTGGACACCCTCCTGCCATTGTTCCCATCTACTAGTACCTGCAATCATCCTAGCTACTTTCGTATCCGTAACCTCAACCTTGTTGATAAGGTAGCCTGAATCCACCCAGCTTTCGCTCCCATACAACAAAGTTGGTCGAAAGATTGAACGGTGCACAGATAACTTAGTCTTGGTACTGACTTCCTTCTTGCAGAAGAGAGTAGATCGTAGCTGAGCGCTCACTGCATTAGCTTTGCTACACCTCGCTTCCAGTTCTTTCACTATGTTGCCATCCTGTGAGAATATGCATCCTAAGTACTTGAAACCGTCCACCTGTTCTAACTTTGTGCCTCCTATATGACACTCAATCCGTTTATATTTCTTTCCCACTGCCATTACTTTCGTTTTGGAGATGCTAATCTTCATACCATAGTCCTTACATTTCTGATCTAGCTCTGAAATATTACTTTGCAAACTTTCAATCGAATCTGCCATCACAACTAAGTCATCCGCATATGCAAGACTGCTTATTTTGTGTTCACATATCTTAATCTCACCCACCCAGTCAGTTGTTTTCAACATATGATCCATAAATAATATGAACAACAGTGGAGACAGGTTGCAGCCTTGTCTTACCCCTGAAACTACTCTGAACCATGGACTCAATTTACCGTCAACTCTAACTGCTGCCTGACTATCCATGTAAAGACCTTTAATTGCTTGCAAAAGTTTGCCTCCTATTCCATAATCTTGTAGAACAGACAATAACTTCCTCCTAGGAACCCGGTCATATGCCTTTTCTAGATCTAATAGGCCTGCTGTCCACACAAAAAGTATTAGATAATCACGTACTTTGTTCAAATGAAATAACAGTTTTCGAAGTGGAAACAATTCGCTACAGCCGCTTTGCGAAACACTGGTATGATTTAATTCGAAAAGCTAAAACTGTGTTGTAATGCTTAAATTGAAGGAAGGTCCCAAGGATTCGTTTATTAACCACATTCTGAGTTGTTAAATGTAATTTTTATTCCGCAGAATAATGATACCTAAGACTATTGTGTTAAAATACGACCACAGTCTAACGAACAAAAAATGGTTCAAATGGCTCTGAGCACTATGGGACTCAACTGCTGAGGTCATTAGTCCCCTAGAACTTAGAACTAGTTAAACCTAACTAACCTAAGGACATCACACACATCCATGCCTGAGGCAGGATTCGAACCTCGCGGTTCCAGACTGCAGCGCCAGAACCGCGCGGCCACTTCGGCCGGCTTCTGACACACACAATCGCGACACACTCTGCAGCAAAAGGTGTTCTGAAAATATACTATGGAAGTTACTGATTGAATAATACATTATGTAACATAGAGCTACAACCTAACGCTATTCGTCTTTGACCGCCACCCGACCAGTAACTTCCATAACATATTTTCAGACTACGTTCACTGCACATGTAACAACTGTATTGATGTCCATCATGTGACTAAGTTGTTTTATCGCCGCAAAAGATGTTTACTACTTGTCTGCCACACAATTCACTGATATTTGTATTTATGTACACGCAGGGACACGCTGTTCAATAGATCTCGACAATGACTTCTCTTTAAAAAGCCTAATTAAACTTAACATTTTCGTACTTGATAATGGCTTAAGGCCAAAATCATGATAATAATGTGTAATAAAGAAGTTTGTACAGTCAAATGGCGGAAATAACATTCAGACAAAATTAAATTTAATGCATACCTTATCGCATCTCCATAATAGATTCCATACGACGTTACTAGTATTTAGATCCAAGTTTCAACGAATAGTTTACGTGGAGCAAACTGGGTCAATGGGTGAAGATAGCTTTGATAAGTGAAGGCCTTCGGCGTGTCATCAAAATCGTAAAACAATCTCCCGCGTTACCCGTCAACTAAAAAGGGAAACAATAAAGCTTGTGTAGTAAAATAATAAACAACTAATGTAACACATCACACATCTTATTAAACCGTCCTTGTACGTACACTGGACCGTTGGTCACAGGCAATGACTACTACTAGGAATCTCGTAACAATACAACGTCCCTCCACACGTACTGTACTTCACCTGTCTGCATCTCGTAGTTCCTCTGAATTTACATTCATATTGATTTCTCTGGGCACACTAAATAAATTGAACATTCACAACCACGCACACGCGCGCGAGCGCGCGCGGACACACACACACACACACACACACACACACACACACACACACATATATATATATATATGTTTGGCCGTACCTTTTTGTAACACCCTGTGTGTATATATATATATATATATATATATATGTACACACAGGGTGTTACAAAAAGGTACGGCCAAACTTTCAGGAAACATTCCTCACACACAAAGAAAGAAAATATGTTATGTGGACATGTGTCCGGAAACGCTTACTTTCCATGTTAGAGCTCATTTTATTACTTCTCTTTAAATCACATTAATCATGGAATGGAAACACACAGCAAAACGTACCAGCGTGACTTGCCCAAATGTTCACAGAAAATCTGTGTTGATGACGTGATTGCACAATTGCGTGCGGATTCTCGTCAGCCCACACATGTTGATTGTGAAAATTTACAATTTGATCACGTTGGAATGAACCCTCATCCGTAAAGAGAACATTTGCACTGAAATGAGGATTGACACATTGTTGGATGAACCATTCGCAGAAGTGTAACCGTGGAGGCCAGTCAGCTGCTGATAGTGCCTGCACACGCTGTACATGGTACGGAAACAACTGGTTCTCCCGTAGCACTGTCCATACAGTGACGTGGTCAACGTTAACTTGTACAGCAGCAACTTCTCTGACGCTGACATTAGGGTTATCGTCAACTGCACGAAGAATTGCCTCATCCATTGCAGGTGTCCTTGTTGCTCTAGGTCTTCCCCAGTAGCGAGTCATAGGCTGGAGTGTTCCGTGCTCCCCAAGACGCCGATCAATTGCTTCGAACGTCTTCCTGTCGGGACACCTTCGTTCTGGAAATCTGTCTCGATACAAACGTACCGCGCCACGGCTATTGCCCCGTGCTAATCCATACATCAAATGGGCATCTGCCAACTCCGTATTTGTAAACATTGTACTGACTGCAAACCACGTTCGTGATGAACACTAACCTGTTGATGCTACGTACTGATGTGCTTGATGCTAGTACTGTAGAGCAATGAGTCGCATCTCAACACAAGCACCGAAGTCAACATTACCTTCCTTCAATTGGGCAAACTGGCGGTGAATCGAGGAAGTACAGTACATACTGAGCTCTAACATGGAAATTAAGCGTTTCCGGACACATGTCCACATAAAATCTTTTCTTTATTTGTGTGTGAGGAATGTTTCCTGAAAGTTTGGCCGTACCTTTTTGTAACACCCTGTATATATACATAATCTTCCCTTTGCAAAAGTCACTTATCTTAATGGATATATATATTTGCCAATGACCGCATTTGGACTGTGCAAAGTACTTAGTGGGATGAATCAGCCTTTCTTTGTGCCGATACTTCTTTCATTCTTTTGCTGTGGGCTTCTCTTCTTTCTTGAGACCACCTTGTTCCAGTCTTCTTCTTTGGTTTCTCCTCTTGGTCAACTTGCCAGTTGTGAATTTTGGATCTGAAGAATTCCCTGTTTTGGATAGGATCTCTTCTGAACAGCACGGTGCAAGACATCCCAGATATGCTGAATAATGTTCATATCTGGAGAGTTCCTGGAGCCAACCTGTAGCTATTCTGGACGTGTGGGGGCGTCTAATTGTCCTGCTGGAATTGCCCAAGTCCGTCGGCATGCACAATAGACATCAAAGAATGCAGGTGGTCAGACAGGATGCTTACGTACGTGTCGCCTTTCAGAATCGTATCAGGGGTTCCACATCACTCCAACTGCACACGCCCCGCACCATTACAGAGCCTCCACCAGGTTGAACAGTCTCCTGCTGAGATGCAGGGTCCATAGACCTGTGAGGTTGTCTCCATTGCCGTATACGTACATCTGCTCGACACAATGTGAAACGAGACTCGTCCGACAAGGCAACATGTTTCCAGTCATCAACAGTCCAATGTCGGTGTTGACAGGCCCAGGTGAGGCGTAAAGCTTCGTGTCATGCAGTCGTCAAGGGTACGCGAGTGGGCCTTCGGCTCCGAAAGCACGTGTCGATGACGCTTCGTTGAATAGTTCGCACGCTGACACTTGTTGATGGCCCAACACTGAAATCTGCAACAATTCTATCACGTCGAACTGATCTGAGGTATCGTTGGTCCCCCTTCTTGCAGGGTCTCTTTCCGGCAGCAGCCATGTCGAAGATTTGATGTTTTACCGGATTCCCAATATTCAAGGTACACTCGTGAATTGTTTGTACCAGAAAATACCCACTAATCGCCACCTCGGAATTCGGTGTCACAATGTTTAAAGCACCCTATATGTACGTTTCTGGTAAACGGGAACTGGAGTGGCTGCTGGAGCACGCGGACACGGAGGAGTCTCCAGAAGGCGTGGGCGCGGCGGTTGCGGACGCAGCGATCCGCGTCGTCGCCATTGTCTCGCGTAATGGACGGCAGCGGGCGAGCGGGCGACGTCTGGCGTCTGGAGTCACAGCCAGCGGCGTCTGCAGGGCAGAGCATCCCGTCTCTGCTCGTATCCATAGAGTAAATATCTCTGGCGTGAGCATTCACATGCGCAGAACAGATTTTGTGTTGTCAACATACATTGCCGGCCTGGTCACGAGTTCTCGGGACGTCGTGTGTTTGTCCGTATAGCGCTCTGTACGAGGTGCATTCAAGATCTAAGGCCTCCGATTTTTTTTCTAATTAACTACTCACCCGAAATCGATGAAACTGGCGTTACTTCTCGACGTAATAGCCCTGCAGACGTACACATTTTTCACAACGCTGACGCCATGATTCCATGGCAGCGGCGAAGGCTTCTTTAGGAGTCTGTTTTGACCACTGGAAAATCGCTTAGGCAATAGCAGCACGGCTGGTGAATGTGGGGCCACGGAGAGTGTCTTTCATTGTTGGAAAAAGTCAAAAGTCACTAGGAGCCAGGTCAGGTGAGTAGGGAGCATGAAGAATCACTTCAAAGTTGTTATCACGAAGAAACTGTTGCGTAACGTTAGCTCGATGTGCGGGTGCGTTGTCTTGGCGAAACAGCACACGCGCAGCCCTTCCCGGACGTTTTTGTTGCAGTGCAGGAAGGAATTTGTTCTTCAAAACATTTTCGTAGGATGCACCTGTTACCGTAGTGCCCTTTGGAACGCAATGGGTAAGGATTACGCCCTCGCTGTCCCAGAACATGGACACCATCATTTTTTCAGCACTGGCGGTTACCCGAAATTTTTTGGTGGCAGTGAATCTGTGTGCTTCCATTGAGCTGACTGGCGCTTTGTTTCTGGATTGAAAAATGACATCCACGTCTCATCCATTGTCACAACCGACGAAAAGAAAGTCCCATTCGTGCTGTCGTTGTGCGTCAACATTGCTCGACAACATGCCACACGGGCAGCCGCGTGGTCGTCCGTCAGCATTCGTGGCACCCACCTGGATGACACTTTTCGCATTTTCAGGTCGTCATGCAGGATTGTGTGCACAGAACCCACAGAAATGCCAACTCTGGAGACGATCTGTTCAACAGTCATTCGGCGATCCCACAAAACAATTCTCTCCACTTTCTCGATCATGTCGTCAGACCGGCTTGTGCGAGCCTGAGGTTGTTTCAGTTTGTTGTCACACGATGTTCTGCCTTCATTAAACTGGCGCACCCACGAACGCACTTTCGAAATATCCATAACTACATCACCACATCTCTCCTTCAACTGTCGATGAATTTCAATTGGTTTCACACCACGCAAATTCAGAAAACGAATGATTGCACGCTGTTCAAGTAAGGAAAACGTCGCCATTTTAAGTATTTAAAACAGTTCTTATTCTCGCCGCTGGCGGTAAAATTCCATCTGCCGTACGGTGCTGCCATCTCTGGGACGTATTGACAATGAACGCGGCCTCGTTTTAAAACAATGCGCATGTTTCTATCTCTTTCCAGTCCGGAGAAAAAAAATCGGAGGCCTTAGAACTTCAATGCACGTCGTATATTTCGAATGTCACTACATCCCTAGTACAGACGGATTCTTTTTGTACGTGTCGTGGATTATTTGTATATGTTGTGCAGACATTTTAACAGTATCCATTAGATACCTGGAATAAACCAGCTACGTAACTTTTAAGGGCAAGTGATATTGCATTCTGCTTCTTTGCAGTTCAGGTGCACTCGATTTTTGGTAGTTTTCGGTATGATACGGCACTTTATAGTATTACAGAGCCTGACGTACATTTTCGCAGTGATAGTCTTGCAAAACGACTTGACAGTACGCTAGTACTTTTGCAAGTGTCCGAAAAACAACGAATTTGTCACACATTACCGATTATATCCCTGCTAATTCGTCCTTTTTTTCTGCTATTATTGCGTATTTATTTTCTCGTTTTTGTGATCCAAAGCACAATTTTTTGTTTTACTGGTGACACTTTGAAGTGTTTATTCAACGCATTTTACGTACTTGCTCCCAGTTTATTAAATAAATAGTAGACTGAGTAAGAAGGGGGAAAAAATGCGATCGGAGAAAAAATGTACTGTAAAGCAAATACAGTTTGTCATGTAACAGTCAACCCATATAACACCATTAAGGGAAGTGGAAAGTCACACATATGAAAGAGTTTGGGGACATGTTTACTAATATTTTACGCTTCTTAATCAAATGGTGAAGAAAATAAATTGAAGGCAAAATACACCAAAGTAGATGAATGTGTACTTTCATTAGGTACACTATTGTATTTTTTTATTTGATTTGTGCAGAAAATGTATTTAAGCTGAATGCAGAAATTGGTAGTAGATCCTGTGGAAAATTAAAAATAGTTGGTATAGCATCTACCTTCAGCCACACACGTCCAAATTTTTCTCTGTCTAAACATTCCTCTTCAAAGTCTTTTGTGGGGACAAAATTACTCCTTATTTTCTGGAGCCACATCTTTTCTCGTTGTTCATTCTTCGGGAAACCAATGTATAAATCACACACATCATTCTCCATGTCCTAGACACACTTAAAATGGTCTCCTACTGTAACTTTATAGTAAACAAGGTTTGGACACACACATTATACGAAGACAATTACAGACCCCCACTCTATTGAATTTATCTGTCTCCCGTCTTTCAAATCTATATACGTAATCGACAAGTCACCTATAAATGCATGGAGGATAGTATTTGCTGAAACAACTAACCATTCCCTTTCCTGTTCCACTAGCAAATTTACGAGAGGAAGCGATTGTTTGTAAGCTTTTGTACGAGCAGTAAAATCTATTATAGAGTCATAAAAACGTAGAAAAATAGGTCTACAGAATCAAGTCTTAATTATAATGCGTCTCGAAATTTTTAAACATAGTATCTGTGAAAAGTTACTTTCGCTCCTTTCACATATTTTTCTTTGCCTCCGTGGCAACAACAGTAATTCACCATCGCTATTACTCTATCAACAAACGGTGAACACACAACAAACACTCTTGGTATTATAAACTTCAAACTGCGGAAAGCACACACGCACAGCGAAGTCCCGAAAACACGTGACTATCCTGGTTTAATGTTTGTTGACAACATGCGCAGAACGCAATGCTCACTCCAGAGGTATTTACTCTATGCTCGTATCGCACGGCCTACCTACCCCACACTGTGGCCAATGACGTTTTGTGCATTGGCCGGAAGAACACTCTAATACAAAACAGTCTACGCACCTCTGAGGAAGTCTCCGAATGGGGCGGCAATCGGTAAATGTGGTGTACATGCATAGACACAGACCAAACGATTCAGAAAGAACTGCGTGATGTATTCAAGAGAAACAGCTTCACATATTGAGCAAGTCAGCAGCGCGTTGGCGCACCTATGGCCCTTATGCAAATAACTGTTCGGCTTGGCCTTGTTGGATTAGCGTTGTTAAATACCCTCCCGAAGGATACCGTGCCAGATTCTGTCCGTCTATATCTGCATGGATACTCTGCAAATCATATGTAAGTGTCTGGCAGAGGGTTCATCGAACCACCTTCATAATTATTCCAATCTCGTATAGCGCGTGGAAAGAATGAACACCTATATCTTTCCGTATGAGCTCTGATTTCCCTTATTTTATCGTGGTGATCGTTTCTCCCTATGTAGGTCGGTATCAACAAAATAGTTTCGCATTCGGAGGAGAAAGTTGGTGATGGGAATGTCTTGAAGATTCCGTCGCAACGAAAAACGCCTTTCGTTTAATGATGTCCAGCCCAAATTCGGTATCATTTCTGAGAATCTCTCCCCCATATTTCGCGATAATACAAAACGCGCTGCCCTTCTTTCAACTTTTAAAATGTTGTCCGTCAGTCCCATATGATAAGGATCCCACGCCGCGCACCAATCCTCTAAAAGAGGGCGGACATACGTAGTCACCATAGTAGGTCTGTTATTTTTTCTAAGTGTCCTGCCAACAAAACGCTGTCTTTGGTCAGCCTTCCCCACGACATTTTCTGTGTGTTCCTTCCAATTTAAGTTGTTCGTAATTATAATACCTAGGTATTTGGTAGAATTTACGGCTTTTAGATTAGACTGCTTTATCGTCTAACCAAAGTTTAACGAACTCCTTTTAGCACTCATGTGGTTGACCACACGACACTTTTCATTATTTAGGGTCAACTGCCCATTTTCGCACCATTCAGATATCTTTTCTGAATCGTTTTGCAATTTGTTTTGATCTTCTGATGACTTTATTAGTCGATAAACGACAGCGTCATCTGCAAACAAACGAAGACGGCTGCTCAGATTGTCTCCAAAATAGTTTATATAGATTAGGAACAGCAAAGGTCCTATAACACTACCTTGGGAAGTGCCTGAACTGTGACCTCTCTTACAGGAAATCGCAAATCCAGTCACATAACTGAGACGATATTACATAAGCACGCAATTTCACTACGAGCCGCTTGTGTGGTAGCGTGTCAAAAGCCTTCTGGAAATCCAGAAATACGGAATCGATCTGAAATACCTTGTCAATAGCACTCAACACTTCATGTGAATAAAGAGCTAATTGAGTTTCACAGGAACGATATTTTCTAAACCCATGTTGACTGTGTGTCAATAGACCGTTTTCTTTGAGGTAATTCATTATGTTCGAACTCAATATATGTTCTAAAATCCTGCAGCATATCGACGTTAATGATACGGGCCTGTAATTTAGTGGATTACTCCTACTACCTTGCTTGAATATTGGTGTGACCTCTGCAACTTTCCAGTCTTTGGGTACGGATCTTTCATCGAGCGAACCATTGCATGTGATTCTTAAGTATGGAGCTAAAGCATCAGAATACTCCGAAAGGAACCTAATTAGTATACAGTCTGAGACAGAAGAGTTGCTTTTATTAAGTGATTTAAGTTGCTTCATTACTCCGAGGATATTTACTTCTACGTTACTCATGTTGGCATCTGTTCTCGATTCGAATTCTGGAATATTTACTTAGTCTTCTTTTGTGAAGGCATTTCGGAAGGTTGTGTTTAGTAACTCTACTTTGGCAGCACTGTCTTCGATGGTATCTCCATTCCTATCGCGCAGAGAAGGCATTGATTGTTTCTTCCAGCTAACATACTTCACATACTACCAGAATCTCTTTAGATTTTCTGCCAGGTTTCGAGACAAAGTTTTGTTGTAGAAACTGTTATAAACATCTTGCATTGAAGTCGGCGCTAAATTTCGAGCTTCTCTGAATGATCGCCAATCTTGGGGGCTTTGCGTCTGTTTAAATTTGCCATGTTTGTTTCGTTGTTTCTGCAACAGTGTTCTAACCCGTTTTGTGTACCAAGGAGGATCAGCTCCGTCATTTGTTAATTTATTTCGTATAAATCTCTCAATAGCTGCCGATGCTATTTCTTTGAATTTAAGCCACATCTGGTCTACACTTTTATCATTAATTTGGAATGAGTGGAGATTGACTGTCAGGAAGGCGTCAAGTGAATTTTGATCTGCTTTTTTTGAATAGACTTATTAGATCGCCAAAATCGGGAGATACTTGGAGGCCCCTGACCATAATGCTCCACACCTCAATTGGGCAGAGATCAGGCTGCCTTGTTGGCCAAGGTACGGTTTGGCTAGCACGGAGACAAGCAGCAGAAATTCTCGCCGTGTGCGGGTGTGCATTATTTTGATGAAAAGTATGACCAGGATGGCCTGCCATGAAGGGTAACACTACGGGCCTTTGAATATCGTCGACGTTCCGCTTTGCTGTACAAGTGCCACGTATGACAACTGTTACGGCGTAAAGTCAGCGCCGGCACGCCAGTCGGGAACGACAGAGAAGGGAAGGCTGTGAGAAGAGGTCAGCCAATCGCACGCAGAGGCCCAGGCGAAAGACAGGCCGCGGAGTGTACGTCACGAACGTAGTCCTGAACTCGCTCGCTGAGCTCAGCAGACAAAATGCATTTCTAAACCTGTTAACTCGTAGCTGGGGGTGTACGTACTAACGAGAATTACATCTTCCGCTGGAATCTGCTATTATGAAGTCTTACTGATTAACAGTACTGCAGCAAAATTTAATGTAGGATCAATACTCGATATAAATGATATAACGGCTTCAGAATGAGATTTTCACTCTGCAGCGGAGTGTGCGCTGATACGAAACTTCCTGGCAGATTAAAACTGTGTGCCCGACCGAGACTCGAACTCGGGACCTTTGCCTTTCGCGGGCAAGTGCTCTACCATCTGAGCTACCGAAGCACGACTTACGCCCGGTCTCACAGCTTTACTTCTGCCAGTACGTCGCCTCCTACCTTCCAAACTTTACAGAAGCTCTCCTGCGAACTTGCCACGAAGTTTCATATCGGCGCACACTCCGCTGCAGAGTGAAAATCTCATTCTGGAAACATCCCCCGGGCTGCGGCTAAGCCGTGTCTCCGCAATATCCTTTCTTTCAGGAGTGCTAGTTCTGCAAGGTTCGCAGGAGAGCTTCTGTAAAGTTTGGAAGGTAGGAGACGAGATACTGGCAGAAGTAAAGCTGTGAGACCGGGCGTGAGTCGTGCTTCGGTAGCTCAGATGGTAGAGCACTTGCCCGCGATAGGCAAAGGTCCCGAGTTCGAGTCTCGGTCGGGCACACAGTTTTAATCTGCCAGGAAGTTTCGGTATAACGGCTTGTTGATAGCATTTGTCTCTTCTGCTTAACAGTAGTCATTACATGCTGGAAGTGGTGCCTTACACAACTGATAATCACTTTAGCATGATTTTATTTTATTGTACGCCAGTACAGCCATAACAAATTATAAGTCGGGCCATGGACTTCCCATCATTTTAGGACTAATAACAGTAAGATTCCATAAGAGCGGATTCCAGTAGAAGATTCAGTTTTCGTTTGTACGAGTTAACAGGTGTAGAAACGTAGTTTGTCTGCCGATTTGAGCGATCGAGCGAGAGCGCAGGACCACCTTAATGACGTACACGCCGCAGCCTGTCTTTCTCGTGGGCCTGGATCACACGCCTGCCGACGTCCTCCAGGACGACAACGCAACAGCAGGGACCCCTAGGTGAAGACAGCATAAGCGCCACGCCCGACTGGTGGCAGCCAACTTCGATAGCAGCTTCAACGTTAGCCCACGCATCGTAGCCTCTTCATTAGCAATATCTACGTAGCACAGTTAGAAATCAGCATTAACTGTTGTTCAGTTGTTTTTGTGTGTCGCCCTTTGCTTGCCACACAACTGTGTAATCAAAGTTAAGTATTTGTATTTGTCTAGTCGTAATAAAACTCATTAATACGAGTTGTTTGATGGTTTGTCTAGCGAACGGAGTATGCAGGATCCCTAGACAACAACAACAACAACAACAACAACCACCAAAGGGGTCTGGCTACGAAACCAAATGGCACCCCAGACATCACTCCTAGTTGCTACGGTCCGGATGGCATCCCACAGCTGTCGTGGGAGTTTCCAGACACGTCTGCCCTGGTAATGGCAGCCCAGTCCGCCCGCGGTAGCTGAGTGGTCAGCGCGACAGGATGTCAATCCTAAGGGCGCGGGTTCGATTCCCGGCTGGATCGGAGATTTTCTCCGCTCAGGGACTGGGTGTTGTGTTCTCCTAATCACTATCATATCATCCCCATCGACGCGCAAGTCGTCCGAAGTGGCGTCAAATCGAAAGACTTGAACCCGGCGAACGGTCTACCCGACGGAAGTCCCTAGTCACACGACATTTACATTTGACCATGAACGATCATTATGACCGCTGAACATCTGGAAGCACTTCGGAACGCACGAGTGATTCCTTCTGCTGTTCGCGTATCTTTTTGAGAATCTTCTTACAAGTAATGTGCATTTAGAAAATGTTTTGGACTTTGTGATTATCTGCGGGTTCTGTAAATTGCATGCTGTTGTTGTTGTTGTTGTTGTTGTTGTTGTTGTTGTTGTGGTGGTCTTCAGTCTAGAGTCGTTTGATGCAGCTCTCCACGCTACTCTATCCTGTGCAAGTTTCTTCATCTCCGAGTAACTACGGAAACCAACATCCTTCTGAATCTGCTTAGTGTATTCATCTTTTCGCCTACCTCTGATTTTTACCCTCCACGCTGCCCTCCATCACTAAACTAGTGACCCCTTGATGCCTCAGAATATGCCCTACCAACCGATCCCTTCTTCTAGACAAGTTGTGCCACAAATTCCTCTTCTCTCCACATTAGTTACGTGATCTACCCATCTAATCTTCTGCATTCTTCTGTAGCACCACATTTCGAAAGATTCTATTCTCTTCTTGTCTAAACTATTTCTAGTCCATGTTTCACTTCCATAAATGCTAAACTACATACAAATACTTTTAGAAAAGACTTCCTGACACACAAATCTATACTCGATGTTAACAAATTTCTCTGCTTTTCAAACACTTTTCTTGCCATTGCTAGTCTACATTTTATATCCTCTCTACTTCGACCATCATCAGTTATTTTGCTCCCAAAATAGCAGAACTCATATACTACTTTGTCTCATTTCCTAATCTAATTCCCTAAGCATGACCCGATTTAATTCGACTACATTCCATTATCCTCGTTTTCCTTTTGTTGATGTTCGTCTTATATCTGCCTTTCAAGACACTGTCCATTCCGTTCAGCTGCTCTTCCACGTCCTTTGCTGTCACTGACATAATTAAAATGTCATCGACGAACCTCAAACTTTTTATTTCGTCTCCATGGATTTTAATTCCTACTCCACACTTTTCTCTTGTTTCCTTCACTAATTTCTCAATATGCATATTGAATAATATCAGGGATACGCTACAATCTTCTCACTCCCTTCCCAACCCCTGCTTCCCTTTCGTGCTCCTTGACTCTTATAACTGCCATCAAGTTCTTGTACAAATTGTAAATAACCTTTCGCTCCCTGTATTTGACCCCTGCTACCTGCATAATTTGATGGTCAATCTTGTCAAAAGCTTTCTATAAGTCACCACTGCATGAAAGACGTTAAAATTCCACCAAAGCTTTCGTGGAATTATTGATTCTTACTCTGTTGATGTTTCTATCTATAGTTAAGGAGTCTTTTTGTAATGCCTTCGCTGTTTGTGTCACTATTTCATTGGCATCGTTTAGAAGCCGATTTAGTTCGCTTTCGATTGTTGCATTATGAATGCCTCACGTCAAGACGAGGGGGGTTCCAGCGATTTACTTCCAGCAGTACGACGGCCATCGTGGTACCAAAGTGGTTGACCAGGGAGACTGCAGTTTTAGCGCACTGTACTGGTACAGTGAATAGGAAAATAGGAATGCGGGTAAGCTACTACAAACAGCATAGTGAACGCATTATTGTGGCCAAGATAGATACGAAGCCCACACCTACTACAGTAGTACAAGTTTATATGCCAACTAGCTCTGCAGACGACGAAGAAATTGAAGAAATGTATGATGAAATAAAAGAAATTATTCAGATAGTGAAGGGAGACGAAAATTTAATAGTCATGGATGACTGGAATTCGAGTGTAGGAAAAGGGAGAGAAGGAAACGTAGTAGGTGAAAATGGATTGGGGCTAAGAAATGAAAGAGGAAGCCGCCTGATAGAATTTTGCACAGAGCACAACTTAATCATAGCTAACACTTGGTTTAAGAATCATGATAGAAGATTGTATACATGGAAGAACCCTGGAGATACTAAAAGGTATCAGATAGATTATATAATGGTAAGACAGAGATTTAGGAACCAGGTTTTAAATTGTAAGACATTTCCAGGGGCAGATGTGGACTCTGACCACAATCTATTGGTTATGACCTGCAGATTAAAACTGAAGAAACTGCAAAAAGCTGGGAATTTAAGGAGATGGGACCTGGATAAACTGAAAGAACCAGAGGTTGTACAGAGCTCCAGGGAGAGGATAAGGGAACAATTGACAGGAATGGGGGAAAGAAATACAGTAGGAGAAGAATGGGTAGCTTTGAGGGATGAAGTAGTGAAGGCAGCAGAGGATCAAGTAGGTAAAAAGACGAGGGCTAGTAGAAATCCTTGGGTAACAGAAGAAATATTGAATTTAATTGACGAAAGGAGAAAATATAAAAATGCAGTAAATGAAGCAGTCAAAAAGGAATACAAACGTCTCAAAAATGAGATCGACAGGAAGTGCAAAATGGCTAAGCAGGGATGGCTAGAGGACAAATGTAAGGATGTAGAGGCTTATCTCACTAGGGGTAAGATAGATACTACCTACAGGAAAATTAAAGAGACCTTTGGAGATAAGAGAACCACTTGTATGAACATCAAGAGCTCAGATGGAAACCCTGTTCTAAGCAAAGAAGGGAAAGCAGAAAGGTGGAAGGAGTATATAGAGGATCTATACAAGGGCGATGTACTTGAGGACAATGTTATGGAAATGGAAGAGGATGTAGATGAAGATGAAATGGGAGATACGATACTGCGTGAAGAGTTTGACAGAGCACTGTAAGACCTGAGCCGAAACAAGGCCCCCGGAGTAGACAACATTCCATTGGAACTACTGATGGCCTTGGGAGAGCCAGTCCTGACAAAACTCTACCATCTGGTGAGCAAAATGTATGAAACAGGTGAAATACCCTCAGACTTCAAGAAGAATATAATAATTCCAATCCCAAAGAAAGCAGGTGTTGACAGATGTGAAAATTAACGAACAATCAGTTTAATAAGCCACAGCTGAAAAATACTAACACGTATTCTTTACAGACGAATGGAAAAACTGGTAGAAGCCGACCTCGGGGAAGATAAGTTTGGATTCCGTAAAAATACTAGAACACGTGAGGCAATACTGACCTTGCGACTTATCTTAGAAGAAAGATTAAGGAAAGGCAAACCTACGTTTCTAGCATTTGTAGACTTAGAGAAAGCTTTTGACAATGTTGACTGGAATACTCTCTTTCAAATTCTAAAAGTGGCAGGGTAAAATACAGGGAGCGAAAGGCTATTTACAATTTGTACAGAAACTAGATGGCAGTTATAAGAGTCGATGGACATGAAAGGGAAGCAGTGGTTCGGAAGGGAGTAAGACAGGGTTGTAGCTTCTCCCCGATGTTATTCAATCTGTATATTGAGCAAGCAGTGAAGGAAACAAAAGAAAAATTCGGAGTAGGAATTAAAATCCATGGAGAAGAAATAAAAACTTTGAGGTTCGCCGATGACATTGTAATTCTATCAGAGACGGCAAAGGACGTGGAAGAGCAGTTGAACGGAATGGATGGTGTCTTGAAAGGAGGCTATAAGATGAACATCAACAAAAGCAAAACGAGGATAACGGAATGTAGTCGAATTAAGTCGGGGTGTTGTTGAGGGTATTAGATTAGGAAATGAGACACTTAAAGTAGTAAAGGAGTTTTTCTATTTGGGGAGCAAAATAACTGATGATGGTCGAAGTAGAGAGGATATAAAATGTAGACTGGCAATGGCAAGGAAAGCGTTTCTGAAGAAGAGAAATTTGTTAACATCGAGTATAGATTTAAGTGCCAGGAAGTCATTTCTGAAAGTATGTTTATGGAGTGTAGCCATGTATGGAAGTGAAACATGGACGGTAAATGGTTTGGACAAGAAGAGAATAGAAGCTTTCGAAATGTGGTGCTACAGAAGAATGCTGAAGATTAGATGGGTAGATCACATAACTAATGAGGAAGTATTGAACAGGATTGGGGAGAAGAGAAGTTTGTGGCACAACTTGACCAGAAGAAGGGATCGGCTGGTAGGACTTGTTCTGAGGCATCAAGGGATCACCAATTTAGTATTGGAGGGCAGCGTGGCGGGTAAAAATCGTAGAGGGAGACCAAGAGATGAATACACTAAGCAGATTCAGAAGGATGTAGGTTGCAGTAGGTACTGGGAGACGAAGAAGCTTGCACAGGATAGAGTAGCATGGAGAGCTGCATCAAACCAGTCTCAGGACTGAAGACCACAACAACAACAACAACAACAACTGGTACTCGGCTCAGACTGTTTTTAATTTGCGGACATTTGTGTAAACCACTTCATGTGACTGTCACTGTTGTCCTGTGAGAAAAGCTTCAGTTGATTTTTTTTTTACCATGTTGTCTTAGAGAGCTGCCTCTTAATGACTCGGTGTTGCCGGCCATTGTGGCCGAGCGGTTCTAGGCGCTGCAGTCTGGAACCGCGCGACTGCTACGGTCGCAGGTTCGACTCCTGCCCCGTCATCTATGTGTGTGCTGTCCTTGTTATTTAGGCTTGGCTCTGAGCACTATGGGACTCAACTGCTGTGGTCATAAGTCCCCTAGAACTTAGAACTACTTAAACCGAACTAACCTAAGGACAGCACACAACACCCAGCCATCACGAGGCAGAGAAAATCCCTGACCCCGCCGGGAATCGAACCCGGGAACCCGGGCGTGGGAAGCGAGAACGCTACCGCACGACCACGAGATGTGGGCTTTGTTATTTAGGTTTAAGTAGTTCTAAGTTCTAGGGGACTGATGACCTCAGATACTGAGAACCATTTTTTGACTCAGTGTCGAGATTACGTGTGACCACAAAAAAAAAAGAAACTAATAGTTGCTTATGTAAACATGAGACGGACATTGTCTCGGAAGATGTGATTGAATCTCATGGTTTTATTAGTGTTTACATTTTTCTGTTAATGAACCCGTGCGTGCCTTTTACTGGCGGATGAATATCCGTAGGATTATTCTTTTTTATTATATTCTTCCCGCAGCTAATCTATTATTCGGCTACAAAACTGAACCTGCAACACGCATCCACTCAGACACGCACCCGAATGCATAACACTGACACATTTTAATGTACGTAATAGGAAACGGAAGGTAAGACAGGTAGTTCTATTTATGGTGTTTTCGGAATGCTCGCATTGTATGCTGATTTCGTGTCAATTGTATGTTTGTATGGTAATGAAGTTTTAGTATTCACAAACGCGCTCAGCGAGCAAAGTCGTTTTGCTGCTACAAGTCGTTGAACATATCGCTCCCCGTTGTTGAGATTGTGGTTGTTTACTGAAAATTTATCGTTAACTTACTGACAGCTGCGAAATCCAGTAATGTCCATAAATCACGGATTTTAACACTTTAAACGCACATTCTCCAAAACGACGAAGCAAATATGACAAATGTTCGTTTCATTTCGTCTGTGAGAAAGCTTAAATAAGTAGCTGTTGCCAAATAAAAGGAAGAAGTCTCTATGCTGAAATGTCAAGCCAAAATATAACACCTTACTACACTCTCAACTGAAGCATTTATTTTGTTCTCATATTTTTCGGTGGCCAAACAAGTCTGCAAGGAAGCTGCTCCTACTTAATGGTGAACCGTAATGGCTCCCGGTACCGCAATCTCTGCCTTGGCTGTAGCTATGTCCAATATGGCGACTCTTCTTTCCCAAATTTCTCGAAAGTTAGATGTTACACGAGGGTTGCCCGGAAAGTAATGCGCCGCTTTTCTTTTTTAGTGCCGAAAACAATGTTACGAATGCGACGTATGTATTATTTGAAGTCTCCTGCGTGAGCGCGCCATGTTTCCGTCACTTCCGACAGATAGCGTAGCTGCAAGATAGTTTCAAAATGGCCTCTCTAGGTTATGTACGTTACAATCAACGTGCAGTTATTGAATTTCTCACCGCAGAAAAAGAAATTGTGGAGAATATTCACAATCATAGCGTGTAGGCTTCCACGGCCGGCGTCTTCAGTAATTAAAACTTCCGGGCTAAGAGGCCGTGGTCCAATA
Source organism: Schistocerca cancellata (assembly GCF_023864275.1). Classification (NCBI taxonomy): domain Eukaryota; kingdom Metazoa; phylum Arthropoda; class Insecta; order Orthoptera; family Acrididae; genus Schistocerca; species Schistocerca cancellata. The sequence continues at coordinate 99,248,197 of NC_064628.1, read as the reverse complement.
GTAGAAATACTTCTCCCTGACGTTTCGTTGCCAGCTGCGGGCAACATCATCTGAGGTGAATCTACGACTGGCTGCTAGGCCGTGGAGGTTCTGTTTATATAGAGCGTGTAGAGGGCGCCACCACTCGTCACGTGTTGTCAACAGTAAAACTATCTCTGGCTGGCGTCATTTCTCTCGATCGAAGGTAATCGATTGTCACATCTTTGGTACAAAGTCGATCGCCATATCTTATCTAACTTCAAGCCTTCTTCTTTCCTGTTAAAATTATTGTGGTGTTTAAAAAGGAACTGTCGACTGGGACACACGGACAAATCGGCTGTAGCGGAACATGTTTTTGAAACTGGTGACCATGAAGTAAAATTTAGTGAGACGAGCGTGCTAGCTAAGACATCGCATTATTATGCACGTATGTATAGAGAGGCTGTAGAGATTTTTAAACACCACAATAATTTTAACAGGAAAGAAGAAGGCTTGAAGTTAGATAAGATATGGCGATCGACTTTGTAACAAAGATGTGACAATCGATTACCTTCGATCGAGAGAAATGACGCCAGCCAGAGATAGTTTTACTGTTGACAACACGTGACGAGTGGTGGCGCCCTCTACACGCTCTATATAAACAGAACCTCCTCGGCCTAGCAGCCAGTCGTAGACTCACCTCAGATGATGTTGCCCGCAGCTGGCAACGAAACGTCAGGGAGAAGTATTTCTACTATTGGACCACGGCCTCTCAGCCCAGAAGTTTTACTTACTGAATATTCACAATATTCACAAACGCTTGTGCAAAGTCTATGGAGCATCTGCCGTCGACAGAAGTACAGTTACTCGCTGGGCACGGAGGGTGAGGTCATCAGAAGGCGGTTCGGCGGAGATCCGCGATTTGCAGCGGTCAGGGAGACCATCCATGGCTGTCACGCCTGACACGTTGCAGCGAGCTGGTGTCACTCGCGAGGACAGACGCATTACGACTCGGCAGTTGGCGCTGTATCTGTCAATCAGCAAAGGAAGTTCACACAGTGGAAGCTCTGGCTCCGCCACCAGAACAAGGATTGGTACCGACGAGGCATGCACGACCTTGTTTCGCGCTGGAGGAAGGCCTTAGAACGAGATGGACATTACGGGAAGAAATAGGGTGTGTAGATAAAACATCATTCTTCCGTGTATAATTATCATAATGTTCAATAAAGAATTGTTGAAGGAAAAAAATGCGACGCATTACTTTCTGGGCAACCTTCGTAATTACTGAGGACACTAACAGGAGATGGATCACTGTAATATTGTAGTTACTGGATATCAAAAATTGCGTGCGTGAAGTGACACATCTTACCCCTTTCTTATAGCAGCAAGAGGTTTGCCGTGTACGAGGTGCATTCAAGTTCTAAGGCCTCCGATTTTTTTTCTCCGGGCTGGAAAGAGATAGAAACATGCGCATTGTTTTAAAATGAGGCCGCGTTCATTGTCAATACGTCCCAGAGATGGCAGCACCGTACGGCAGATGGAATTTTACCGCCAGCAGCGAGAATGAGAACTGTTTTAAATACTTAAAATGGCGACGTTTTCCTTACTTGAACAGCGTGCAGTCATTCGTTTTCTGAATTTGCGTGGTGTGAAACCAATTGAAATTCATCGACGGTTGAAGGAGACATGTGGTGATGGAGTTGTGGATGTGTCGAAAGTGCATTCGTGGGTGCGACAGTTTAATGAAGGCAGAACATCGTGTGACAACAAACCGAAACAACCTCGGGCTCGCACAAGCCGGTCTGACGACATGATCGAGAAAGTGGAGAGAATTGTTTTGGGGGATCACCAAATGACTGTTGAACAGATCGCCTCCAGAGTTGGTATTTCTGTGGGTTCTGTGCACACAACCCTGCATGACGACCTGAAAATGCGAAAAGTGGCATTCAGGTGGGTGCCACGAATACTGATGGACGACCACACGTCTGCCCGTGTGACATGTTGCCCAGCAATGTTGACGCGCAACGACAGCACGAATGGGACTTTCTTTTCGTCGGTTGTGACAATGGATGAGACGTGAATGCCATTTTTCAATCCAGAAACAAAGCGCCAGTCAGCTCAATGAAAGCACACAGATTCACCGCCACCAAAAAAATTTTGGGTAACCGCCAGTGCTGAAAAAATGATGGTGGTCATGTTCTGGGACACGAAGGCGTAATCCTTACCCATTGCGTTCCAAAGGGCACTACGGTAACAGGTGCATCCTACGAAAATGTTTTGAAGAACAAATTCCTTCCTGCACTGCGACAAAAACGTCCGGGAAGGGCTGCGCATGTGCTGTTTCACCGAGACAACGCACCCGCACATCGAGCTAACGTTACGCAACAGTTTCTTCGTGATAACAACTTTGAAGTGATTCCTCATGCTCCCTACTCACCTGACCTGGCTCCTAGTGACTTTTGGCTTTTTCCAACAATGAAAGACACTCTCCGTGGTCGCACATTCACCAGCCGTGCTGCTATTGCCTCTGCGATTTTCCAGTGGTCAAAACAGACTCCTAAAGAAGCCTTCGCCGCTGCCATGGAATCATGGCGTCAGCGTTGTGAAAAATGTGTACGTCTGCAGGGCTATTACGTCGAGAAGTAACGCCAGTTTCATCGATTTCGGGTGAGTAGTTAATTAGAAAAAAAATCGGAGACCTTAGAACTTGAATGCACCTCGTACTGGCGATCAAATTCTTTCACCACCAGGATCGAAGCAGCTGCCACAAAGTCCAGGACCTCCGCCCAAGCATGTTTCGACATCGGCTGCCTTGGCAGCCATCTCCCTGCAAACCTATCACAAAAGCCCGTAAATGATTCACAGTCTGACACAATCATCAATGCTGCCTAATGTAAAGAACCCAATTAGCTGAACACTTCTTCCGTAATTTAGTTATGGAGAAATAATATTCTACTTCAGCTACTTCTGTCCTTCGTATAATTGCTAGTCTTGGAAACAAACAAATCAGCTTTGGAACGTATTCTATATATTTCCACTCAACAATGTCTTACAGAATAATTTTCTGGGGGTGACCTGTCACTTAGAAAGTACTGATTGCACAAAAGCGAGCAGTGAAAATAATACCCAGTGTTCACCGGCAGTCATCTTATATGTACCTGTTCATAGATTTCGGCATTTTAGCTACACTTTCACAATATGTAGGGTGAATCAGAACTCCATTGACAAACTGATAGAGGTGGTAGCATGGACCAAAACCAGAACAAAAAGTCTAGGAAATATGGACTCTAAAGTAAAAACGTAACTTAAGAGCTAGAAGCACTTGTTCATATTCACTACTGTGAGATACATTTCTTCTGATGAACAAGTGCTTATTGATCTTATAGATCTTAAAGCCCATATTTGTTGGACATTTTTTCGTTGTTTTGGTGCGTATTACCTCCTTCCAAAGTACGGAAAGAAAAGAGTTACAAGTAGAAGAGATGTGGTTCGCACCATTGAAGATGAGCAAATGCTCATAGCTATTAACGTATGTAGTATAGAGCCAATGTTTACCAGAGTTTGTTTTCTTGATATTACAACCTGTGAAAGTTTGCAAGTGGATTTCTGAATCACCGTGTATAGGCACATTCGCTAAGGAAATTCGGCGGAAATAAATCATTACAATTTGAGAAGAATAGTCACATATGTATATGCAACTCGGTCTGAAAAAAGCTGCAAAAGAAGATCGCTGTCAAAAAATGGCAACTGCATTCAGATTAACACAAAGTGTACATATATAATAAAAAAATCACTTTCTAAACTCAGTAAACTTAGGTATTATTGCAAAGTAATCAAACCTGAATCTTTTTACGGAGCAGAGACTTTAATTTTAAATAGAAACTGGGATATCGAAGATATTCGAAAGAAAGAAAGATTATTAGAAAAATATTAGGCCCCAAAATTATTGATGGAGAAACTTGTAGGCTGAAAAGTAATAAGGAAATAGAAGAATGTATACAGACATACATGGTGACATGAGAAAACGAAGACTTAAAATTTTATGGGTACATTAAAAGAATGGCACCCACTAGGTTGGCGACACAAATAGCAGAATTCTACGATAACAGAAGTAAGGCCAAAACTGAGCAAATTAAATGGATCGCTGTGATCAAGGAGGGTCTTAAAGTAGCCGGTACAACTCAGGCAAATGTTACAGATAGAAAAACATTCAAGCAAAAAATATTTGCTTCCAAAGTTGGTCAGAGGGAGATTAGAAAACGGACTGGAACACCGTGGCCTGTTGAAAAAAAGAAAAAGATAGTTGATTCTGAAAGGATGAAACAAATTTGGACACAAAGGAAGGCCAACCATCAAAAGTAACATTGATGGATTGTACCTCGTGTGATCCTATTGGACCCATACGTGAATAATAAATAAAAAGAAACATCTAGAAGGAAAAATGTCCTTCATAGCCCATTATTAAGGCTGTCAGTGGCTCAGAAAGGATTTTAATATAAGCAGTTTTGATCATTTGACCAATAACGTAAAATGTCTGAGTGGCAGTAAAGAAAGCTTTAAATCTAACCTAAAATAATTTCTTAGGGAAAACTACTTCCATTTCGTAGGCGAATTTTTGGTAAAAAAAGCTGGTAGCGTCAAAAAATTAAAAGACCTGCTTAAATGTAGTTGCATGAATAGGACCGAAAAAGAATATCATCATTAGAGTTAAAACCAACCATGTGTATGTATCCTGTAAACTGACTCTTTCCACATCATTAAAATAATAAAATTGTTCAAACGATCTATGGAACGTGTAACTAACTTATACAGTTCAAAACTTTGCATTCTCCAGCCTTTCATATTACTCGCTGGTGGTGTCAGCCAAGATATGATCTGTGGCTTTGTTTACAGTCCAGTCACGCATTTCTTCTGTCTTTGTGGGGCACTTCCTAAGCGTTCCCAGGAATCGGACCGAACGCCTCGATTCTCATAATTCCGAAACACAAATATTTTGCTTCCTAAAAGCGTCGAGCCGTAGCTGTTCCGTCTACCAGCTGTGAAAACACTTGTCAACAAATGCGACGTGCGTCCCGATTTTCTCAGGACTCACGAGACTGCCGCTCTCTGCCAGCGTAAACAAGGCATTTTTTATGGCTGGTCGTGCTCCCGAGGTGATTACGTACGGAAAAAGGTGGAAAAAAGCTCCTACCTGCCGGTAGCGAGATTCTTGGCCAAACTATTAAGGAGCAGGTTTCGGGGCCAGACTATAATGGTAGGTTGCGCCGGTATGTAAGGGCTAAATCGCGGAGAGTGGTGGAGTAAGAGGATTAGGAAGCCCTTGCGCAATTACAAGTCCCTCCCCTCCCCCCCCCCCCGGCTCCAGACGTCTGCTTGTGACCGAGCAAGGGGCACAGACGACCGTAGACAGGACTTGACGTTAATTAAAGTACACAGCGCCGTATTATACAGGCATCCTCTCAATCGTAAGGTGATACAGCGTTGATGAAACTAAAAGTGAAAATGTCTGTGAACATAGTAATTGTTTAGATACACCAGTGTTGAAAGAAAACTACAACAAAGGGATAAAACTGCAGGATGGAGATAAATGAAACATAAGATTCAAAGACTACGCCACCGCTTCTGATCGAGAGAAAGGCAAAGATAAAAAAAACGACGAAACATGTGAAGAGCAGTAAGAAGAATTGATGTAGAGCTATTACACGTGAGAACTGAGACAGAGGCTGGAAGTAAGGCTATATAAAATGCCCAAACCAGCACACACGTAAACAGATTGGCGTAGATGAACGAAGTTTTCCTCAACGAAGAGGTACTCTAGCGTCAAACATTCAGATGGAATTGAGGTGAATGTGTATTAAACTGTAAGACAGCAACGTAGTCTTCCATAATAATGAATCTTGGACTGTGGGAGAAATGAAGGATAATAAGAAACTACTAGTACACTGCGGTCTTAAAAAAATTGAGTGGGTGGATAATGTGCGCAATAATGAGGTACTAAGAACAATAGGTGAGGAGATAGATATTCACAAACTCTACCTCGAAGAGGCAGAGTACAACCAATTGAGGTATTTACTATAGAATCGCCTTTGGAGAGGAATAAGCTCAAACAGGGAAGACATGTAGCAACGAACAGATCAGGTCTGTTTTACAAAAGAAATTATTGGGAGCAATGAATGTACTAGATATCTGCATTGATTCTTCCGTCTGTTCTTGGTACAATGTTTTATACGATATGAATGAAAGACACAACGATCGTGTAATATTATACAATATTTATTGTTTGTTACACAAACCGGTTTTCGGCTGTTACTCCATCATCAGGTACAAAGATAAGTATGTGGTGCAGCGAAATTATATGAGATCAAAGATTTTAAACTAGTGCATGAATAGAGTATCTCCGTTTCTAGAGATGGAAAAATGTTAATACAAATCACTGGGGAACGCGCTGGCGAAACAAAAGATCTTGCTCTTTGAGCCTAGATAGATCTTTCTTCACCATCAGAATCATTTCCTTTTGCGGCAGGTTGTCTGAGCATCTATGATGTGAATTCGTGATAACAAAGTACCAACGTACGTGGAAATTACAACGGCAAGTTGTACCCACGTAATTATTTTGAATAACTTGTTTGCAGTAGGAATAGTTGCAAATCCGACTCTCCTGTATTTCTAACACTTGCAACAGTGTGTTGCGTGGCATATTAGGACCCTGTCCTCTCATATTGCTCAAGTTCACTGTCGTTAGGAGCGGATCTGTGTGATTTTAGCACATCATCAATCTCACCAGACCGTTTCGATCAGCTAATGGCACCTACGCTCCTTTGTAGACTAGCTGCACACAGACGCAAGTGAGTGTCTCTGGCAATGTGGTTACCGTCCATCACTAACAGGTGTAACAGTATTTCAGCACAAAAAGTCGTGTGAACGGTGGGAAACAAACTGACGGAAAGTATTACATACTTGAACCGTAAAATTACTACTGGTTCACCAAAGGTTATTAATCACAATTAATACTCAAAATGTAAAGTGGAAGTAGGTGCCAAGGAATAACTGGTGAAATTACAATTTTCAGTAACACTCTTTATTTAAATTTGGTGCAAGACTTTACGATATTTTTTTTAAAAAACCGAACAATCATTTAACGAATAAGTCACAATTTACGATAGGAAATGACTTAAATTATTATTAAAAAATTTCACGCTAGTAAAAGGCAAGTACAGGCAAGCAATTTAACGCATACAACGCGACGCTGTACAGGGTGATTCAAAAAGAATACCACAACTTTAAAAATGTGTATTTAATGAAAGAAACATAATATAACCTTCTGTTGTACATCATTACAAAGAGTATTTAAAAAAGTTTTTTTCACTCAAAAACAAGTTCAGAGATGTTCAATATGACCCCCTCCAGACACTCGAGCAATATCAACCCGATACTCCAACTCGTTCCACACTCTCTGTAGCATATCAGGCGTAACAGTTTGGATAGCTGCTGTTATTTCTCATTTCAAATCATCAATGGTGGCTGGGAGAGGTGGCCGAAACACCATATCCTTAACATACCCCCCATAAGAAAAAATCGCAGGGTGTAAGATCAGGGCTTCTTGGAGGCCAGTGATGAAGTGCTCTGTCACGGGCTGCCTGGCGGCCGATCCATCGCCTCGGGTAGTTGACGTTCAGGTAGTTACGGACAGATAAGTGCCAATGTGGTGGCGCTCCATCCTGCTGAAATATGAATTTTTGTGCTTCTTGTTCGAGCTGAGGGAACAGCCAATCTCTAACATCTCCAGATACTGTAGTCCAGTTACAGTAGCACCTTCGAAGAAAAAGGGACCAAAAACTTTATTGGCTGAAATGGCACAGAAAACGTTCACCTTAGGCGAGTCACGTTCATACTGAGTTGTTTCCCGCGGATTCTCGTCGATTCACTTCTGCCGTACTCAATAACACAAAAAGCTTTCTGTTGAGCGGTCGCCATCTTAGCATCAACTGACGCTGACGCCTAGTCAACAGCGCCTCAAGCGAACAAATGTACAACTAAATGAAACTTTATAGCTCCCTTAATTCGCCGACAGATAGTGCTTAGCTCTGCCTTTTGTCGTTGCAGAGTTTTAAATTCCTAAAGTTGTGGTATTCTTTTTGAATCACGCTGTATAATGTTTCAAGCTCAGATAAATTACAGGTGAATTTCACTCCATTAATAAATGAATACAACTTGAATATATGACTTCATCTTTGGGCAGACAAATTTCCCATTTGGTTACAACAGAAGTAGCTACGACCGCCCACAACAGTCTCACTCAGGCTCATTAAATGGCGCAGAATCTAACTTGTCTGCAACATATAAAGACAATCCTGTTTACAAAAGTTCTCAAAATAGAAGAACCAAAACGCATGAGTCATGCACACGGGGAAGGGGGGGGCGGGGGGGACACTCACAGTTAATAGCATTAACATTTCCAAAATATATACAAAAAAACAAATTTTACAAATTTCTGCCAGTTAACTTACGGCAAACACACACGCTCGCAAGGTAGGACTTGCGAACTCTTAAAACATTCTCCTTTCAAGGCAACAATTTCTACCCGTAATGAAATGGCAAACTTTTGCATGGCAAGAAAACACAGTAATAACCAACTACCTGTATAAAACACGTAAGCACGTTGAGTAAAAGCCTTAAAAGGTATTAAATTAGAAAAACACACAACAGCTTTTTCTGACTAGAAGCAATATAAGTTGTGGCAGGCGAGAGGATGGATGAGGTCTTAGTGCCTTGCATTTTAAACAGTACAGTCATTGGTGCCTTAGACTTTCACAGACATGGCAGAGGCTAACAGTCGAATAAACCCGTAGGTAAGCTGGGAGGGGAAAGAAGCAGTCCGAACCACAGATTTACTCTCACTCCCCCCCCCCCCCCTTTTCGTCCTCAAGTGGGACAAACGGACCACCCTTTCTAATATTACCACCTTTCCGCGCGTGGGCAGACGAGAATGAATGGCGTGAAACCCCCAAAATATAGGGCTGGTACAATTAACGATAAGTAAATTGATTTCAATTAAACTTCATAAAATCTGTTAACAGTCAGTACTCAACTTCTGGTGCGTTACGACTCCCATGACTGAACAAACGCAGCACCTCCAAATGCTCTGCCGGGCTGCCCAGTGCCAGCCGTTTCAACGGACGCAGGAAGGCGCGCCGATTTTCAGAACCTCCTCGCCGGTAGACAGCATACGGCAGAACTGCAGATTAGGCCCTCGCGGACCCACGCTCCGGAAGATTCCTTTCGCGACGAGCAGTTAACGCCCCATACCACGGAGCCGCTGCTCGCGTCGCTTACGCTGATGCCGCGGTCTGCGTGCTGTCCCTCCAGCACCGGCAGAGAAGTCGCTTCTCGATGGCCCGACTGCCAACTCTGCACGAGAGCCCATACAGCCACCTCTTAAACCCAGGCGAACAGCCCACTTTTCCCCTTTCCCGCTAGAGGGAGACACCGAAGTCTTCAATTGCGACAACGGCGCCACCGCCACCGTGACTGCTTCACGCTACGCGCTACGGCGCGCTTTTCAAAGCTAACTTTACTACGGCTCAATACTGAATTAACAGTTTCATATTTAGTAAATTTTGTGGAGAAGGTCATCAGATAATCAGTACTGGATCATTAACCTTCCCCTACATTCGGAACTGAAGTTCATGATTGATATCAGTATTAGGGTGGCTGCCAGAGGCGCTAATACACACTGTGTCCGTTGTAGCATGGGAGCAAACAGCTTCCAAAAGTCACTTTGAGGAATTTCTAACAATGCCTAAAATACATGTCGCATCAGTCTGGATTGCTGTGTGCAGTTTGGTGTAGAAGTGCAGCGAAATCTTCCGATCGCACACCACATGTGGTCTGTGGTTGAGAAATCGTGGGATCACGCAAGCTGGTCAAGGATCCATACATTCCTCAAGGCGTTTGTAGTGGTGTCTGCAGTGTGAGATCACCAACCGTAAAAGGGGCGTTCAATACGTGATGGAATATAAATTTTTTCTCAGCCAATTTCGGTTGAAAAATGGCGGAATTTGTTGTGACAACGTAACGTATTCTCGCTTCAGCGGCTGTAGTTCCACGAAGTTCCGGTAGGTGGCACCGTTATACGTGGCCTTCAAAATGGCGTCTCTACCGGAGATGCATTCCAAGCAGAGAGCTGTCATTGAGTTTGCTTTTGCGAAAACTTAGAGCATCGCACAGATTCGTAAACTTGAAGAACGTCTAAGGAGACTTGGCAGTGAACAAAAGCATGGGGAGTCGTTGGGCGAGGCGTCTGCCATTATCGCAACAAGGTCACGCAAACCTGTCCCATCTCCGTGGCTTGGACGTCCTCCTCCCGCCCTTCTCGGCGGGAGGAGGTCGTTTTGGCCCGGTTACGAATTGGACACTGCCGGTTCAGTCATAGCCATCTGCTGACGGCTGCGCCAGCGCCGTTCTGCCCATGTGGGCAATTGCTGACGGTCCGCCACATTTTAACGTCCTGTCCGGATTTTAACACACTGCGTCTTGATCTTGGCCTGCCATGTAGTCTAGATGCCATTTTAGCGGATGACCCACGAGCAGCTGCTCGCGTTATTTGTTTTATCAACTTGACCAACCTCTCAAAGGACCTTTGATTATGCTGTTTTTTTTAATCCTATGCCTGTCAGTCTGTCTTTTATCGTGTTTTCCCTTTTAGTTGCTGTTTTAAACTTGTGCCTCGCGGTCCATGCCTAACGTAGTCTGGGCACTAATGACCATTGAAGTTGTGCGCCCTAAAACCACAAAAAAAGAGAAAAAAAACTGTCCGATCTCCTGCTTGCTTGCTTGCCGGCCGGCCGCACAAAGTTGTGACTCCCACAGTGTTGGAACGTGAGGACACACTCATTCGAGGTGATCGACAGTAATCAAACAAACACCTCCCTGTTCAAGTGGACGCCGCTCACTCATGGATGAACTTTGAAGTACATTGTGCTACACTCAGGCAACTGAAGAAATTACGTCAGCTTGTTCGTCGTCACAAACGAACTCCTCCTCCTCCATGACAACGCAACGCCTCAAACCTGTCTGCGCACTCGTTGGGAGCTCACAAAACGTTATTGGACTCTCCTGCTCATCCATCCTACAGAACCGATGTCGCACCTTCCGACCTCCACCTGTTTGGCCCAATGAAGGATGCACTCTGCGGGAAACAGTACGTGGACGATGGGGAGGTTATTGATGCAGTAAGATGGTAGCTCCGACTTATACCAGTAGAGTAAAATGTAAATGTTGTGTGACGAGGGCCTCCCGTCGGGTAGATCGTTCGCCGGGTGCAAGTCTTTCGATTTGACGCCACTTCGGCGACTTGCGCGTCGATAGGGATGACATTGTGATGATCAGGACAACACAACACCCAGTCCCTGAGCGGAGAAAACCTCAGATCCATCCTGGAATCGAGCCCGGGCTCTTAGGATTGACATTCTGTCGTGCTGACCACTCAGCTACCGCGGACGTATATCAGTAGAGTGATACCATTCTAGCAACTAGGCCCTCCCAGTATTGTAGCCTAAGGTCGTCGCATTGAACAGAGATTATGATAAAAAACAAAAAAACCAGAGCTTTGCAGCCAAAAAAGTGGGGAATAATATAGTATATCGCGTCCCTGAATAAAACCAAGTTGGTTTCAGAAAAATGTGTTGCATTATTGAACTCACCTCGTACAATTACTAGAATACGCCATTTGGTAGCCTGCTTGTGAAGGATACGACAATAGGTTTTGCCACTCTTGCCACGTACTAGTGAGCCTTAAGCCTTCTTTCAACAATTGCCAAATCAGTCTTCTTGTCAATTCTACACAATAACGACGAAATTTTCATCAAAAATTCAATATCAGTTTGGTAGCGATGAGTCGTGCTTTTCACGGTTCCCGTTACAGTCAGTGAACAATTGTTTCCCCATAATCATGCTACAACGGGGCTCAAATAATACTCTATGATTACGGGCAAACAGCCATCGAACGGCGAACAAAGTCTTCATGATAACTGTCATTAACATAACTAGGCTCCACTCTGCCATCGCGTCAGTGAACAACACGTATGACAATCAATTTCTCGTGTGTTACGGCCAATGCTGTAGGTCAAAGTTTCGAGGCCTTAACTGAGAACCCGACAGCGAAGTCGAATATGTGTTTCAATCCCATTCCACACATGCTGATTCTTTAACATACCTAATATTTTTATCTGGAGAGATTTAATATTTCGTTGACGCCCACCTACATAAAGAATAATGACCATCGTAATGAAATAATACACTTTAGAACTTACATGGAAAAATTGGAAAGTGCGTTTTTCATGCTCGCTGTTAGTGTGTGGAACGGTATAGAAATAGTGTGAAAGTAGTCCGATGAACCCTCCGTCAAGAACTTAACTGTGAATTGAAGAGTAGTCATGTAGATGTAGAAAATCGAAGGAAAGACAAAGAAAACTACTATCAGTGGGTGAGCTTATCGCTCTTAGTTGTTACGACCATCTTTAAAATGTTTGATTGGTAGGAACAGGAGAATTTTCATCGGTAGAACGATATCCTAAACACTACGTGATCAAAAGTATCCGGACACCTGGCTGAAAATGACTTAAAAGATTGTGGCGCCCTCCGTCAGTAATGCTAGCATTCAGTGTGGTGGTGACCCACATTTAGCCTTGATGACAGCTTCTACTCTCGCCGGCATACGTTCGATCAGACGCTGGAAGGTTTCTGAGGGAATGGCAGCCCATTCTCCACAGAGTGCTGCACTGAGGAGAGGTATCGATGTCGATCGGTGAGGCATGGCACGAAGACGGCGTTCCAAAACATCCCAAAGGTGTTCTATAGGATCTATGTCAGGACTCTGTGCAGGCCAACCCATTACAGGGATATTATTGTCGTGTAACCACTCCGCCACAGGCCGTGCATTATGAACAGGTGATCGATCGCGTTGAAAGATGCAATCGCCATCTCTGAATTGGTCTTCAACAGTTGGAAGCAAGAAAGTGCTTAAAACATCAATGTAGGCCTGTGCTGTGATAGTGTCACGCAAAACAACAAGAGGTGCAAGCCCCCTCCATGAAAAACACTACCTCACCACAACATCACCGCCTCCCAATTTTACTGTTGGCACTACACACGCTGGCAGATGACATTCACTGAGGATTCGCCAAACCCACACCCTGCCATTGGATCGCCACATTGTTTACTGTGATTCGTCACTCCACACAACGTTTTTCCCCTGTTCAATCGTCCAATGTTTACGTTCCTTACACCGAGCGAGGCGTCGTTTGGCATTTACCGGCGTGATGTGTGGCTTATGAGCAGCCGCTCGACCATGAAATCCAAGTTTTCCCACCTCCCGTCTAACTGTCATAGTACCTGCGATGGATCCTGATGCAGTTTGGGATTCCTGTGTGATGGTCTGGATAGATGAAACTTCCTGGCAGATTAAAATTGTGGAGACGAGGTACTGGCAGAAGTGAAGCTGTGAGGACGGGGCGTGAGTCGTGCTTGGGTAGCTCAGATGGTAGAGCACTTGCCTGCGAAAGGTAAAGGCCCCGAGTTCGAGTCTCGGTCCTGCACACAGTTTTAATCTGCCAGGAAGTTTCATATCAGCGCACACTCCGCTGCAGAGTGAAAATCTAATTCTGGTCTGGATAGATGTCTGCCTGTTACACATTACGACCCTCTTCAACTGTCAGCAGAGTCTGTTAGTCAACAGACAACGTCGGTCTCTACGCTTTTGTGCCGTACGTGTCCCTTCACTTTCGCACTTCACTATCACATAGGAAACAGTGGACGTAGGGATGTTTAGGAGTGTGGAAATGTCGCGTACAGACGTATGACACAAGTGACACCCAATCAGCTGACCACATCGGAAGTCCGTGAGTTCCGCGGAGCGCTCCATTCTGCTCTCTCACCCCCCCTGCGGGTCCGGGGATTAGAATGGGCCCGAGGTATACCTGCCTTTCGTAAGAGGCGACTAAAAGGAGTCCATCCCCCTCAGGGGGTAGTTAGCGCCTGCGTCCGGAGACGGACGGTTCCACGACCTATAATTGTGGTCTTTCTGGTTTTTCACTTCTCGTTTCTTCCTTCCTTTTGTTGGTTCCTTTCTTTGCTCTTCTCCACCTCACTGTCTTCCTTACTCTTTCCCTTGACTTCTCCTTGCCTTCTCATTGCCTTTTTCTCCTTGCCTTCTCATTGCCTTTTTCTCCTTGCCTTCTCATTGCCTTTTTCTCCTTGCCTTCTCATTGCCTTTTTCTCCTTGCCTTCTCATTGCCTTCTTCTCCTTGCCTTCTCATTGCCTTCTTCTCCTTGCCTTCTCATTGCCTTCTTCTCCTTGCCTTCTCTGGTCTCCGCCTCGGCGTTTGAGACAGTCTGTCCTCTTTCTCCCTCTCTCTCTTCTTTTTCCTCTTCTTCCTTCCTCCCTGTGCGTGCCTGAAGGCCGACCCACGCGTTCGCACGCGTAGCCGGTGACGGGGTAACGCGTAAGTCCCCGCCCTGGGTAGACATGTAAGGCACGCGCGTACCCCCTGGTAAAGGCCAGGCCCGGGGAGGGGTGATTGCCTGAGCTGATACCTTCTGACCATGCCGATTGGTCCCTCCGTCTGTTTCTCGGGAGGTGTGACCTGAGGTGTAAACATTCACCTAAGGCGGGAGTGCCCTCTGAGAGGGTCCCCACAAGGAAGGAGCGCGCCATCGGAGACGCTGGCAATCATGGGGGATTCCTCCGCAATGGATTCTACTCCATCGCTTTCGACTTCTGCCCAAAAACGGAAACGTGACCAGCCACCAGTGACAAAAGTACTACCGCCTGCCCCACAGTTCCTCGTCGTTTCTCGATCTGAGGACGGAAAGGATTTTTCCTCTGTCAACCCTTTCGTTATCCAGAAGGGCGTAGATGCCATAGCCGGATCTGTCAAATCTTGTACCAGGTTGCGTAACGGTACCTTATTACTAGAAACTGAGAGTGCCTTTCAGGCACAAAAACTGCTTCGGGCCACACTCCTGTACACGTTCCCTGTCCGGGTGGAGGCCCACCGAACTTTGAATTCGTCTCGTGGTGTAGTCTATACTAGCTCCCTCGACGGATTGACTGACGAGGAGATTCAATCTTTCCTCGCTGAGCAGGGCGTGACGGCTGTCCATAGGGTCATGAAAAAGGTCAACAGTGACCTTGTACCGACCCGGACACTTTTCTTGACCTTCGATAGTGTTAAGCTGCCATCGCGCATCAAGGCGGGCTACGAGGTTATTTCTGTTCGCCCCTATGTCCCGACACCTACGCGCTGCTACCAGTGTCAGCGTTTCAATCACACTCGACAGTCTTGTTCCAATGCGGCTAAATGTGTCACTTGTGGCAGGGATGCCCATGAGGGTGACTGTCCACCTCCGTCTCCTCGTTGTGTGAACTGTCAGGGTGACCATGCCGCATCCTCCCGCGACTGTCCTGTCTATAAGGAAGAACGCTGTATCCAAGAAATTCGGGTCAAAGAGAAAGTGTCCACCTCGGCTGCTCGCAAGCTATTGGCTAGTAGGAAGCCCGCGCTGCTCCCAGCGGGGAAATACAGTACTGTCCTCGCCTCTCCTCGGACTACCAGGGAGGTAGGAACCCAGACATGCGATCTGACCTTCAGCACCACGGTCGTCCGTTCGGCCAGTGCTAAGATCGCGCGGTCGACGTCTCCTCTTCCTCCCGTCACCCCACAGACACCAGCCCCTTCATCAGCTTCTGCTAAGACGAAGACCCCGAAGTCAGATGCACGGGCCTTCAAGAAGGAACCATCCCGTGCAGACTTCCTACGTACCTCGACCTCCCAGCCTTCGACCGGTACTTCTACCAAACGTCCTTCCAAAAAGGCTCATAGGAAGCACAGTTCTCCTTCTCCGCCACGGCGCATTTCTCCTCCTGCGCCACCCAGCGGTTGCCGCCCCAGGGCCATCATCCGTTTCGCCTGGCCGCACCGCTGGTAGCCGTACATCTGGCCGTTCACCGGCGGAGGAACCTCCCCCTCCCGGCCATCCTCCCGAGATGGCCGATGAACCTACAGACCCAATGGACGATGACTGTCCGCCTACTGATAGCGGCGGCAGTGCTCGCTCGAAGCCAGGCCCTCAGCGGCCTTCGAGGTGACCCCTTCTTTCATCTTCCTTTTCTTACGATGGCACTTATTCACTGGAATATTCGCAGCATTCGCTCCAACCGAGAGGACTTGAAGTTGCTGCTCCGCTTGCACCGTCCGCTCGTCGTAGCCCTCCAGGAAACGAAGCTACGTCCATGCGATCAAATTGCCTTGGCACACTACACCTCTGTGCGTTTTGACCTACCCCCTGTGGTAGGTGTCCAAGCTCATGGAGGGGTTATGTTGCTGGTCCGGGATGATATTTACTACGATCCCATCACGTTGCACACCGGCCTGCAGGCAGCTGCCATCCGCATTACTCTCCCCACTTTTACGTTTTCCTTTTGTACCGTTTACACTCCATCGTCATCTGCCGTTACCAGGGCAGACATGATGCAACTTATCGCTCAGCTACCTGCACCATTTTTGTTAACTGGAGACTTCAATGCCCACCATCCCCTTTGGGGCTCTCCAGCATCCTGCCCGAGGGGCTCCTTGTTAGCAGACCTTTTCAACCAGCTCCATCTTGTCTGCCTCAATACTGGCGCCCCTACTTTTCTTTCGGACACATCTCACACCTATTCCCATTTAGACCTCTCTATATGTACTCCCCAACTTGCACGCCGGTTTGAGTGGTATGCACTTTCTGATACATATTCGAGCGACCACTTCCCGTGTGTTATCCATCTCCTGCAGCATACTCCCTCTCCGTGCTCCTCTAGTTGGACCATCTCCAAGGCAGACTGGGGGCTCTTCTCTTCCAGGGCGACCTTTCAGGATCAAACCTTCACAAGCTGCGATCGTCAGGTCGCACACCTCACGGAAGTCATTCTCGCTGCTGCTGAATATTCCATCACTCACCCTACTTCTTCTCCACGTCGCGTACCGGTCCCCTGGTGGACCGCAGCATGTAGAGACGCTTTACGTGCTCGTCGACGTGCTTTACGCACCTTTAAACGCCACCCTACAGTGGCGAATTGTATTAATTATAAACGATTACGTGCTCAGTGTCGTCGTATTATTAACGAAAGCAAGAAAGCCAGCTGGGCTGCTTTCACAAGCACCTTCAACAGTTTTACTCCTTCTTCTGTTGTCTGGGGTAGCCTGCGCCGGCTATCTGGCACTAAGGTCCACTCCCCAGTTTCTGGCTTGAAGGTCGCGAATGACGTCCTTGTGGCCCCTGAGGCTGTCTCCAATGCCTTCGGCCGCTTTTTCGCAGAGGTTTCGAGCTCCGCTCATTACCACCCTGCCTTCCTCCCCCGCAAACAGGCAGAGGAGGCTAGGCCACCTGACTTCCGCTCCTCGAATTGTGAAAGTTATAATGCCCCATTCACCATGCGGGAACTCGAAAACGCACTTGGCCGATCACGGTCCTCCGCTCCAGGGCCTGATTCTATTCATATTCAGATGCTGAAGAACCTTTCTCCTGCGGGTAAAGGTTTTCTTCTTCGTACATACAATCGCATCTGGATTGAGGGACATGTTCCCGCATGCTGGCGCGAGTCTACTGTTGTCCCGATTCCTAAGCCGGGGAAGGACAAGCACTTGCCTTCCAGTTATCGACCTATCTCGCTTACCAGCTGTGTCTGTAAAGTGATGGAGCGAATGGTTAACTCTCGATTGGTTTGGCTGCTCGAGTCTCGACGCCTACTTACCAATGTACAATGTGGATTTCGTAGGCGCCGCTCTGCTGTTGACCATCTGGTTACCTTGTCGACCTTCATTATGAATAACTTCTTGCGGAAGCGCCCGACCGCGGCTGTGTTCTTTGATTTGGAGAAGGCTTACGACACCTGTTGGAGGGCGGCCATTCTCCGCACCATGCATACATGGGGCCTTCGCGGTCGCCTCCCTCTTTTTATTCGTTCCTTTTTAATGGATCGACAGTTCAGGGTACGTGTGGGTTCTGTCCTGTCCGACACCTTTCGCCAGGAGAATGGGATGCCACAGGGCTCAGTTTTGAGCGTCGCTCTCTTCGCCATCGCGATCAATCCAATAATGGATTGCCTCCCAGCTGATGTATCAGGCTCCCTTTTCGTGGACGATTTTACCATCTATTGCAGCGCGCAGTGTACACGTGTCCTGGAGCGCTGTCTTCAGCGTTCTCTTGACCGTCTTTACTCCTGGAGTGTCGCCAATGGCTTCCGTTTTTCTGCCGAGAAGACGGTCTGTATTAACTTCTGGCGCTACAAAGAGTTTCTCCCACCGTCCTTACGACTCGGTCCCGTTGCTCTCACAATCGTGGAGACAACCAAATTTTTAGGCCTTACATTTGACAGGAAACTTAGCTGGTCTCCACATGTGTCATATTTGGCCGCCCGTTGTACCCGTTCTTTAAATGTCCTCCGTGTTCTCAGTGGTATGTCGTGGGGAGCGGATCGAACTGTCCTACTTCGTCTATATCGGTCGATCGTCCGCTCCAAGCTGGATTATGGGAGCTTCGTATACTCCTCTGCACGGCCATCCATCTTACGCCGCCTCAACTCCATACAACATCGGGGTTTACGACTTGCGATCGGAGCATTTTATACTAGTCCCGTAGAGAGTCTTCATGCTGACGCTGGCGAATTGCCACTCACCTACCGGCGCGATATACTGCTTTGTCGGTATGCCTGTCGGCTACTGTCAATGCCCGACCATCCGTCTTATCGTTCCTTTTTTGACGACTCTCTTGACCGTCAATACGGGTTGTATGTCTCTGCCCTGCTACCCCCTGGAGTTCGCTTTCGTCGCCTCCTTCAACACCTTAATTTTTCACTCCCTGCAACCTTTCGAGTGGGCGAGAGCCACACGCCACCTTGGCTCCAGGCTCAGGTCCGCGTTCACTTTGACCTCAGCTCGCTCCCAAAAGAGGTTACCCCCGGTTCGGTCTACCACTCCCGTTTTTTGGAACTTCGTTCGAAGTTCATCAACATGACTTTCATTTATACAGATGGCTGTAAGACCAATGACGGGGTCGGGTGTTCCTTTATTGTCGGGGCACAAAGTTTCAAATACCGGCTCCATGGCCATTGTTCGGTCTTCACGGCTGAGCTCTTTGCCCTCTACCAGGCTGTTCTTTACATCTGCCGCCACCGACATTCTGCTTATGTCATCTGCTCCAACTCCCTGAGCGCCATCCAGAGCCTCAGTGATCCGTACCCGGTTCACCCTTTCGTACACCGGATCCAACGCTCTCTTCAGCAGCTGGTGGACGTCGGTTCTCCAGTTAGCTTTATGTGGGTTCCTGGCCATGTCGGTATCCCTGGGAACGAAGCTGCAGATGCCGCGGCCAAGGCTGCAGTCCTCCAGCCTCGGACAGCTTCTTGTTGTGTCCCTTCGTCCGATTTTAGCAGGGTCATTTGTCGGCGCATTGTGTCGCTGTGGCATGCCGATTGGGCTGCACTTACAGACAACAAGCTTCGGGCCTTAAAACCTCTTCCCGTGGCTTGGACGTCCTCCTCACGCCCTTCTCGGCGGGAGGAGGTAGTTTTGGCCCGGTTAAGAATTGGACACTGCCGGTTCAGCCATCGCCATCTGCTGACGGCTGCGCCAGCGCCGTTCTGCCCATGTGGGCACTTGCTGACGGTTCGACACATTTTAATGTCCTGTCC
Organism: Schistocerca cancellata; assembly: GCF_023864275.1. Taxonomy (NCBI): domain Eukaryota; kingdom Metazoa; phylum Arthropoda; class Insecta; order Orthoptera; family Acrididae; genus Schistocerca; species Schistocerca cancellata. The sequence continues at coordinate 99,228,510 of NC_064628.1, read as the reverse complement.
ATATTTTAACACACTGCGTCTAGATCTTAACCTGCCAAGTATTTTCGATGCCATTTTAGCGGATGACCCACGAGCAGTTGCTCGTGTTCTTCGTTTTATCAATTTGACAAACCTCTCTCAGGACATTTGATGATGCTGTTTTTTAATCCTATGCCTGTCAGTCTGTCTTTTATCGTGTTTTCCCTTTTAGTTGTTGTTGTCCACTTGTGCCTCGCGGTGCATTCTTAGAGTAGTCAGGGCGCTAATGACCATTGAAGTTGTGCGCCCTAAAACCACAAAAAAAAAACTGCTCTCTCACGATGTCTAATGACTACTGAGGTCGCTGATATGGAGTACCTGGCAGTAATTGGCAGCACAATGCACCTAATATGAAACACGTATGTTTTTGGGGCTGTTCGGATACTTTTTATCACATAGTGTAGTTGGTGGCGGCGGTTGTTGTGGTTGTGGTGGTGATAACGGAGAAGATGGAAGGAATATTTCCTGTAAAAGGAAATACGGTCTACCAAATAGAAAAACTGTTGACCCTAACGTTTTAAAAGTATTTCCGTCGTCGTATGAGCGCAACGTTTCGCGCATGCGCTCCGTGGGTGTGCGACCGTGCTGCCTGCTGATGTGATCCCGTCCCCCTCAGTTCTGGAGTTATAATCGATTTCCCTCGCAACCGCTTAGCGGCACGTTTCAGGCGTAATGGCCGGAATTTCTGTCAATATTGCCGACGGCGTCTCTTCATTTACGGAGTCTGAAAGCCATTCAGGAATCGATAGACGGAAAAAAAGAGTTCCGAAATTAGATTTTTTGGACGGTTTAATAAAGGGTAGAGCAGCCTCTGCCTTTCTTGTTTAGCTCACTCATTAGCTAAGACGCTTACAGAGATCAGCAGAGGAGATTATGACGGAACAGCATAGCGAGTTAACAAGCTGTGGTATGGAATCTTGTAAGTCTTTAACCTTACATTGACTTAGATAAAAACTAGCGGTAGTATTGCTAGTAGTCTGAGTAAGAAAAAATAATAATAATAATAATACTCGTAATGCCCTCAACTCGACATTCCCGATTCAGGTTACACGCAGTTTTCCTAGGGAAATGAAAGCATGTGTTGCTCCATATGTGTGGTCATCTAGAAGTGAAGATGTGGAAGACAGGTTCAAATGGTTCAAATGGCTATGAGCACTATGGGACTTAACTTCTGAGGTCATCAGTCCCCTAGAACTTAGAACTACTTAAACCTAACTAACCTAAGGACCAGAATCTCATTCTGGAAACATCCCCCAGGCTGTGGCTAAGCCATGTCTCCGCAATATCCTTTCTTTCAGGATTGCTTGTTCTGCATGGTTCGCAGGAGAGCTTCTGTAAAGTTTGGAAGGTAGGAGACGAGATACTAGCACAAGTAAAGCTGTGAGGACGGGGCGTGAGTCGTGCTTGGGTAGCCCAGTTGATAGAGCACTTGCCCGCGAAAGGCAAAGTTCCCGAGTTCCAGTCTCGGTCGGGCACACAGTTTAATCTGCCAGGAAGTTTCATAACCTAAGGACATCACACACATCCATGCCCGAGGCAGGATTCGAACATGCGACCGTAGCGGTCGCGCGGTTCCAGACTGTAGCGCCTAGAACCGCTCGGCCATGAAAGACAGGAGTCATACATACACACCAATAGGTGAAGACCACAATACATCGAAATTTACGCAGAAGACAGTTATTCAATAGAGAAGGCTGAACATGGTTGTTTTGATAGTCCAACTTTTGTTGAATGGGGAGTCATGGTGCTGCACGGACATACTGACCTCCAAATGTTTGAACACGTTACACTCAAATGACAATCCGCGTCCCCAACGGACATCTTGGAACGAGAGCATTTTCGGCTAATGGACTGGCCTGCTCTTCCCCCTGGCATAAATCGCATCGAGCACGTGTGATGCGCTGGAGAGACGCACTGCAGCACTTGACAGTTGTCAACCGCTCTGGTGGAGGAACGGGACGCCCGGCGACCAAAAGTCCTCACCAGCCTTGTGGACAACATGGGAGCAAGCTGCAGAGCATACACTACTGGCCGTTAAAATTGCTACACTAAGAGGAATTGCAGATGATAAACGGGTATTCATTGGACAAATATATTATACTAGAACTGACATGTGATTACATTTTCACGCAATTTCGGTGCATAGAACCTGAGAAATCAGTACCCACAACAAACACCTCTGGCCTTAATAACGGCCTTAATACGTCTCGGCATTGAGTCAAACAGAGTTTGGATGGCGTGTACAGGTACAGCTGCCCATGCACCTTAAACACGATACCACAGTTCATCAAGAGTAGTGACTGGCGTATTGTGACGAACCAGTTGCTCGGCCACCATTGACCAGACGTTTTCAGTTGGGGAGAGATCTGGAGAATGTGCTGGCCAGGGCAGCAGTCGAACATTTTCTGTATCCAGAAAGGTCCGTACAGGACCTGCAACATGCGGTCGTGCATTATCCTGCTGAAATGTAGGGTTTCGCAGAGATCGAATGAAGGGTAGAGCCACGGGTCGTAACACATCTAAAATGTAACGTCCACTGTTCAAACTGCCGTCAATGCGAACAAGAGGTGACCGAGACGTGTAACCAATGGCACCCCATACCATCACGCCGGGTGATACGCCAGTATGGCGATGACGAATACAAGCTTCCAATGTGCGTTCACGGCGATGTCGCCAAACACGTATGCGACCATCATGATGTTGTAAAAAGGACATGGATTCATCCGACAAAATGACGTTTTGCCATTCGTGCACCCAGGTTCGTCGTTGAGCATACCATCGCAGGCGCTCCTGTCTGTGATGCAACGTCAAGGGTAACCACAGCCGTGGTCTCAGAGCTGATAGTCTATGCTTCTGCAAACGTCGTCGAACTGTTCGTGCAGACGGTTGTTGTTTTGCAAACGTCCCCATCTGTTGACTGAGGGATCCAGACACGGCTGCACGATCCGTTACAGCCATGCGGATAAGATGCCTGTCATCTCGACTGCTAGTGATACGAGGCCGTTGGGATCCAGCACGGCGTTCCGTATTACCCTCCTGAACCCACCGATTCCGTATTCAGCTAACAGTCATTGGATCTCGACCAACGCGAGCAGCAATGTCGCGATATGATAAACCGCAATCGCGATAGGCTACAATCCGACCTTTATCAAAGTCGGAAACATGATGGTACGCATTTCTCCTCGTTACGCGAGGCATCACAACAACGTTTCACCAGGCAACGCCGGTCAACTGCTGTTTGTGTATGAGAAATCTGTTGGAAACTTTCCCCATGTCAGCACGTTGTAGGTGTCGCCACCGGCACCAACCTTGTGTGAATGCTCTGAAAAGCTAATCATTTACATATCACAGCATCTTCTTCCTGGCGGTTAAATTTCGCGTCTGTAGCACGTCACCTTCGTGGTTTAACAATTTTAATGGCAAGTAGTGTACATTACTGTCTGTGGTGATCACACACCCTATTAAGAACCATGTCGCAGCTTCTGTAATGTCCAGGGGACCATCAAATATCGCGGTGACTTCGGTGTAATTATTGTATTTGAATAAAAGTGTCATTTCAGTTCGTCGTTGCATATTTCTTTGTTGTATTCTGTACTAAACTGTAGTAGTTCTTTCTGTGTATGGTGCAAATTTCAACAACTTATCTTACTTGTGTAGCGCTTACATCGTTTAGAAGTAGGTTTATATTATGTAACTGTGTATCTGCAATTACGGGGTGTGTATTCTTTGTTATTTAAAGTCCTTCATCTGTGACAGGAAAATTAGAGTTTTGTAATGTATATATGAAAAAAGCAAAATGATTTGTTAAAATGATATATTGTTATATGTGTAGTTTCATAAAAGGAAAATTTTAATTGAAAGCTGGTTCATGTTTAGGGCACTTGCATTTGTAATATATAAAAGATGTAGGCAAGTCCCTCCGCAACGGAAGTGGCATGGCGCGATGTAAAAGGTAGTTTTGGCGGTCGAACTGAGCGGCTCCTTGGTGTGAACGGCACGCAGTATGTGGCTAGCCGTAGCTTGGCACACTTCGACGGTGCCAAGAGAGGCAATTGGTAGCTGCTTTGCAAAGGATTTGCCTCGGATGTGCATCTGGCTATTATTTGGTATTCTCAGAAAAAAAAGGAATGGCTCTAATATGGTGAAAATCCGACGCCAAGAAGAGATTTTATAGAGCATTCGAACACGAGAGCCGTGAGTACAGTTAGTCGCCATGTCACTTGCCACCAATCTTCGCCACTGCGTCACTAACTTCATCATTCAGTAACGTATATGGGCATGGACCAGTTAATTTGTGTGTGGTTTTAATAATAAGCACAAAAAATTGTGTCCAGAACCATATTTTCTATTCTGATCATGAAACTATGCAGGTTCCTCACCTTTTTACTAAAAACACAGTATCCCGATTTAAATGAAGAATTCTTTCATTCAAGTGTTGAACAGTGATTTTTTTTTGTCTAATACAAAAGGAGTAGTAAAAGTTAAAGTTAAAACCACAAAAGTGAAGTTAGTTAGGATTTTGCTAAAGTATCCTTAATTTATTACAAAATATAGTTTTGTAGGAATACAATGCAACTTTGTGTAAATATTATTGGCTAAAATACCTGCTTCACAGGCGATAAAAAGGCAAATAAGTTCATTCACAAGAATAGTGTGATTTTGATTGTTATCATGAATCGTTCCTTATCTTTGAAATTAATTATGCCCAGTGTTGTATTTTACTATCTTACAAAATAAATTATGAACTACTCCAAGTGGAGTGAATGATTGTTTTTTAATTAGTCTTTCCCACTGTAATAATCAGAGACCTTTGATTAGTGAAACTACACTAGTTTATGGGTCCCCATCATATTCTCCACTTATTAGGAAAAAATTGAACTATTACTGTTGCATAGTACAACTTATATGTGTGGAGGAGTTTCATCAGTGTATTTATTATATTATTCATCGTTATTTGTTTTTTTATGTCAGTTAAGATAAAAGCCCCTCATGTCCAAATTTAGTTCTCCACTTCATTCAGTAACATTTCAGTATGAAATCTTGTGATGATCTTGAGTGTAGCTGTCATTAGTGTGAGCTTGGTGCAAATTTGCTTCCTGTAATTCACTGGTGTGTGCGTTCTTGGTAACTGCTGGTACACGCAGTTCAGAGTGTACTGTATCAGGTTGTATCCTGTGTGCTATTCAAAGGGAAATATCAACGAAAATAACTTCAATAACCAATATCCAATTTCCTTAAACATACATTTCCAAATTAAAGTCTCTAATTGGATTCTCGACCGTTCATTTTTTTTCATTCCCTTATGATTTTACCACTTTCATTAACTCCCAAGGTTAAAGTCCTTTCAGTTTTTCTGTTAATTTCACCATATTCAAAATTATAGTCCGATTCCTTTGTCCATTAGACACACGGTCGGTCTATTTTCGAAATCCTCTCAGGGGGTGACATTAGCTTGTTAGTGTTACACTTGCCAGTGTCACATCAAACGAAAGTTACTTTCGTTCTTTAGTCTTGCACACCAGTTTGGATAGCAACCATGCTGTGTCTCCTACACACCTGAGGAAAACAGCTAGGGAGACTGTAGAGTTAGCTAGCCCAAAACCGGAAATACAGACATTATGAATTTCGCCGAGAAAGCCTGTAGGCCAAAAGCTGAGGAAGGTACACTCCGGTACACTGGTGTGGGCTGTTAACGTCGCATCTTCTTGGTGAAGTACTGTGATCATGTATCTGCCAACGTTGAATAAACTACACTCAATTCTTTTGCCTGACTTTTTTCCGATTTCTTGGACGAGTGGGGAATATGTCAGACTACCACATGTTTCATACCGGCGCTGGCATGGTCTATGTCGTCTCAATCAACTTTGATTTGCTGGAATTAAAGTTATCCCAAGTCCGTTGATGAGATTTCAAAACTGAGTCTTCTATTCCAGATCAGACGGTATAATAGTCACCAAATACAGAGCTCTGTAACTTTAATAATCTAATGACCTCGACGTTGACGAAACATTAAACTCTAGCATTGTTTCTCTCAATGGACTTGATTTTCTTACTTTAATCGGAGTAACTAGGGCCTGAGTGTTCTGTGGATCAGACGACTCGCTATGTGGAACGCATCAGAGATTCAATAAATTTTCTCAGTAAACATATACTCATTTATATAATTAAATTTTTACTTAAGTCTTAATCTACAATACAGTTTAACAAATGTAACCAGTCGCAAACACTCATCGATTTATAGGTTCAGCTAAGAAGTAGACGGATGATGTTTCCTGCCCCTTATCTGATATAGGGTGGCTAGGAAACCTGCTTTCTCGGATCTCTAGACAGCAATTCAAGCAAATCGTAATAATAAAGTTTATTGCAGTAAGATACGATACTTAATTTTGTGTATTCACAAAGGTGTGTCGCAAGCAAATGGCGACATGCAAATAATGAATGTCCTCCAGTATATACAATTCCAATACAAGCAAAACAAATAAATGAAATGATAATTAAATGGACACCCTAGCTGCAAGCAGGCGTTGATATACTTCATTGGGGACATGTTGAAAAATGTGTGCCCCGACCGGGACTCGAACCCGGGATCTCCTGCTTACATGGCAGACGCTCTATCCATCTGAGCCACCGCGGGCACAGAGGATAGTGCGTCTGCAGGGACTTATCCCTTGCACGCTCCCCGTGAGATCCACATTCCCAACATGTCCACAACACTACATTCGTAGTGCGCCTAATAGATGTTTGCCCATCATACTCGTTACTCGTGGCAGATTAATCTACCAAGTCGAGTAACGAGTATGATGGGCAAACATCTATTAGGCGCACTACGAATGTAGTGTTGTGGACATGTTGGGAATGTGGATCTCACGGGGAGCGTGCAAGGGATAAGTCCCTGCAGACGCACTATCCTCTGTGCCCGCGGTGGCTCAGATGGATAGAGCGTCTGCCATGTAAGCAGGAGATCCCGGGTTCGAGTCCCGGTCGGGGCACACATTTTCAACATGTCCCCAATGAAGTATATCAACGCCTGCTTGCAGCTAGGGTGTCCATTTAATTATCATTTCATTTCTAGCAAAAGCTGCATGGTCATTGACGGTAACTGTTCTTTCGGGAACAGATACTACCGTCATATATAGTTAAAAAAAAAAAACAAATAAAGTTCACTGCTGCAGCGTTTGTAGGACGGCTCGTCTTCTACTCGGGCTGTGGCCAGGTGGCGTAGCGCTTGTATTCTCTTCGTGTACAGGCCCTCCCCTGTCTCGGTGACGTCCTAGAGAAGGGTTGCTCAGCGTACTATTGGCTGACGTCGTCTCACAGCCTTGTCTGCTCCTCCGTTCTGGATCGTCGTGACGGCGCTTAACGTTACGCCGGAACAGATAAGGAGTGTCTCTATCTACTGTCAGCACTTTTAATTCACTATGAAAGTGGTTTATAAGACTGCATAATTTCCTCCTCCACGTGTAAGAGTTAGGCTGTGGATACTGGAGGTTATTTTTGTTCCTAATGTTGTCCTCGTATTTATGAATACTCTGTGGCTGATTGTCTAACTGCTACAGAAATTTGTTCCATGTATACTAACGAATAGAATCAACATCTGATACTTTGGTCACCATGTTCTGTAGTTACTTGTTGAGCAAATGCTACTGAATTCAAACGTTCGAGGAGATCTGTAATGCGTGATTTCCATTTCATGTTCTGGCCAACCTATACGCTCAGGAAATCTGAACTTCCAGTTTTACATATTTTCTACATATGCTCTATTTCTGTGATCGACTGACGGGGCGGAGTGATTAGCACGCTGGATTCCCATTCGGGAGGACGAGGATTCAAATCTGCGTCCGACCATCCACATTTAGGTTTCCTGCGGTTTCCCTAAATCGCTACAGGCAAATGTCTGGATGGTTCCTTTGAAAGGACACTGCCAATTTCCTGATCCATCCTTGACACAATCCGAGCTTGCGGTCAGTCACTAATGACCTCGTTGTAGACGTGATGTTAAACCCTGATCTTACTTCCCATTTATATGAATTATTATACATCATGCCTTGTCAGAATGAACTGCGTGTTATTTCTAGGTAAGTGATACGCCTTTTACTGAATAATGTTTTTCTCTTATTCCTGTTCTGAACCTCTATTTAACTCGATTATGATACTTTCATTATCAGCAAAGAGTACTATTTCTGCTCTCAGTGGAAGATTAAAAGCCACTTATATATACGTAGTAGGAAGATCAGCAGTCGCAGTATTGAGCACAGTAGATCACAAGAAGTAATTTGCTCCCGCTGAGAATGGCATTCATCTGGGAAACTGCATGAACCTGAGAATGAAAGAGAAACAAATGTGAAGCAGAAAACAAGAAAAAAGAAGGAAGGAGAGAAAACAATGACTGCTCTGTCTATCGTAACAATAGGCTACTGCTGCTTTTGTGATTTTCTCCCTCTCCCTCCCCCCTTTCTTTCTTTCAACTATTCTTTTTCTATTTCCGTTTGCCTATCACTGCTGGAAAAACTGTTCAAATGGCTCTGAGCACTATGGGACTTAACATCTGAGGTCATCAGTCACCTAGAACTTAGAACTACTTAAAGCAAACTAACCTAAGGACATCACACACATCCATACCCGAGGCAACACCGAGGCATACCCAGACTGAAGCGTCTAGAACCGCTTGGCCACACCGGCCGGCTGTAAGAAGTATATCTGGTAAAACTAATCTGAATTGTATATGAGAATACCCAGCTCTCCCGTAGTCACTGGATTTGGATAAATAGAAGTGCAGAAACGTATATATCCGGTGTCCCAGGAGGAATGGTCAATGTCCGGTAATATGATAGACACTCATCTGAAGCAAAAAGAAATATCGTATGGACATATGCCCTTTTCCGAATGGTTTCCGAGATACAACACGTTTAATGTTACTGTCATGGGTTTTCTTGCATAACTTCAATATCGCGGGCTTTAGCGAAAACGTGTCGGATTACAAAATAAATACTGATAGGCAATTTCGGAATTCTCCTGAAAAGAGATCTACAAGATGTTGAATTTCGTACCAAAAGGTCCTATACATTTTTTTCTCAAGGACTGATAGTTTGCTCGAAGATATCGAGAGAATACATAAAGTCTTGCGCCTCTCGCATGTACTGTAGCTTTGGTAGTTACTGTAAGCCACTTTAAGGCAGTTTCCCGACCTGGTAGACCACAAGTGTCCTACATCAAGCTGTGTGTCTCGACTTCCTCTGCACTGCTGTGGTCCGTTGTAATCTATGTCAATGTACTGACTAACACAGAAAATAAGTAACAATGCACATTAAATGTATTCTATCTCGGCAACCATTCGGAATAGGGTGTATGTCCAAATGAAGTTCGTTGCTTCACAAGATCGTTCCTGTCATATCATATCCTTGGTCACTGACAATTTCTTCAGGGGCACCGTGTGTACTGTCTGACAAAAACGCGAAGCACCTGGAACACAGAGTCGGACACACCTTCGTCTGGTGTGTAAGTGGTTAGTGTGTTCCAATTCTCTGGGACAGGTGAAATAGACGGTGCATTAGTGTTGTTGGTGATTGGTGGGGTATATAAGGGCCGTTAACAGGGTCAGATGTTCAGTGATCACTAAGAAGACACAGAAATTCCGTCAACGCGAGTGAGTTGTTGACATGTGACAGTCTGGAAGTGGCATTGTAACCTCCCCCTCACTTACCGACCTTAATGACAGTGAAAAATTAGACCGCGTGTACCTAATGGAAATTTGGGAAAAGCAAACGTCACCGAGGTTAATTTGTCGGTAAAGAGGGAGGAAAGGGTTACACCTAAATGAAAGGAAAAATGCAAATGAAACTGGTGGAAATTAATTTTGAAAAGGGGTAAAGTTAATAAAGAAAGTAAATGTGCGGCCGTTACGTTAACAATTAACTAGCGGTAATTAGATATTTGAGATTTGGGGAAAATTACGGTCGCCAGTCCTAAGGACAATTACTATATTAACTGAAAAATATAATTAGCACTAGAAGCGTGGCAACTGAAGGTTGACACGTGTAGTGTGAAAACTGAAAGTTTGTCAGAAGTAATAAATTTCGCTACACTCTGACTTAATATAGCAAAAGAATTAATAAAATCGGAAAATCGAAAGTTAATTTAGTGACTGAAGTTAATAGTGAGCTTTCTTTCTGAAGCACATCGAAATTCAGTAAAATACGGTTAGTCTTGGACTACCTCAACAATCATTTCAAAAGCTACTTGAATCTACGCAATTTAGAAATAAGAGATTTAACTTTTAACTTGAATTAAATGATTCTGAACAATTAACAATAGTAAAATTTAGTACGTACCAAGCTGAGCTGCAGTCACAGGTAAGCTAAAATATGGTAACAAAACTCGCACTCTTTATTTGTGCTTGTGTAATCTGAATATTGTAGCCAGCTATGAATACTTTAACTGAACTTTGAAATTAAAGCAGTGAAATAGAATTAGCTATATTACTTTAATGCTGGCGTTTGAATTTCAACGACACTCGGGTTCATTTCGGAAAAGGAAGGGACCCTGCTTGGTAATGCAACTGGGACAATGAGCAACAAAGGTTCATACTACGTTGCTGTAATTTTGTGATTTGAACAGTTTTAAAAGCTGAGGTCTGCCATACACTTCTAAAACTTTACGTGCGTCCAGTCTTCCTTGTTGGTTGATTGAAGGTTTGAAGCCGTCGATCGAGGAGGTTGCGACAGTCACTCATTGTCGGCCGTCGCTGTTGCAGAAGCTGGATGTTGGCGCGCCTTCTTCTCGACACGGTCACCAGACGAAACGGGCTCTTGATGTGCGCCAGCTAATGCTCCCCGTCCGCGACACCATGTCAGAAACTATCATCGCAAGTCGAGCTCAATTACATGCTGCCAAACCCCGAAAGCGCGGCAACTCGCGGAAGCTTCACACAACGCACCTGCTCCACTCGCTACTCCAGCCAGACTCCCTCTGCTCAGCCCGCGCTCCACGCGGCAGAGTTAACACTACCAAAGATCCTAAACACTTTCGTTCTTCATACGACCTATCGATGTAATCGTTCGATAGCAGTTTTCCCTAGGCAAGACCCAGCGTAAAAATACAAATAATATTTACGAAACAAACCAATTATACATCGACATAAATGCATAAATATATATATATATACAAATAGTAAAACAATTACAATATACAAAGACACAGAAATGTTATATATTCAGGTAACAAAAATAAGGAAAACAAATTTATAGTACAATAGATGGAAATAGGAGGATATGCATTTCCGGCGTTACAGCATCAGCGAGGGCCTCCACTCGGAGGCTGTTCCAGTAGTGCAGTAACCGGATTTGTGGGACATTTGGATCTGATAATGGTTGCGATGCGACCGAATGGTGGTGCCAGTGTTCGTCCACACACGACACGTGTCTCTACGAATTGTCTGCTCCCCGTGAGCAGCAAGATCGGAAGGTAGGTCCCGACAGAACATGTGTAGGACCAGCCCGTTCCAGTTGATGTATTCGGGATATCAAGGATCAGTTGAAGTGCTGCTGGCCAGTTTGTCTAATAAGAGGATAGAACGGCCTCGTAACAACCTTAACCAACCTAACCAGTCGACGCATCCAGGCCAGAAGGGCTGTGAAGTCATGCTGCTAAGTGTGAAACGTCCCCTTTGAACATTTATACAGGACTGTGCTTAAACTGACACACAATATTTTTTAGCGCAACGCAATCTGATTTTCAGAAATCCCTACAAAGGAATGGCCCTGACTAACATTAACCTGTACCTTTCACAAATCACTTACCTCACCAAAAATCTTCGTTACTCGAACTACTGCAATACAGCGAGCTCCACGACTGCCAGCTAAATAAAAGATTCAAACTACTGAAGGCACTAACTACTGATAGGCATAGTTACCAAATGAAAGATTTTGATAGAGAACAAACAATGTATTTATCTTAATAATCATAATATAGATAGCAGTTCATGACATCCATTTTTACAAATTTCGAAACTCCGCCATTTCTCTCCCCACATCCACCACTGCTGGCGGCTCACCTCCAACTGCGCAACGCTACGCGCTGTTCACATCCAGCTGCCGCTGCCCAACACTACAATGGCAGACAACAATGCAAACTAGCTACAGACTGCACACAGCACAGCCAGTGATTTTCATACCGAGCGCTACGTAACGTTGCCGATAAGAAAACATAAACAGCCTACTTACAAGTGGTAGCCTTGAACCGTGATTTATTTTCAAAGAATATTCTTAAGAATTTATTTTATTTATTAGCTATTCATCAAGAACATTAACACATTTAATCACACTATATAATCATGGAAGTAGTTGCCAGGGAGTAACTGATGAAACCATAACCAAATTCCTTTTAACAAATGGGAATTTTATTCACTTTAATAGTGCCTAAAAGCATTTTTTGAAAGAAACAGATTGAAAATTATAATCAGAAAGCACCCTCTAAATATCAGAGTTACAATTTATTCAGAGGCAGAAAGAAACAAGTTTTGACTGTATGAGCTTTCGGGCAGAGAACCTTGCTGCTCCCTTTTGACACGTCCGTAGTTACGACCGCTCACAACAGCCTCTGAAAGATTACTCTGGTGCAAATCTGCAACATACCAGATTACCTTAAACTAAGAGTTTTAACAATTTACACAAGCACACAAACTATTCACCCGCCGTAGGAGGGGTGGAAATGGTACAAAACACTAACAATTAAAATATTAACCTTGCGACCGAAGGTGCAACTTGATTTTAACTTCTAAGAGAAAGTCTTACGGTGAAAGGGTGGCAACTTTATATACTAAAATGATCATTTAAAAATGCAACCTTATATAAAATTCTACAAGGTTGGCCAAACAATAGTTAAGATGATCTGCAGTACACAGATACCGCCTCTCAAGATAATAGGCAATAATATCAAAGTTTCCAAAGATCAGAACATATTTCAGGTATTAGGCCGTTACACTCCAAGCGATAAATCCGACAAACATGACAGAGGCAGCTACTAATGTACGGTAGATTGATAGAGAGATTACCGAACAACCCGAACCTCTGGTTGCTCTAACCCGCCCCTACTCCACAAGGGAAAAACGTACCAGCAAATTTATAAACAATCACCTTCCTGCGGGTGGGCAAACTGAGAAGAATGGTGGGACGACCCCAAATCAAAACGTCTGGTGACATCCCCAAGAAAACAAGTAGAATTTAACAAGATTAAATCAAACAGCATATCACCAATGACTTAACTTCTAATAAACTGCGATTTCTCGAGAAGACCTGGCGCAGCACCCCCAAAACGCTCTCCCGAACCGTCCGCTTCAACGGACGCAGGAAGGCGCGCCGCTTCAACGGACGCAGGAAGGCGCCCCGATCGCCCGTCTCACGGCGTCGCAGCTCGCACCGGCCAGACCGATGTCGTGGGTTGACTCCTGTTGCTCTCGTGTCGACCGCGAAGTCACTACCCTTCGCTATACGCCGCGGCCCACTGGACTCACGTGGCGACCTCACATGCTCCGACGCTCAAGACGGAAAAGTCATCTTGTGTCTCAGTGCGCGACCGACCAACCGATCGATCCAACCGCCAATGACCATTGCCTGAGCAAATCGAGCAGACTGGCGGCCTAACGCGCAGACTCAGATGCAGGAACTAAGCCCCGATCAGGCGACCACCTGCTGAGTTCTCTTACTGGCGGAGTGAAAGACTCATTTTCCCGGCTTTAAAGGTTGATCCGAACGACAGACAGACACTAATGCGCACGAGAGACAGACCCAGACTGACCGACTGGAGAGCCCATAGCGCCCCTTAAATGCACGTGAACAGGCAACCTTTCCCCTTTCCCACCAGAGGGAGACACCTAAGCTGCGATTGCCACAGCGGCGCCACCGCCAGAAACGGAGGGCGACTGCTTCACTCTACGCGCTGCGGCGCGCTCTTCAAAACAGCAATTTTTACCACGGCTCAAACCTACTGACAAGTTCTTTGTAAATCTAACTTTATGTTGTAATCATTGAAATTAACACCACGTACTCTGTCAACCTGTGAAGTTTCATTTCATTTCTCGGTCAGTTTTTTTGTCAGGTAATGTAATTATGCAGAATTATTGTAAAAGATGGATTCTCATTTGGTATCATGAGGCAGAAGGCAGACTAGGGCACAGCGTCCCGTCGAAACTCCTCAGCTGATAATTATACACAAATTAAGTTGATGGAGCGAGCGATCATTCGGGTGAGGAAATGAAAGTCGTTGTGTAGAAGAATCTTACGGGATTTAAACGACCCAAAGAGCGAAAATTGCTAAGTACGAATCACGAAGTAAGATAGCAAAATAAGAGGAAACTTCTATGTTCAAATTTACTATGGGCAAACTTTCTGATGGAGCGCTATAGTCCAAATTTCCTAGAACATTGATACCAGCAGCGCGGCGCGATCTCGGGTCGACTTCCAGAACTGAATAGTGAGTGAGTGAGTGTGTGTGTGTGTGTGTGTGTGTGTGTGTGTGTGTGTGTGTGTGAGAGAGAGAGAGAGAGAGAGAGAGAGAGACTGTGTGTGTGTGTGTGTGTGTGTGTGTGTGTGTGTGTGTGTGTGTGTGGGAGGGAGGGAGGGAGGGAGGGAGGGAGGGAGGGAGGGAGGGAGGGAGGGAGGGAGGGAGGGAGGGAGAATGAGAATACACGTGATGCGCGTCTTGGACTACGCTCACCGTTCGTCATACGATGTCATGTGGGCTCTGCCATTACATGGACAGCCGCCCATGCGTTGCCCGATTGCAAGCCGCGCCTTGAGAGCCTGGATGTACCGCCGTGAGAGCAGTTCTCCCTGCAGCTGAAGACGCTTTACGTTTACGATCCATGTTTTGTCTTTAAGCAAATGACGGCTGCGAATTTTTTTTTTAATTCTGTTGCAGAGCCGGTTACACGGGCGCTATCTCTGTAGTGGAACACATTGCCGACTGCTTTCTTTCTGAAAATTTCCCGAGCTTGTATTTATTACGCTAACGGCCTTGCAGCAGTGGTAATACCGGTTCCCGTCGGATCAGGGATTATTATTATTATTATTATTATTGGTTTGTGGGGCACTCAACTGCGCGGTTGTCAGCGCTCGTACAAATTCTCAATCTTTACTCAATCCAATCTTGCCACTTTCAATCAGTGATGATGAAATGATGAGGACAACACCAACACCCAGTCCCCGGGCGGAGAAAATCCCTAACCCGGCCTGGAATCGAACCCAGGACCCCGTGATCCAGAGGCAGCAACGCTAGGCAGTAGACCACGAGTTGCCAACGTCAGATCACCGAAGATAAGCAATGTCTGACTGGGCTAGTACTTGGATGGGTGACCATCCGGTCGACCAAGCGCTGTTGGCAAGCGGGGTGCACTCAGCCCTTGTGAGGCAAACTGAGGAGGTACTTGATTGAGAAGTAGCGGCTCCGCTCTCGTAAACTGACATACGGCCGGGAGAGCGGTGTGCTGACAACATGCCCCTCCGCATCCGTGTATGGTGACGCCTAAGGGCTCAGGATGACACGGCGGCCGGTCGGTACCGTTGGGCCTTCAAGTCCTGTTCGGATAGTGTATGTTTATACTTATTGCAGTCAACAGTCTTATATACACCGGTTATCTGAACTTTCTGAATAGTGTTTCGCAGAAATAACATCTTCTCCCATTTCTCACACAGTATTTCCGTAATACTCGCGTGATGATCGAACCTATCGGCAACAAATCTAGCAGAACGCCTATGAATTGCCTAGATGTTTTTCTTGAACCTCACAATGTGGTATCCCAAATATTCGAGCAGTACTTTGGATTGAATCCCACGAGTGTTCTAAACGCGGTCTCCTTTATAGAAGAGCTACACTTTCCTAGAATTCTCCAAATAAACAGAAATCGGCTATTCGCCTTCCCTACTACCGAACTTACGTGCTCGTTCCTCTTCATATCGCTTTGCAACATCACGCTTAGATACAGTATATAAGCCGGCCGTTGTAGTCGAGCGCTTCTAGGCGCTTCACTCCGAAAGCGCACTGCTGCTACGGTCGCAGGTTCGAATCCTGCCTCGGGCATGGATGTGTGTGATGTCTTTAGGTTAGTTAGGTTTAAGTAGTTCTAAGTTTTACGGGACTGATGACCTCAGAAGTTAAGTCCCATAGTGCTCAGAGCCATCTGAACCATACAGTACCTAATCGATTGGAATGTGCCAAGCAGCACACAACTAATAGTGTATTCGAACATTAGAGGGTTGTTTCTCCTACTTACCTGCATTAACTCATATTTTTCCATGAAGTGTATTCACTGTATCGAATACGGACGCTCTTCAGTTGTGTAATGGAATGACGACGGCGAAAATTTGAGCCGGACCAGTACTCGAACGCGGATTTCCCGCGTGTCGCATGCCGCCGCTTAACCATCGGCATATCCGAGCATGCTCCACGGCCACACCCAAACTTTCATACTTCGTCACCCATTTGTCTACAACCTGCACTCGTACATCTATCGTGTATACTCCCGTACATGTGAGACATATTAATTGAAAGCCGTTTACCCTGTATCGGCGAATAAATGCGATATTGCAGTGGCCGTGATGTTCATAAGCACAATGCACTGTTTCTTCGGACATGCGTGTATTTATACGCTGACACCGAGCAGCCGAACCTCAATTAAAATGTCTCCCCTCTGCAGGAATATACATAATGGATGTAGGGTTGCAGGCTGGACACAAATAATTGATGACGTATGGAAGTTTGGGTCTGGGCGTGGAGTGTCCTTGGATAGCCAAGTCGTAAGGCTACTGCTTGTGATAAGCTGGAAATCCGGGTTCGAGTATCAGTTCGGCGTTCCGTTACACAACTGAGGGTTATTCGTATTCGCGACTGCGAATACATTTCACGTATTTCACAGCGGCTGTTGTCGCCGCAGTGCCAGTTCATTGAGACGTACATGCGTGCTCGAAGGAACATTGGCCCGTACTTTTGAAAAACACAGGCACTGTAGTATCACATTCATTTAGAGCAAGCTGCCATTCATCACACTACTTATATATTCTATCCAAGTCATCTTGCATCCTCCTACAATCGCAGACTTTTGCTCACCCTATCCTTCAAATCATTTACTAATCTATTTCACAAAATGTGTTGGTGAGCTTATTGTACCGATATATGCAGTACAGCATGTGGTTAACTCTAGCGGATTTGCGGCAAGACTCGGCGTCTACAGTGTATAGTAATTAATTCTGTTGTCGATTGTTGTTGTTGTTGTTGTCTTCAGTCCAGAGATTGGTTGATGCAGCTCTCCATGCTACTCTATCCTGAGCAAGCTTCTTCATCTCCCAGTACCTACTGCAACCTACATCCTTCTGAATCTGCTTACTGTATTCATCTCTTGGTCTCCCTCTACGATTTTTTTCCCTCCACGCTGCCCTCCAATACTAAATTGGTGATCCCTTAATGCCTCAGAACATGTTCAATGAACCGATCCCTTCTTCTAGTCAAGTTGTGCCACAAACTCCTCCCCAATTCTATTCAATACCTCCTCATTAGTTATGTTATCCACCCCTCTTATCTTCAGCATTCTTCTGTGGCGCAACATTTCGAAAGCTTCTATTCTCTTCTTGTCCAAACTATTTATTGCCCATGTTTCACTTCCATGCATGGCTACACTCCATACAAATACTTTCAGAAACGACTTCCTGACACTTAAATCTATACTCGATGTTAACAAATTTCTCTTCTTCAGAAACGCTATTCTTGCCATTGCCACTCTACATTTTATATCCTCTCTACTTCGACCATCATCAGTTATTTTGCTCCCCAAATAGCAAAACTCCTTTACTACTTTAAGTGTCTCATTTCCTAATCTAATTCCCTTAGCATCACCTGATCTAATTAGACTACATTCCATTATCCTCGTTTTCCTTTTGTAGATGTTCATCTTATATCCGCCTTTCAAGACATTGTCCATTCCGTTCAGCTGCTCTTCCAAGTCCTTTGCTGTCTCTGACAGAATTACAATGTCATCGGCGAACCTCAAAGTTTTTATTTCTTCTCCATGGATTTTAATACCTACTCCCAATTTTTCTTCTGTTTCCTTTACTCGTTGCTCCATATACAGATTGAATAACATCGGGAAGAGGCTACAACCCTGTCTCACTCCCTTCCCAACCACTGTTTCCCTTTCATGTCCCTGTTGTCGATAGGCCATAAAAATTGAAGCTGCTTGGTAGATACTAACAACAAACCACCGTTACTGCCGCAAGCCACTATCCACAGTCAAGCTACGAACATAAAATATGTAATTTCTGTATGTCCCATCTGAAAATGAGCCTGAAAAGGCTCTAAAATAATTGTATGGAAATAAGGATTTATAAGTGACTGGCCGGCCGCTGTGGCCGTGTGGTTCTAGGCGCTTCAGTCTGGAACCACGTGACCGCTACGGTCGCAGGTTCGAATCCTGCCTCGGGCATGGATGTGTGTGATGTCCTTAGGTTAGTTCGGTTTAAGTACTCCTAAGTTCTAGGGGACTGATGACCATAGATGTTAAGTCCCATAGTGCTCAGAGCCATTTGAACCATTTTTTTATAAGTGACTGGACACACTTATCCGTATTTATTTTCAATATTTTTGTTCAAGCTAGATTTCGATATGCTGGGTATTCCTTCTGAAAGTGAGCAACTACTCTGTATCTTAATGTTACCATCCTGAGGCAGGTGTTTATACCTGCACAAAAAGTTTTAACTTTAAAATTGGAACATGTTTGAAATGCATTAACTATGTATGACAGAGCAGTATTGCACAAGTAAAATCAATATGAGGATGATATTCCACCTAGTTGTGATATAAGCCCCTAGAGTTCTAGTGAATGATGTAGACGGATGTTTGACATATTAAGAAACCCAGGTTTGTTGCTATGAAGGAATTCTTCGAACTTGACGCTGCATCGATTACACTGCATGACAAAAAAATTGAGCACCCAAAAGTGGAGAAGGAAACGCAGTGAAACTTCACAGGTTGAGACTGTATGTGATGTTATTTCAATAATTTCAAAATAGGGTCAAATGCAGAAATAACTTGGTAGCATGAGTCCACTTATCTGTGTGGCGTTGAACACCCCTCTGACCTGGATGCATGCGTTGATTCCGTTGAGAAGGGTGTCCTTGCCTGCGGCAAACTGGCCAGCAATTGTTACACAACAAGAGAAAATGAAGATAAGTAAAAAGTTTTTCTTTTGTGTCTCTTACGCCTCTCGAAGCTTTTGAAACTAATGAAGACACTAAGAAAAATTTAATAGTGATGTGTGGGAGGGTATGATTACAGGCCCCACATTCAAATCTACGGCCATCTGGCGCAGCATCACGCCGATCTCTCCGTGTGGTTCTACAAAGGCAACGTGACGTCACTAGGGCTCGTGCTATGCGACGATTTACGCCTGTAGAAACATTATCTCTACGGTACCGGCTGATCTAGGAAACTCGAATTCTTGTGTGATCTCTGCAAGACCTACAGGTCTTGAAACCATTGTCATTCCACGTTCACAGACGGTTAATCTACTACGTGATGCTAGGTCCACTAAAAAAGTGTCTGTACAGAGGCTGCTATCTCACCACACACTGCATCTAGCCACAACATTCGGGCGTTAAATACGGCAAACCATCAGGTGGGAAGATTATCTCCCGTGACTTCCAGCCACTGAGTTTATTCCAGGAATTGGACAAACACATGAGCAGACTTACCGGTACACTAAATGAGACTTTTTCATGCAGACGAAGATCAAAACGTCTTCTTGGTTACGTCTGGTTAAAATAGCGAGTACATAATTGCTTAGTTCAGGGCTATTACAAATGATTGAAGCGATTTCATAAATTCACTGTAGCTCCATTCATTGACATATGGTCAGGACACACTACAGATACGTAGAAAAACTAATAAAGTTTTGTTCGGCTGAAGCCGCACTTCAGGTATCTGCCGCCAGAGCGCTCGAGAGCACAGTGAGACAAAATGGCGACAGGAGCCGAGAAAGCGTATGTCGTGCTTGAAATGCACTCACATCAGTCAGTCATAACAGTGCGACGACACTTCAGGACGAAGTTCAACAAAGATCCACCAACTGCTAACCCCATTCGGCGACGGTATGCGCAGTTCAAAGCTTCTGGATGCCTCTGTAAGGGGAAATCAACGGGTCGGCCTGCAGTGAGCGAAGAAACGGTTGAACGCATGCGGGCAAGTTTCACGCGTAGCCCGCGGAAGTCGACGAATAAAGCAAGCAGGGAGCTAAACGTACCACAGCCGACGGTTTGGAAAATCTTACGGAAAAGGCTAAAGCAGAAGCCTTACCGTTTACAATTGCTACAAGCCCTGACACCCGATGACAAAATCAAACGCTTTGAATTTTCGGCGCGGTTGCGACAGCTCATGGAAGAGGATGCGTTCAGTGCGAAACTTGTTTTCAGTGATGAAGTGATGGGGTTATGTGAAAGATTCAGTGTTTGAACCTCCTCTACCAAGAAACGTGCCAGAACTGCGAGCTCTCATCAACGATGCTTTCGAACTCATTGATGGGGACATGCTGCGCCGAGTGTGGGAGGATCTTGATTATCGGCTTGATGTCTGCCGAATCACTAAAGGGGCTCATATCGAACATTTGTGAATGCCTAAAAAGAACTTTTTGAGTTTTTGTATGTGTGTGCAAAGCATTGTGAAAATATCTCAAATAATAAAGTTATTGTAGAGCTGTGAAATCGCTTCAATCATTTGTAGTAACCCTGTATGTGTCCCTCGCGTATTTAGGTTCCGGTACATTATGGAACTCTACACAAATGGGGAGCCGGCAGATGTTATTACACTTATTGATTAGTGTACGACAGAGCCGGCCAAACGCTGCACAGTGTGCAGACGTGCGGAAGTGCTGCACATGTGCGCATGTGTGCGACAGCGACATCTGTTATTAGACATGAGTCCTAAATGATCGGCGGCGGCTCCACTTCCCTGTGGTAAAAGCAAGAGAGCAACATATCCAGTCTCGTTTACCTTTGGTGACCGTAACCTTAACAGAGAAGTACTGAGAAATGGCGGGTACTGTGAAAAAGCAATGGACGGGAGATCTATGTTCTCAGTCGTTTAAAAATAACTGGGAACTGCAATTCTTTTTTGTAGCCGTTGGCGAAAACTCAGTGTTTGCTGCGCCGCCGAATAATAGGCCAGCGTAAGTTTTCAATTGAAACACACTACAGTACACTTCACAAAGACGAGTGAAGTTGAAACGTCCCCTTAGAAAAATTATACATGACTGTGCTTATACTGACACACAATATTTTTAGCGCAACGCAATCTGACTTTCAAAAATCCCTACAAAAGAATTGCCCTGACTAACATTAACATATACCTTTCACAAATCACTTACCTCACAAAAATCTTCGTTACTCAAGCTACTGCAATACAGCGAGCGCCACTACTGCCAGCTAAATAAAAGATTCAAACTACTGAAGGCACTAACTACTGATAGGCATAGTTAGCAAATGAAAGATTTTGATAGAGACCAAACAGTGTATTTACCTTAATAGTGTTTAAAAGTCATAATATATATAGCAGTTCATGACATCCAGTCTTACAAATTTCAAAACTCCGCCATTTCTCTCCCCACATCCACCACTGCTGGCGGCTCACCTCCAACTGCGCAACGCTACGCGCTGTTAACAGCCAACTGCCCAACACTACAATGGCAAATTCCAACAATGCCACCCAGCCACAGACTGCACACAGCACAGCCAGTGATTTTCATACAGAGCGCTACGTGGCGTTACCATTAAAAAAAACTAAACGGCCTACTTACATAGTGTACTCAACAGTGAAGACCGGCAAGCAAAATTAAATGTCCTTAAGGAAATGGATGAGATACAGCAACTCGATTTTACTGTAGGCCAAAGTAACTGATACTTCTTGAACTCTTAGTTTCTTGTGTTACATTTATGTCTATTTTACTGTGCGCTGTTCAATGTAATGTTTTCAATTTTCCAGAAAGACAACCACGCTAAATTTTCAATGCGTGCAAGTTTTAAATTTGCATTAAGAATTGCACAATCTGGGAAACCCTTTTCCCGAAGGGGAGTTTGTGAAAGGGTGTCTGATTGATGCTGCAGAACTTGTGTGTCCCACGAACGTTAGCAGGTTTCAAGATATCAGTCTATCCAAACAAACAGTGACAAGACGTATCAGTGCTATGGCCGGCGATGTGCACAGCCAGCTAATAAATAAGGCTAAATGTTGCTTTCGCTGTTGCGCTCGATGAAGCAACAGATCTTACAAATACAGCCCAGGTTGTGATATACATACGAGGTGTCGATAACGCACTTTGTGTAACAGAGGACGTTTTGGACTTAGTACCGTTGAAAGGGACCACTACAGGTGCGGACTTACTCCAAGCTGTGGAGCAAGCGATTGATGGTGTCGGTATGGACTGGAATCGGTGAGTCTCAGTGACCACAGATGGAGCACCATCAATGCAAGGCCATCAGAGAGGACTCATAGCACGGATGCTCAAAAAGCTAGGGCGCACAGACGAGACGGTGTACGGAATTCACTGCATTCTGCATCGAGAGGCGCTTTGTGTAAAATCAATAACGTTAGCAAACGTCACGCAAATTGTTGTGCGTACTGTAAACTATCTGAAGACTCATGGGCTTTCGCATCGCCGGTTTCGGCGGTTCTTGGAGGAATTAGGAGCGGATTACGGCGACATACCTTACCATACCGAAGTATGCTGGCTCAGTCGAGGTAAAATGCTGAAAATATTTTTTGATTTACGTTTGGTCATAGTAACATTCTTACATGAGAAGGCAAAAAGTGAAACTATGTTGGAAGACCCTTGTTGGATATCAGACCTTGCATTTCTCGTGGACATTACGTCTCACATGAACAGCCTGAACGTCAGTTTGCAAGGTGAAAATAATTTAATTACTGACATGTTGGAAAAAGTAATTGCCTTTGAAAGGAAGCTTGCGCTTTGGGAGAGCCAGCTATTGACAGAGAACACTGCACATTTCCAGACTCTTGGACTGGTCCATGAAAGTGCTAGATTTCAAGAATACGTATCAAAAATTGTAAAAATTAAGGAACAATTTCGAGCACGATTTGCAGATGTTACGAGTTTGTCCCCTGTCATTCGCCTCTTTGCTCGACCGTTCTCGTGGTCAGTTGAAGATGCTCCGGATGATCTACAGACGGAACTGATCGACCTACAATGCTGACTGAAGGACAAGTTATTTGCAGTGCGAAGTACACAAGAATTCTACGAAAATAACACACGGCCCCACCGAGCTGCCATCGTGGAGGAGTACCTTGAAACAGAAAATAGCAGGCAAATGGAATGGCCTGCCTGTTCTCCAGACCTAAACCCCATCGAGCACACCTGGGCTGCTCTCGGTCGACGTATCGCTACACATCTTCAAACCCCGAGGACACTTCAGGAGCTCCGACAGGCACTGGTGCAAGAATGGGAAGCTATACCCCAGCAGCTGCTCGACCACCTGATACAGAGTATGCAAACCCGTTGTGCTGCCTTTTTGTAAGTGTGCATGGTGATCACGTGCCATATTGATATAGGGGTACATGCGCAGGAAACAGTGGCGTTTTGTAGCACATGTTTCGGGACGGTTTTCTCAACCTATCACCAATACCGTGGACTTACAGATCTGTGTCGTGTGTGTTCCCTATGTGCTTTCGCTATTAGCGCCAGTTTTGTGTAGTGCCACGTTGTGTGGCACCACTTTCTGCAACTATCCTTAATTTATGAGCATGAGTGTAGCTGAAACAAGTAATGTTGACCGCATGGATGTCTAGCGAGAGTTAACATAGCCACGTTCTGTATCAATATCGTGTGAGCTATGTGCAGGTGTTGTCACTACTCTCCCTGGACAGGAACACTTTTGTTATGGTTTATCCATTAGTGTTCCGCATGTTTATTTTACTGCTGCTGTGTTTTTCACTGATGAGGCGTCGTTTCGACGTTGGGGGGCTACAAAACTGTACACAGTAAATACTTCAGGGCTACGTCAACACATTTCGGATTCAATGCGGTGACTGCTTCTTGTATGAATCAACACTAACTGGGGGCGCTTTGAAAATTTAATGTAGAAAGAAAAGTTTCATGTGCTACGCCCGGAGTTTCTGTTCCTCTATGTTTCATACGAATGATGTACTATGAAGAGTTGCTGGAAACAAAGCCTGTCCTCCAGAGAACATATTCGTGCCTTATATGTGTAATGATTTTGCAGGTATTGACCAAAAATGAGTGTGCTTGAAGATGTATGCTGATGGTAGCCAACCCTACAGATTGAGATGTTGTATTTAACCACGAACTGCACCTATGCAGTGTCCTCGGTACGCTGCAGGAGTCAGTGGTAGTCAGAACAGTATTATCTGCAGTTATGAGTGCGTTATGTCGGAGCTACGCCATTATTAATCATTATTATTAATTAAAATTAAAACTTTGAGGTTCGCCGATGACATTGTAATTCTGTCAGACAGTAAAGGACCTGGAAGAGCAGCTGAACGGAATGCACAGTGTCTTGAAAGGAGGATACAAGATGAACATCAAGAAAAGCAAAACGAGGTTAATGGAATGTAGTCGAATTCAGTCGGGTGATTCCGAGGGAATTAGATTAGGAAATGAGACACTTAAAGTAGTAAAGGAGTTTTGCTATTTGGGGAGCAAAATAACTGATGATCGTCGAAGTAGAGAGGATATAAAATGTAGACTGGCAATGGCAAGGAAAGCGTTTCTGAAGAAGAGAAATTTGTTAACATCGAGTACAGATTTGTGTCAGCAAGTCGTTTCTGAACGTATTTGTATGCAGTGTAACCAGGTATGGAAGTGAAACTCGGATGATCAATAGTTTGGACAAGAAGAGAAGAAACGCTTTCGAAATGTGGTGCTACAGAAGAATGCTGAAGGTTAGGTGGGTAGATCGTATAACTAATGAGGAGGTATTGAATAGGATTGGGGAGAAGAAAAGTTTGTGGCACAACTTGACTAGAAGAAGGGATCGGTTGGTAGGACGTGTTCTGAGGCATCAAGGGATCACCAACTTAGTATTGGAGGGCAGCGTGGAGGGTAAAAATCGTAGAGGGAGACCAAGAGATGAATACACTAAACAGATTCAGAAGGATGTAGGTTGCGGTAGGTACTGGGAGATGAAAAAGCTTGCACAGGATAGAGTAGCATGGAGAGCTGCATCAAACCAGTCTCAGGACTGAAGACCACAACAACAACAATGTCGGAGCTCAGCGCAAACATGCACAGACCACTGGTAGACGCTTCTGTAATCAAGGGAGAGTAAGTGTTTGTTCGCTGGTCATCAAGTCTCGGTTCGACGAGGGTCTAACCGCTGAAGACAAATCTACTCCAGGCAATGGCCGAAGACACGTCTGGAGACCCCCGGACAGCTGTGGGAGACCAAGCTGACTTGTCCGCCATACGACTTGACAACCAGTAGTTAAGGTTTTTGGTATCATTTCTTTTTATACCAGGATGTCTTTTATTGTCACCCGCGGCACTCCTAGAGCACAGCAGTACATCGAGAATATTCTGCGCCCCGTTTTGTTACCCTTTATGGCAAGCCATTATGGATTTACATTTCAGCAAGATAATGCTCGCCCGCACACGGCAGACACTGCCCATCAATCAGTTCGGTATTTCGACGACCTAACGTGCCAGTTGGACAGAATATGGCACGATACCCCTCAGGAGGACATTCAACCATCCTACCACTCAGTGCCAACCCGAATAACTGCTTGCATAAGGGCCAGGGGTGGACCAACGCTTTATTGACATGCCCAATTTGTACAGCGCTTTCTCTTGAATAAATCGTCCAATTTCTCTGAAACTGTAATCATCTGTTTGTCTGCACATGTACGTCAGATCCACAGATTTACGTCCTATTCAGGTAATTCCTTCGTGGACACCTTTTATTTTCTTTTTTTATCTTACTGTGTATGTAAAATGCCTAGTTATATTTAAAAATTGGGTCTTATCGTGCTAATCTTGTCAGAATGAATAAATAAGTAAGTTTCTTTTAATTTACGTCTATGGTCACAAACGTTTTGTTAACAGATTACCAGTTTCGGTCTATAATGACCATCATCAGATCTGTAGCAACAATGTCAAAAAACATAAATACACTCGCAGATTGTCTACAGCTTAAAAACAATAAATAGACCATAATGAAAAACACTACTGACAAGTCTATGCATTAGTGCGCCTTGAGTATGAAGAGGCACACTTGTTTTATGAAAACAAAATCCTAATGTACTGCAGCCGTAGTGGCATCGTCAAATGTTAAATGCAAAATCAGCGCCAGCATCGTCAAATATATATAAATAACATCATATGCACGACGAGTCATGTTGTCAGTAGCACTACTGTTCAAAACAAGCTGCCATACAGTAGCCACAAGATGGTTCTGTTGTGAGTTCACCAGATGTCGTTAATCTCGGCATACATTAGTTTTCAATAATTAACTGAACAGCGTAAAATAAAGGAGGATAGAATAGTTGAAGTTGCATCGTTTTCGTACATTTTACGCATAACTCCAGTATTTTCTTGTTCCTTCTCTGTTCATTTCATAGACTGCATTAACTAGATGATGTGGATCACCCACTGTTACGGAATTTTATCATTCTTTTCTTGCAACGGAGTACCGCAGGGTACGTGATGCCCTCTGCCGGTCACGTTCCACCAACCACTTCCCGCCTGTGCGGAATTCTAGCGTTAGCGCTAACAGACGGCGCTGATTATGTGCAGCACTATGTTTTTTTTTTTTCATTGTGGCTTCTTTAGCGGTTTGTTTTATGGTTTTTAATATTATCCTGTGCACTATCCAAGGTGTTCATAACTTATGTCGTTACCTGCAATATTGGAACTACTGTCTCTTAACTCTTCCTCTTTCTAACAATCTGACTTTTGTCGTGTTATGTTTCATCGCGTTTTATTACTGTAATGCGTTTTATACGTTATAAGCTCATTACAGACTTCAACTATTGTGTCCTCCGTGATCTTACGCTGTCCAATTAATTATTTAAAACTAGTTTGTGCCGACATTAGCGACATCTGGTGAACTCACAACACAAACATCTTGTGGCTACTGTACGGCAGCTTGTTTTGAACATTAGCGCTAATGACAACATAACTCGTGCATATGATGTTATTTATATATATTTGATGATGGTTCAAAAAATGGCTCTGAGCACTATGGGACTCAACTTCTGAGGTTATTAGTCCCCTAGAACTTAGAACGAGTTAAACCTAGCTAACCTAAGGACATCACACACATCCATGCCCGAGGCAGGATTCGAACCTGCGACCGTAGCGGCCTCGCGGTTCCAGACTGCAGCGCCTATAACCGCACGGCCACTTCGGCCGGCTATATTTGATGATGGTAGTGCTGATTTTGCATTTAACATTTGACGATACCACTATGGCTGCATTACATTAGGATTTTGTTTTTATCAAACAGGTGTGCCTCTTCATACTTAAGGCGCACAAATGCATATATTTGTCGGTAGTATTTTTCATTATGCTCTATTCATTGTTTTTAAGCTGTACACAATCTGCGAGTGTGTTTGTTTCTTTCCGATTTTTTTGCTGCAGATCTGGTGATGGTCTTTATACACCGAAACCGGTAATCTGTTAACGAAAAGTTTGTGACCATACACGTAAATTAAAGGAAACTTATTGTATATATGGGTCACTGTTTTATTGGCGACAATGTCGCACCTTGTGGAATAAATAAATTAATTCTAACACCTCCACGGCGGATACCTGTAGCTGTGGGCCAAGGGAGCAACACGAAGAATATATATACCGGATGATCAAAAAGTCAGTATAATTTTGAAAACTGAATAAATCACGGAATAATGTAGATAGTGAGGTACAAATTGACAAACATGCTTGGAATGACAGGGGGTTTTATTAGGACCAAAAAAATACAAAAGTTCAAAATATGTTCTACAGATGGCGCTTCATCTGGTCAGAATAGCAATAATTAGCATAACAAAGTAACAGAAAGCAAAGATGATGTTCTTTACAGGAAATGCTCAATATGTCCGCCATCATTCCTCAACAATAGCTGTAGTCGAGGAATAATGTTGTGAACAGCACTGTAAAGCATGTCCGGAGCTATGGTGAGGCATTAGCGTCGGATGTTGTCTTTCGGCATCCCTAGAGATGGCGGTCGATCACGATACACTTGCGACTTCAGGTAAACCCAAAGCCAATAATCGCACGGACTGAGGTCTGGGGACCTGGGAGGCGAAGCATGACGAAAGTGGCGGCTGAGCACACGATCATCACCAAACGACGCGCGCAAGAGATCTTTCACGCGTCTAGCAATACGTTGTTCTTTTTTTTTTGTTGTTGTTGTTGTAATAAAACCCCATGTCATTCCAAGCATGTGTGTCAGTTTTTACTTCTCTATCTACATTATTCCGTGGTTTATTAAGTTTTCAAATTTATACTGACTTTTTGACCACCAGGTGTATTGTGTGTGTGTGTGTGTGTGTGTGTGTGTGTGTGTGTGTGTGTGTGTGTGTGCGCGCGCGCGCGCGTGCGTGCGTGCGCGCGCTTTCACACTTGACATCTCCTCTTGGAGAACGGTGTGGCGAGTTCTGTTTGGTGTGAAGTATTGAAAAACTGTTCAAATGGCTCTGAGCACTATGGGACTTAACATCTGAGGTTATCAGTGCCCTAGAACTTAGAACTACTTAAACCTAACTAACCTAAGGATATCACACACATCCATGCCCGAGGCAGGATTCGAACCTGCGACCGTAGTGGTCGCGCGGCTCCAGACTGTAGCGCCTAGAACCGCTCGGCCACCACGGCCGGCTGTGAAGTATTCCATACGGTCACAATGCAGCTATTTGTTTCACTAACTGACACTTAGTTCGCTAGGTGAGACTGCAGAACTGTACCCAATACCTTCCGGAAATCACACTGGGCGCTGCTATGTATAGCCCTATGGCTCGCGTGTATGAGTCATCAACTTGCTGGTGAGGCGTCAGATTGAGTGAAGGTAATGAGATACTCCTACCGGTGACGAGAACCACACGTTGTGCGATCGGTCGCAAAGTGGTACGTGAAGTGAGGTGGGGAGCGGACACAGAGGAGAGGACATAGAGCCGCAGTTGTGTGGCTGATCCAGCAGGTGGCGGCCGCAAGGCCAGCCTGTGGTGCAGCGTAGTTCGCGCCTCGGCCGCACGCCGCCTCTGGCGCTGGTGTTCTAAGCCGAGGCGTCAGCGATGGCCCTTCCAAATTATCAACAGTGGTGACACTGTACGACAGACCGAAAGGCGGCCGCAGCGGGGATTAAAATAGTCACACTACTGAGCACAGCCACGTCGAGTGCAAAGCGCGGTAGACGTCTGGGAAGAACGCCCTTTCCATCCTAAGACTGCCCATGGTCTCAGTTACTGGCCATTCGAAAAGCCCTCAGACTACACGGTCAGCCTGGTTTCGTTTCCTAGTTCGCCGCTTACGATCCTTCTCATACTTTAGGTCCACTGTATATCTTATTAATAAAAACGTTTTACTAGGTCAAGGTAATTCTTACATGGCACTAACTGTGGTTTACATAGCACTCCGTCTTCAGGCCGCGAGTGGCCTACCGGGACCATCCGACCGCCGTGTCATCCTCATGGAGGCTGCGGATAGGAGGGGCGTGGGGACAGCACACTGCTCTCCCGGTCGTTATGATGGTATTCTTGACCAAAGCCGCTGCAATTCGGTCGAGTAGATCCTCAGTTGGCATCACGAGGCTGCGTGCACCCCGAAAAATGGCAACAGAGCATGGCGGCCCGGATGGTCACCCATCCAAGTGCCGACCACGCCCGACAGCGCTTAACTTCGGTGATCTCACGGGAACCGGTGTATCCACTGCGGCAAGGCCGTTGCCCAGCTGTGGTTTATATGCATAAAAAATTACAAAACAGTTAAAGAATAGTTTGTTCTTCGACTCAGTTTGTTCATTCAACAAAAAAAAATATGTTCTCTATGGCAATGGATATAAATTTCAAGATCTTCTATTATGTCCATTTTACCTCCTTTATCCACGAAGTGCAAAATTTTTTAATTCTCCTCTATACCTATGACCGTATGTTTCATAATCTTTAAATGTTCTTTGAATGTCGAGTATTTAATAGTACGCAGGGCAGTATGTTCCCTATATCTTACTCTAAAAGTTCTACCAGTTTGGCCTATGTATATGGATTCACAATCAGCACAAGTTATTTTGTAAACGCCAGATTTTTGAAACGGACAGAACTGTTCCACTGAATGTGTCAGCAACTTTGACAACGTGTTGTTATTCTTGAATCCTACATTAACTAAACGAAAAATATGTGCTTCATCACTTGACAGAGGGCCAATGTAACTCATACCGGTAAAAATGTTTTCTCTCTTCCTATACCGCTCTAAAGAAATCTCGTGTATTAAATCAGACCGCCGGCCGAGTTGACCGAGTGGTTCTAGGCGCTACAGTCTGGAACCGCGGAACCGCTACGGTCGCAGGTTCGAATCCTGCCTCGGGCATGGACGTGTGTGATGTACTTAGGTTAGTTAGGTTTAAGTAGTTCTAAGTTCTAGGGGACTGATGACCTCAGAAGTTAAGTCCCATAGTGCTCAGAGCCATTTGAACCATTTTTAAATCAGACCTCTTCTTGACAATCTTTTAATAAATTGATCGATTAATTCTGGTGTCTAACCCATTATTGACCGCTATATCGTTTAAAACATGTTTTTCTCGTTCTCTTTCATCAATTTCTAACGGAATCTTTATAAGTCTACTAACTGAACTGTAAAAGAAAGTAGTTTAATACCTGTCATAATGAGCAGAATGACATGGGATAATCGCATCTGTAGCTGTTGGCTTCCTATAGATCGCAAACTACAATGTAGGATTCAAGAATAACAACACGTTGCCAAAGTTGCTGACACATTCAGTGGAACAGTTCTGTCCGTTTCAAAAATCTGGCGTATACAAAATAACCTGTGCTGATTGTGAATCCATATACATAGCCAAACTGGTAGAACTTATAGAGAAAGATATAGGGAACATACTGCCCTGCATTCTTTTAAACACGCGACATTCAAAGAACATTTAAAGACAATCAAAGAACATTTAAAGACAATGAAAGAATATTTAAAGACAATGAAACATACGGTCATAGGTATAGAGGACAATTTAAAAACTTTACACTTCGTGGATAAAGGAGGTACAATCGATATGATATAAATTTCAAGATCTTCTATTTCATTCCCACAAAGAACCTTATTTTTTGTTGAACGAACAAACTGAGTCGAAGAACAAACTATTCTTTGACTGTTTTCGTAATTTTTTATGCAAATAAACCACAGTTAGTGCCATGTATGTTAGAATTGTAAATGTTGGTCTTCCTTAACTGTCGCTTTCATCTCTTCTCGCAGATACACCTAACGTCCAAAAAATTCCAGGCTGATTTTATTTCTGGTGTATAAGCAGTAGCAGCGCAATAACTACGGTGGCTGCTTGAACTAACAACTGTGAACGATAGATGTGCATCGACCACTCAGTTTTAAGCAGGCAGTGTTAAGTAGCTGATGTGCAGCCTTGGTGTACCAATTTGTTGTATCACAAATCGCAATGGAACATCATCTCTAAATCAAGTAATCATAACATTCTGCAGAATGTTTTGAAGAAGATAAGAGTGTTAGCATAATTTTTCCCGCACTCCTTGACTCCTGAACGATAAGAATGTCACCTAGACGCCTGTCGCGTATTGCTTTAAAGGCAAAAAATGGACATGTTTTCCGGAAAAAATCATAAGGGGCGAGGAGACTTGGTGCTATGAACATGAACCTACCACAAAATGAAGAAATTCACATGAACGGTCAACGCTTTCACGACATACATCTACATCTACAGGGTTACTCTGTAATTCACACTTAAGTGCCTGGCAGAGGGTGCATGGAACCATTTTCATACTACTTCTCTACCATTCCACTCTTGAATGGTGCGTGGGAAAAATGGAACAGCTAAATCTCTCCGTTCGAGCTCTGATTTCTCTTATTTTATTATGATTATCATTTCTCCCTACGTAGGTGGGTGTCAACAAAATATTTACGCATTCGGAAAAGAAAGTTAGTGATTGAAATTTCGTAAATAGATCTCGCCGCAAAGAAAACCACTTTGTTTCAGTGACGGCCACACCAACTCGTGTATCATATCAGTGACACTCTCACACCTATTGCGCGATAACACGAAACGAGCTGCCCTTCTTTGCACCTTTTCGATGTCCTCCGTCAATCCTACCTGGTAAGGATCCCACACCGGGCAGCAATATTCCAGCAGAGGACGGACAAGAGTAATGTAGACTGTCTCTTTAGTGGGTTTGTCGCATCTTCAAAGTGTTCTGCCAACAAAGCGCAGTCTTTGTTTCGCCTTCCCCACAATATCATCCATGTGATCTTTCCAATTTCAGTTGCTCATGATTGTAATTCCTAGATATTTAGTCAAATTGACAGCCCTTAGATTTGTCCGATTTATCGTATACCCAAAATTTATCGGATTTTTTAGTACCCATGTGGATGACCTCGCAGTTATCTTTGTGTAGTGCTAGTTACCACTTTTCGCACCGTGCAGAAATTATCCCTAGACCATTTTGTAATTGGAATTGATCTTCTGATTTTACTAGACGGTAAATTTCAGCGTCATCTGCGAACAATCTAAGGGGGCTGCTCAGATTATCACCTAGATCTTTTATGTAAATCAAGAACAGCAGAGGGCCCCCACACACTGCATGTAGGGTCGGCAGGAGGAAGAGAAGGGTGGTGGATGATGGACGGTGGGGGCGGGGGGGGGGGGGGGGTGAGAGGTAGCAGGTGGACGTTGGCTCTGCAGACAGGCAAGACTGACTTGTGCCAAATCCATCCTTCGAACCGACCCTAGATGGCGGATTTCACTCCGGCGAAACACGTCTTTGCTACAAAACACCCCTTTCGTTTCCGGAATTTCTCGCCGAGACAGAGAGCCCCGCTTCAGTTTCCCACTGTAAAAGCGCGCCTTGTCTGTCGGATCTGTCGTGCTCAGCCCCAGGGACTCTCTAAGTCAGCCGACAGCGCAGAGCGAACACGACTGCCGTATGCGACCTCTGGGATTGCAGCCTAAATATAGGCGCCGTAATGACGCACGTGAATGTTGCATCGGCCGCGATAGAGCCTTCTTGTGTAAGCTGCCCCGGTATCGACGCGCAATCAGGAATGCGGCGCTCGCAGCGTAAATCATCCAGCTCGCAAACGGAGCCGCGCCGCCGGTTTAATGCCGGTGGGCCACGCACAGCAGGCAGCCGCTGTGATGGCGAACTCAGAGTTCCGCGGCCGCATGTGGACTGTGTAACACCTCGGTTCAGTTTACAGTGATAAAAGCTATAGAAAGAACAATTTAAAATTAAGAATAGAACTTTTAGAGGGGAAAATAGTGTAGAATCAGAGTTCGGTAATTGCAGATCGAAATTATAGTATATCAGCAAGTAGTTTAACGTCTAAGAACAGCAAAGCCACGGAAGCTCCGTCATGCAGAAGGCAGTGACGTTAAACTCTTGTGATGAAAAACCTATAAAAAGGCCTGAGCGTCATTATTGCCGCCTATTTTTCCTTGATTGTTTCGTTAAAGGGCGGAGAACCCGTGTCAGTCAGCGAGACAATAATTAGATTGGAATTTATCGTGTTAAGATTCACGATAAACTGTTAGAATATTACGGAGATTAAAAGTGATGTAGTGTACGATCTCGGACTGTTGGTAGCAACGGAGTATTAAGGGGATTTTAAGACTTTGGTGCTAGATTGGAACTTTACGGACATATAGACGACAGAAACTCAGATTATCTGCGGATACGAGTGAATTCAGAGGTACCGGTATTCAGATATTAACCTGTGGACTTCTGAAAGTGTAGTGTGCCGTTAGTTGCGAATCTGGCCGTAGAGCGCTAACATATCTGCATTTGCGGACTATTCAGATTCCTCCAGGCTAGGAACCTTTTAAATAGACCATCATCCTTCACCATCTTAATCCTTGAATATAGAGTGAAAGTGAAATACAAGAGTGTTTTACTTATTTCATTTACCTAGTACTAATCAGTGAATGTTTTACGGAGCCGAAGTTATTCAGCAGTAAGTCAGCACCATCTAGCGGAAAGCGTAGGCATTAACTAACGCGCTAACTGAAGTGAACGTTTACGTGTTTTACGGACTGCTTAATATGAACGTTTGTGAATCTTTGACGACCGCGCTCCCTCCGAAAGGTGGCGCAGGCTGTCTTAATCATAAAAGGGAAGAGTTTTAGCCGGGCAAATTACTAAATAAAAGCGATATTTACAAGATTCGCAGTAATAGGAAAACACAAGGCCCGCACCTCATCGGAGAGCCGTCGCTGTCACGTCGGGAAGTAAAGCCGGAAAACCTACCGACGATACGTATCTACGAGCAGACGTCGACGTGGAGTTCCTAAAAAGGGAACCACAAGAGAGTTGGGGATATTTCAACTGGTGTAGGTTCACACTGGTTTTAAAAACAAATACTGACAAGTATGTTTGTCTGTTTTAGTGACGTACCGTTATACACAGTGACTCAGCTGCCCCCGCCGATTCTTTTTATGCAACCCGCACAATGTCCTTATCAGGAAAAGCGACAGCCACGTAATCGATGTAAGTTCCCTTTCAGAGCTTTGGGTTACTATTAGCAAATGAAATCATACTATTGGACCAAGATATACCTTACTTAGCCATACTTGTACAAGTGTCTCCACTCTTTCTTCCTGTAATAAGAGGGGTAACCATACAGGTTTTGGATGTCACTGTAAGTTTATTCCATTTATAGCGCTTTATCTTCTGTAAATTGTTCAGACACTTTGCCTTATAAAGTTTGTTTTACCATAGGAAACAATGATATCAGCAGAAGATATCAAAATTTGAAGCAT
This sequence comes from Schistocerca cancellata, assembly GCF_023864275.1. Lineage (NCBI taxonomy): Eukaryota > Metazoa > Arthropoda > Insecta > Orthoptera > Acrididae > Schistocerca > Schistocerca cancellata. The sequence goes on along the minus strand of NC_064628.1, from coordinate 99,193,492 downwards.
GCCATCCAAAACCTGTATGGTTACACCGCTAATTGTATAAAGAAACATTGGAGACAGTTACATAAGTATGGCAAAAGTAAGGTACATCTTGGTCAAAAATACCGTGTTACTCACGGCCAATCCTCACTTGTAGTTTTTACAGTATGATTCCGTTTGGTAACAGTCGCTCAAAGGTCTGTGAGAATTTATGTAGAATACATATCTGTCGCCTGTCTGGATATCGTTCCTGATACAGGCATAGTGCAGGTTGCATAAAACGAATCGGTAGGGGCAGCCGAGTCACACTGTATACTATCTGTATGAAGAAGTCTGATCTCTGACCGTAGAACTACGGTGTGCCAGCAGATTAGACTCGTCTGCATCATCTTCTATGTCGTAGTTAGGCAAAGTTTCGATCGAGCTGTACGTCGTAAGTATTATTTACTGAGTACGTGATAGTGGGTGGTGGCGAACAGCACGAGTTACATGCTGACAGTTTCAGTATTACAAGTCATTGTTCTTTTAAGTGCCTAGTTGTAGTTATACCTGTGATTTGAAAAAGTGTAAAATACACTAAAAGCAAGACTGGACAAGTGAAACATGTTTTTCGACGGTTAAACTCAACCATTTGGAGTAATAAGATCACAAACAAAACGAAAAAGATTATACGGAGCTCCCCAGTTACCTTGACCACCCCAAATAACTTTTCGTCTGGAATCAAAATGAAAAATGTATTCAGAAAACGTTATGTAGCCACCAGAGGAACACTAATCAGCATTATTTCCTTTCTTGTAACTATGTTCACTACGAAAATATGAACTGCAGTACGACGGACGTCCAGGAAATAATGCCTGCAGTGCACGCCATGTACCAAATGACCGGTGTGCATTTTCCTTCCGTTTCCATTTCTTTACTGCCAACTCCAGTAACAGGACGAGTTACGTTACCCCTAGTATTTAAAGTGTGTGTTAGTACATGAGACTCAGTCAGTTTTGTTTTGCGTTTTAAATCACCGCATGTTTACGTGAATGGTATACTGTGATATGTTTTTGAACAGATCTTTGGGACAAGAAGAAGATAACCGAACGAAAAGCATAGGGCGTATTTACAAAATACGTACAGCTTTTGATAGGCAGGCACGCTGGTTAATGGCCACCAGGTAGTTGAACATTTTTGCTTGACGCATTTTGCTTTATTTTGCTTCTTCACGAAAAGTTATTTGGTGTGGTCAATGTAGAAAATGAGAGGACTCCTAGTGTGGGTCATAACAAGCGCATTTCACATAGCAACGCACGCCTGTATACCTTAGTGTATAGGGAACCGACAACCTCGTAATTTGGTCCCTTCTCTCTCTTTAAGCCAACCAACCAACCTCAGTGTACGGCGCTACGCGTCATTGAACATCGTCCCCCGCCCCTAAGAGGGTAGGCACACAACATGCCATCCGAGCCTTCATGGTAGCAGGTCTGCAGGGCAACGTTACCAATGTATTCGTGGCATCAAGGTAACACGAGTAGTCGAGGTGGAGTTTTATAAACTTTACTTGAAAACAGTTACAAAAAGTGCTCGAAATTACGCCCTGCTGCTTGAATGTGCGTCGTGCAAAGACATTGGAGCGACTGTCGCACTGTCGGCAAAGTGGAAACTGCATCGGAGCCTGCCATAATGTGCGCCATCAGCTCTTCATAAGTATCAATGGAACATTCATAGACAACAGATTTCAGGTAACCCTAGAAGAAAAAAAAAATCAGTGGGCGTCAAATCGCGGGAAAGTGCAGGCCATACGACCGACCTACGGCGCTCTAACCAGTTCTCACCAAAGATTTCATCCAAATGCATTCGCACGGCATAAGCGAAATGCGCAGATGCACAATCGGGTTGGTACCGCATTCGCTATCGAACGTTGAGTGGAATATGTTCCAACAACTCTGACATAGTATCTTGTATCTGCGTTCAGTCGCTGGGAGAACAGGTATGGACCGACCGTGTTATTGCCTACCAACAACGAAGCGACCTCGGTCACCACGAACGAAGACGGTGTGCGGATTTTCCGGGGCCCACATGCGTTGACTGTGGCTGCTGAACATACCCTCTCATGTAAAGGATGCCTTTTCCGTAAAAAGTATACAGTTCGGGAAAGGCCGGTTGAATGGCCCCACCTTTGCAAAAACCATTGGCAGATTTCAATTCGAGTTCGAAAATCGTCTGAGGCGAGGGTGTAAACCTTCTGAAGATGTAGGGCTGCAGGTCATCTTGTAACCTCCCCCTCACTTATCGACCTTAATGACAGTGAAAAATTAAGCCGCGTGTACCTAACGGAAATTTGGGAAAAGCAATCGTCACCGAAGTTAATCTGTCGGTAAAGAGGGAGGAAAGGGTTACATCTAAATGAAAGGAAAAATGCAAATGAAACTGGTGGAAATTAATTTTGAAAAGGGGTAAAGTTAATGAAGAAAGTAAATGTGCGGTCGTCACGTTAACAAGTAATTGGCGTTAATTAGATATTTGAGATTTGGGGAAAATTTCGGTCGCCAGTCCTATGGACAACTACTACAATAACTGAAAAAGAAAGGTTATTCCACATATAATTAGCACTAAAAGCGTGGCAATTGAAGGTTGACACGTGTTGTGTGAAAACTGAAAGTTTGTCAGAAGTAATAAATTTCGCTACACTCTTACTTAATTTAGCAAAAGAATTAATAAAGCCGGAAATTTAGCGACTGAAATTAATAGTGACCTTTGTTTCTGAAGCACTACGAAATTCAATACAATAAGGTTAGTCCTGGGCTACCTCAACAATCATTTCAAAAGCTACTTGAATCTACGCAATTTAGAAATAACAGCTTTAATTTTGAACTTGAATTTAATGATTCTGAACAATTAACAATAGTAAAATTTCGTACGTACCAAGCTGATCTGTAGTCACAGGTAAGCTAAAATATGGTAACAAAACTCGCACTCATAATTTGTGCTTATGTGGAGGAGGAGGAGAGTAGTGTTTAACGTCCCGTCGACAACGAGGTCATTAGAGACGGAGCGCAAGCTCGGGTGAGGGAAGGATGGGGAAGGAAATCGGCCGTGCCCTTTCAAAGGAACCATCCCGGCATTTGCCTGAAGCGATTTAGGGAAATCACGGAAAACCTAAATCAGGATGGCCGGAGACGGGATTGAACCGTCGTCCTCCCGAATGCGAGTCCAGTGTGCTAACCACTGCGCCACCTCGCTCGGTGTGCTTATGTAATCTAAATATTGTAGCCAGCTATGAATACTTTAACTGAACTTTGAAATTAAATAGGTGAAATGGAATCATATTACTTTAATGCTGGCGTTTGAATTTCAACGACACTCGGGTTCATTCCGGAAAAGGAAGGGACCCTGCTTGGTAATGCAATTGGGACAATGACCAACAAATTTTCATGCTAAGTTGCTGTAATTATAGTTACGAAAATGGAACAGTTTGAAAAGCTGTGGTCTGTCATACAGTTCTAAAACTTTACGTGCTTCCAGTCTTCCTTGTTGGTCGATTGAAGGTTTGAAGTCGTCTATCGAGGAGGTGGCGACAGTCACTCATTGTCGGCCGTCGCTGTTGCAAAGCTGGATGTTGGCGCGCCTTCTTCTCGACAAGGTCACCAGGCGAAACGGGCTCTTTATGTGCCCAGCTAATGCTTCCCATCAGCGACACCATGTCAGAAACTATCATAGCGAGTCGAGCGCAATTACATGCTGCCAAACCCCGAAAGCGCAGCAACTCGCGGGAGCGTCACACAACACACCTGCTCAACCGCACTACTCCCGCCAGACTCTCTCTGCTCTGCCCGCGCTCCACGCGGCAGAGTTAACACTACCAAATATCCTAAACACTTTGGTTCTCCACACGACCTATCGATGTAATCGTTCGATAGCATAGTTTTCCCTAGGCCAGACCCAGCGTAAAAATACAAATAATATTTACAAAACAAACCAATTATACCTCGACATAAATGCACAAATATATATATATACACAAATAGTAAAACAATTACAATACATAAAGACACAGAAACGTCATATCTTCAGGTAACAAAATAAGGAAAAAAAATTATAGTACAACAGATGGAAATAGGAGGATATGCATTTCCGGTGTTACAATCTTCGTGCCAAACACGCCAGGAGGGCGTCCGTCAGGCCTTCGCATCTGTAACAGAAAATGAGTACACGGGGGTCCGAAGTAGCCTTTACGTGCCGGTGTGTCATTCCGAATACGTGTCAGTGGAAAACGTACCTAAATTAGTGAACCTGTTTCTCGTAGGGACCTGTGGATGGCGTAAACGTGCGTGGATCTGGCCTCGATGATTCGGAAACCGCCTAACGTATAAACGTTCGGTAGCTTGAGCATTTCCATCCGTCGCCCCGTAAGAACAGTGCATGCCTGCCCTTTCCTCCCAAGAATAGCGCTCCATTTCCTGTTCGCTCCACACAGTAACAGACAACAGAGTGTCACTGTTTGATGACAAGCTGACACAGTGTGCACAGTGCTGCCCTCTACGCAACACCTATCAAACAGGCATTTGTACAGCCTAAAACAGCGTGTTTACATCCCAGTAAGAGGCGAAAAACCCTTAGTGTTGTCCTGCCTCGAATATACGCAACTATGTCGGCTACAGCGTTTGCAGTTAAAGGTCATAAAACTTGAACCCGACGTCTCTTTTATCTTGCTGCCACAAATGCATTGAAATCGTTGCCCTGCAGACGTGCTACCATGATGACTTGGATGGCATGTTGCGTGCCTACCCTCTTGCCGAAGCGCGACGCTGTCCAAAAACGCCTAGCGACGTACGCTAAGGGATACGGACGTGGGTTGGTATATGAAATGTGGTTGTTATGACCCACTCTACGAGTCATCTCATTTTCTACATTCATTCAGACACACCTTATATTCAGACTGGCCACTAAAATTGCTACACCACGAAGATGACATGCTACAGACGCGAAATTTCACCTACAGGAAGAAGATGCTCTGATATGCAAATCATTAGCTTTTCAGAGCATTCACACAAGGTTGGCGCCGGTGGGGACACCTACAAGATGCTGACATGAGGAAAGGCCGTGCTGGATCCCAACGGCCTCGTATCACTAGCAGTTGAGATGACAGGCATCTTATCCGCGTGGCTCTAACGGATCGTGTAGCCACGTCTCGATCCCTGAGTCAACAGATGGGGACGTTTGCAAGACAAAAACCATCTGCACGAACAGTTCGACGTCGTTTGCAGCAGCACGGACTATCAGCTCGGAGACCATGGCTGCGGTTACCCTTCGCGCTACGTCACAGACAGGAGCGCCTGCGATGGTGTACTCAGTGACGAACCTGGATGCACGAATGGCAAAACGTCATTTTTTCGGATGAATCCAGGTTCTGTTTATAGCAACATGATGGTAGCATCCGTTTGGCGACATCGTGGTGAACGCACATTGGAAGCGTGTATTTGTCATCACCATACTGGCGTATAACCCGGCGTGATGGTATGGGGTGCCATTGGTTACACGTCTCGATCACCTCTTGTTCGCATTGACGGCACTTTGAACAGTGGACGTTACATTTCAGATGTGTTACGATCCGTGGGTCTACCCTTCATTCGATCCCTGCGAAACCTTACATTTCAGCAGGATAATGCACGACCGCATGTTGCAGGTCCTGTATGGGCCTTTCTGGATACAGGAAATGTTCGACTGCTGCCCTGGCCAACACATTCTGCAGATCTCTCACCAATTGAAAACGTCTGTTCAATGGTGGCCGAGCAACTGGCTCGTCACAATACGCCAGTGACTACTCTTGATGAACTGTGGTATGGTGTTGAAGCTGCATGGGCAGCTGTACCTGTACACGCCATCCAAGCTCTGTTTGACTCAATGCCCAGGCGTATCAAGGCCGTTATTATGGCGAGAGGTGGTTGTTCAAATGGTTCAAATGGCTCTGACCACTATGGGACTTAACATCTCTGGTCATCAGTCCCCTAGAACTTAGAACTACTTAAACCTAACTAACCTAAGGACAGCACACAACACCCAGCCATCACGAGTCAGAGAAAATCCTTGACCCCGCCGGGAATCGAACCCGGGAACCCCGGCGTGGGAAGCGAGAACGCTACCGCACGACCACGAGATGCGGGCAGAGGTGGTTGTTCTGGGTACTGATTTCTCAGGATCTATGCACCCAAATTGCGTGAAAATGTAATCACATATCAGTTCTAGTATAATATACTTGTCTATTGAATACCCGTTTATCTTCTGCATTTCTTCTTGGTGTAGCAATTTTAATGGCGATGAAGTAGGTCATAACAAGCAAACACATACACGAGGGCTGCCCAAAAAGTAATTCACCCTTGTTTTTGTTCAACAATGCTTTATTGAACATAATGAGAATCATAAACACCAAAGAATGGTCTTTTAACTACACACCTTATTTTTCCACATAATTTTCATCGCGTTCTATGGCCTTCCTTCAGCGCGAGACAAGGGCGTGTAGTCCTTGTCCCGATGACGGAGCCAATGCTTCACTATGTGAATCACCACCTTATCGTCCTCAAAATTTGTTCCACGAATGGCATTCTTTCAGCTTCAAAACGTTGGAACAAATCAAGGCGATTGTTTTTTCTGTGCGGTTTATGATCCACCGTTAGACACCGCGGGACCCATCTTGCACTCACTTTTGAATATCCAAGAGTGCGGATAACTGCATCCACACTACCTTTGCTGATTGACAGATGCAGCGCCAACTGCAGAGTCGTAATGCGTCTGTTCCCGCGAGTGACAACGTCAGCTCGCTGCAACGCGTCAGGCGCGACAGCAAATCGGGGAGCTCCGCCGAACCGCCTTCTAATCACCTCACGCTCCTTCTCCAGCGATTGACTGTACTTCTCAAACTGCTCCAGATGCTCCATAGACTTTGCACAATCACTCTTTTCGATGTGTGTAGAATTACCCCTTCATAGTCCCAGAAGACCGTTGCCATGACATTACTGGTTAATGGTGCGGCTTTGAAGTTGTTCTTCTGAAGAGAGGAGGTGTCGTGGCACTCCATCACTCCATGGATTGCCGTTTTGCTTCCGAATCGAAGCTACGAACCAATGTTTCATCGGCTGTGACGATGTTCTACAAAGAATCGTCACGATGACGCCCGTAATGCGCAAGCAATTCCTCACAGACGGTCCTTCGTTGCTCTTTATGGTGTTCTGTTTTCGGCGTGGTACCTAGAGGGCACACAACTGTGAGTACCTTCGATGGCAGTCTGCAGTGGAGCACCGTGTCAAATGTTTTTCGGAAATCTAGAAATATTGAAAGGAAATGGCTCCAAGCACTATGGGACTTAACATCGATCAGTCCCCTAGACTCAGAACTACGTAACCTAACTAACCTAAGGACATCACACAAATCCATGACCGAGGCAGGATTCGAACCTGCGACCGCAGCGGTCGCGCGGTTCCAGAATGTAGTGCCTAGAACCGCTCGGCCACTCCGGCCGGCCCCAGGCGTTTCAAGGCCGTTATTACGGCCAGAGGTGGTTGTTCCGGGTAGTGATTTCTCAGGATCTATTCACCCAAACTGCGTGAAAATGTTAGTTCTAGTATGAAATATTTGTCCAATGAATACCCGTTTATCAACTGCTTTTCTTCTTGGGGTAGCAATTTTAATGGCCAGTAGTGTAATTTCTGATGAGGACAATGAGAATAACCCTCGAAACGTGGAGTGAAAATATGCGATGGACGCTGTTGTTCTACAAGGAAATTCGTCTCACTGCATGTAATTTATACTTCTTCTTTAGACATGCGTATTTACCCTGGCGATGCACTGCGTAAGTAGACCGTATGCCACGATTGGTGAATCCAGGAGGGTGGAAGGGGGGGGGGGATTTTGTGATCGTCTTTGGGGTGCGGAGCGGGGGCAGTGATGCGTGACCTGCCGCCCACACGCGCACGCACAATTTTTTTTGTGTTTTTTTTTCGATCGCCATCTCCGCAGTGCCCGCCGTCGGGTCGGTTTAAAACGGGAGCGACTCGGGGCGGCCGGCCGGTATTTATACGTCGCTAGCACAGGGGCGGTTCGGCGCTATTTATAGGCGGCAGACACGCGTGCCGCCGGCCGCTTTGTTCACGCATGTGCGTGACGCAGCGCAGCGCGGCGCGGCATGGCGAGGCGCCGGGGTTCGACGCCCTGCGACGGCAGGTGTCGGCGTTCGGACGTGCCGAAGTGCTGCCCAGCCACGCTGCGGCTGCGTTACCGGCAGGCGTGGCCGCTGGCACGCGCTGCTCAGCACGCAGAACTGCCTCACAAGGATATTAAAGGCACTACACGCGGAAGCGTACTTTCGTCATAATGAAATCTTAAGCTCTGTTCCCGGGCTTGCAGAAGATACACTACTGGCCATTAAAATTGCTACACCAAGAAGAAATGCAGAAGATAAACGGGTATTCAATGGATAAGTATATTATACTAGAAATGACATGTGATTACATCTTCACGCAATTTGGGTGAGAAATCAGTACTCAGAATAACCACCTCTGGCCGTAATAACGGCCTTGATACGCCTGGGCATTGAGTCAAACAGAGCTTGGATGGCGTGTACAGGTACAGCTGCCCATGCAGCTTCAGCACGATACCACAGTTCATCAAGAGTAGTGACCGGCGTATTGTGACGAGCCAGTTGCTCGGTCACCATTGACCAGACGTTTTCCATTGGTGAGAGATCTCGAGAATGTGCTGGCCAGGGCAGCAGTCGAACATTTTCTGTATCCAGAAAGGCCCATACAGGACCTGCAACATGCGGTCGTGCATTATCCTGCTGAAATGTAGGGTTTCGCAGTGATCGAATGAAGGGTACAGCCACGGGTCGTAACACATTTGAAACGTAACACCCACTGTTCAAAGTGCCTTCAACGCGAACAAGAGGTGACTGAGACGTGTAACCAATGGCACCCCATACCATCACGGCTGGTGATACGCCAGTATGGCGATGACGAATACACGCTTCCAATGTGCGTCCACCTCGATGTCGCCAAACTCGGAAACGACCATCATGATGCCGTAAACAGAACTTGGATTCATCCGAAAAAATGACGTTTTGCCATTCGTGCACCCAGGTTCTCGTCGTTGAGTACACCATCGCAGGGGCTCCTGTCTGTGATGCATCGTCGAGGGTATCCGCAGCCGTGGTCTCCGAGCTGCTGCAGACTTCGTCGAACTGTTCGTGCAGATGGTTGTCGTCTTGCAAACGACCCCATCTGTTGACTCAGGGATCGAGACGTGGCTGCACGATCTGTTACAGCCATGCGGATGAGATGCCTGTCATCTCGACTGCTAGTGATACGAGGCCGTTGGGATCCAGCACGGCGTTCCGTATTACCCTCCTGAACCCACCGATTCCATATTCTGCTAACAGTCATTGGATCTCGACCAACGCGAGCAGCAATGGCGCGATAAGATAAACCGGAATCGTGATAGGCTACAATCCGACCTTTATCAAAGTCGGAAACGTGATGGTACGCATTTCTCCCCCTTACACGAGGCATCACAACTACGTTTCACCAGGCAACACCGGTCAACTGCTGTTTGTGTATGAGAAAACGGTTGGAAATTTTCCTCGTGTCAGCACATTGTAGGTGTCGCCACCGGCCCAACCTTGTGTGAATGCTCTGAAAAGCTAAGCGTTTGCATGTCACAGCATCTTCTTCCTGTCGGTTAAATTTGGCGTCTGTAGCACGTCATCTTCGTGGTGTAGCAATTTTAATGGCCAGTAGTGTACTATCCACATTTGCAGACCAACTCATTTAACCATTTATTTGGCAATGTTGCTCTGGTGCAACATCAAAATTGCACAATGATTTATCCAGCACATTTCAAGTTTCGCCCCTGGATGTTGCTTACGAGCAGCGTTGATGTTCTCATATATGGCGATATTCTGCTGTCTCTGGTGAGAAGTTTGAGGTTAGTGTGCGTCTTCAGTAGACACCGTGCAAGATTATAAGAGAATTAGTTACCGGTGTAATAGTTTCTTCCCATTCTGGGGTGGTGTTTCTCCTTGTCCTTCGAAAACTCCTTATAAACGGGAAGAGGAAATCTTGAAGATGCGTTATTACGTAAATGTGTCAGCGAATTCTTACGCGGTAACTGCAAGTAGAGGGACATTTTCTTTGAAGAGGAAGCTTTGACAATTGGATGAACAAGGAGTCCTGAAGAAGAAGAATAAGAAGAAGAAGAAGAAAAAGAGAACAGTAGCTCCGTGTCAAAGAATGATGTAGGAAATGCCAGTTTTGGTTTCTAGTCAGAGTATGGCCGAAAAAGGGTTGGGGTTAGGTTGTTTGGGGAAGGGACCAAACTGCGAGGTCATCGGTCTCATCGGATTAGGGAAGGACGGGCAAGGAAGTCGGCCGTGCCCTTTCAAAGGAACCATCCAGGCATTTGCCTGGAGCGATTTAAGAAAATCACGGAAAACATAAATCAGGATGGCCGGATGCGGGATTGAACCGTCGTCCTCCCGAAAAAGGGAGACGTAGCCTTTGCCCTCAGATATCTTCGAATGTGAAATGTGGAAATGTTATGTGCTATTGTTATGAATTGTATTCAGACATTTCACACGATGTAATGCAAAACTCAAGCCACAGAAGCAACATTGTAGTTCAAATTGCTCTGAGCACTATGGGAATTAACATCTGGGGTCATCAGTCCCCTAGACTTCGAACTATCAAACCTAACTAACCTAAGGGCATCACACACATCCATGCCGGAGGCAGGATTCGAATCTGCGGCCGTAGCAGCAGCGCGGTTCCAGACTGAAGCGCCTAGAACCGCAAGGCCACAGCCACCGGCTGACATTGTAGAATCTATATTGTGGCGTCTCCTTTGTGCAATGATAGTTAATGGCAGCATACTGTATTTTGAAATAAATGCGTGTAAAACTTTGCTCGTGGACATTCACTCCAAGTAACTCAATTTTTTTCGTTCACAAAATTTCTGAGTGGGCCAGATAAAAGATTAAAACAACCACCGCCCTAGTAGCATAGAAGCGGACCTCAACATCTTAAAACACGGTAATCATCTGAATAGCGTATTAAGAAAAGAAGAAAATTAGCACATCCAGAAAGCTATCATACGGACCAAAATAGTCATCATTGATCGCTCCCCCCGCCCCGTCCCGTGCGGTTACGCGCACACGCGCGCGCGCGCACACACACACACCACACCACACCACACCACACCACACACACACACACACACACACACACACACACACACACACACACACACACACGAAAACGGACGCGCACACACGAAAACGGACGCGCACACCCGAAAACACATCTGCAACGTATCTGAAACGAAAATTGTACACTTTTTTAACGGTGTGTCAAAGCCGCAGCAATATACACTCCTGGAAATGGAAAAAAGAACACATTGACACCGGTGTGTCAGACCCACCATACTTGCTCCGGACACTGCGAGAGGGCTGTACAAGCAATGATCACACGCACGGCACAGCGGACACACCAGGAACCGCGGTGTTGGCCGTCGAATGGCGCTAGCTGCGCAGCATTTGTGCACCGCCGCCGTCAGTGTCAGCCAGTTTGCCGTGGCATACGGAGCTCCATCGCAGTCTTTAACACTGGTAGCATGCCGCGACAGCGTGGACGTGAACCGTATGTGCAGTTGACGGACTTTGAGCGAGGCCGTATAGTGGGCATGCGGGAGGCCGGGTGGACGTACCGCCGAATTGCTCAACACGTGGGGCGTGAGGTCTCCACAGTACATCGATGTTGTCGCCAGTGGTCGGCGGAAGGTGCACGTGCCCGTCGACCTGGGACCGGACCGCAGCGACGCACGGATGCACGCCAAGACCGTAGGATCCTACGCAGTGCCGTAGGGGACCGCACCGCCACTTCCCAGCAAATTAGGGACACTGTTGCTCCTGGGGTATCGGCGAGGACCATTCGCAACCGTCTCCATGAAGCTGGGCTACGGTCCCGCACACCGTTAGGCCGTCTTCCGCTCACGCCCCAACATCGTGCAGCCCGCCTCCAGTGGTGTCGCGACAGGCGTGAATGGAGGGACGAATGGAGACGTGTCGTCTTCAGTGATGAGAGTCGCTTCTGCCTTGGTGCCAATGATGGTCGTATGCGTGTTTGGCGCCGTGCAGGTGAGCGCCACAATCAGGACTGCATACGACCGAGGCACACAGGGCCAACACCCGGCATCATGGTGTGGGGCGCGATCTCCTACATTGGCCGTACACCACTGGTGATCGTCGAGGGGACACTGAATAGTGCACGGTACATCCAAACCGTCATCGAACCCATCGTTCGACCATTCCTAGACCGGCAAGGGAACTTGCTGTTCCAACAGGACAATGCACGTCCGCAGGTATCCCGTGCCACCCAACGTGCTCTAGAAGGTGTAAGTCAACTACCCTGGCCAGCAAGATCTCCGGATCTGTCCCCCATTGAGCATGTTTGGGACTGGATGAAGCGTCGTCTCACGCGGTCTGCACGTCCAGCACGAACGCTGGTCCAACTGAGGCGCCAGGTGGAAATGGCATGGCAAGCCGTTCCACAGGACTACATCCAGCATCTCTACGATCGTCTCCATGGGAGAATAGCAGCCTGCATTGCTGCGAAAGGTGGATATACACTGTACTAGTGCCGAGATTGTGCATGCTCTGTTGCCTGTGTCTATGTGCCTGTGGTTCTGTCAGTGTGATCATGTGATGTATCTGACCCCAGGAATGTGTCAATAAAGTTTCCCCTTCCTGGGACAATGAATTCACGGTGTTCTTATTTCAATTTCCAGGAGTGTAATAACATCCACAATTCACCAAACAGCACGAGGAAAACGTAAGAAAGCGATGTTAAAAATCAGCAAAGCGATTGTAAATAGTAAACAGCACCAAATAGTTTTCCAAACAAAGACCTCACGAAGTTTTTTTAGGTGTCCACAGGTCATTTTAGATATAATAGGAACAACAAGAAAAACATTTAGCACGCAAAAAACTATATTCACCTTAAGATAAGCCAAATAGAGCAATGGTAAGTGTCAAAAAGGGGCATTGGCCACTGTTTTACTGGACTATGTAGTTTAAAGTTTAAATTCAATTCAAACGTTACCCTAACAGCCATGTTTTGCAGATGACATGATGTTTTAATTTAGACTCGAGGCTGATTTCTGTTGGCAGGCACAAGTCACACACAACGTAAAAAAGGTAAAGTACAACTGAAATCTAAACAGAAACAAAGCCTAATGTCAACATGCTCCTAACGTACATGAAATTTGTGTGCATTATTTCGGGAGAAAAGTACAAAAAAAGCTCAGTGAGGACGCCACAACTCTTATGACACATGTTCTGGGATAAACGAAGCAAAAAAACATTTGTTCTTGCATGAAGGTGATCCATCTTTAAACCGTTGTTGAAACGCGTCTGTGTGATCTAGCTCCGCGGTTACAAACACACGTCAACGCATTAAATGCCAAAAGCAGCAAATTGGTAGTACTTATTTAAATGCGGGAACACCCCACCCGTCACTTTCTGGTTTTGGCGTGTGTTCACCCCAGGTAATTGACTAACAGATCAACAGAGAGTGCAAAACTGCCGCAATGTCGGATAACGCAAAGAAAGTAATAAGACCCTGTGACTCCTGATTGAACTGCGTTGGCAGTGTTGACATTAATTGGTTCAGAATTGATCCCTTTTAATTAAAAAGGGGTGCACATTGATGTTATATTCAGCTATTGAACACAGATGCAAATGTTGGACATAAAATTAATTAAGAAAGTGACTTGGGATTTCAACTACTTGATTGAAAACAGATGCAGTTGTTAGCACAAACTCACGACCTTCAATCATCACATTACATGACTCTCCCAACAGGCAGTGGTAATAAATTGCGTTTGGGTGGAGTAAAGCGCGATAAATCAAAAGCAATTCCTATCGACTGAACCAGGCGTAATGCGAAGTGCGAGAAGAATTCTACAGTACACGGCCCATGAAACCCTCGTGGACACTTTGCCGACGTGATCCAACAAATTAATCAGTGGCTGGAGCGGGCGCAATATCACAGAATACAGCGTGGCGGAGCGGCGTCGTTGTGTGGACGTCGGCCGACCTCGTGGTGCTGCAAGGCTGCGCTCGTCTATTCACTCCTAGCTATCTTGCTCAGTACATAGCTGAACCAAAACTTTCTATCTCCAAGCTCACTCGTTCCATTTGCTACGTCCTAAACTGCAGAGATGCTCACTCTTTCTCAGGCAAGCTGAGTAAAGAACGCCACGTCCGCACTCTAGGCAAGCTGGGAACGGAAGACCTCTACCAAGACTTCTGCCAGTCCGCTCTTCGCCTCGGTTTCCCCTCCAGCAAAATCACTTACGCCAATTGCAGCGCAAGTCACGTTAATTAGGCGTCGCTTCCCAGCACCGACCAATGCCTGCTCTGGGAAGTGAACAAATTCCCACAAAATTTCCCTTCCTCTCAACTTCTTCCATTTAGCTCCCTCCAGACCACCCATCAAGGTTAGCGTCTGCACAAACACCAAGTTTTCCAGAATTCTGACTCCCAGGAGAGTACTTCAAATTCCTCGGTCCTACATTCCCATCAGAGGCCGGCGTATTTCATGCTGTCGCTCTTCACCTGATTTACTTCAGGCTCTGCGGACTGTGAATTCACCGTGAAGTTGCTATAATCACGAACACGCATATTTTGACCTCTGTTGACTGCTGCACCGTAGCTTTGCGCGGCTTTGTCGCATGTTTCACAGAAAACGGGACGACAGACATTTATCAACAGGCGTACAAGTTCTCCGTCTGTTTCCTGGTACACCAGCATGGAGTCAGGGTCAACGACACACTCACTGTCACTCATCTTAAGGCGACTAGAGGCCGCGCCGCATTACCGCTTTCTCAGAGCTTGAGCCGCCCTAAGCTGCCTATTGTCGCTTCCCTTCGCCGTTCCCCAGCCGGCCACAGTCAACTCTAAATGTTTCCCTGGGGTAAACTAGCCTCCAGTAAATCGACGCGTTTCCACAAAGTTTTCATGTCATGTGAATTACTTTAAAACCATCACCCGACATTAATTATTCCAATACGTCCATACTAGACCCTCTACACGAAGCATTGTCCCTTGTCAGTCATTTTTTGGTTCACCCCTACTGTTCGCTCAACATGAGTTAGGTGATCTTTAATGACTTCATGTAAGGGGCATAGTTCTTGCCATCTTACAATGCAGTGTTCATCGTAGGAGACATCACATTAATACAGCGAAACACTGTATCTAGCTTCATAATGGTCTTAGTTAGACGAGGCAGATATTACACAAGTTCCTTCCGGTAGCCATGTCCAACTCTAGGTAGCCTGTCGTTTGCGATTGATCCCGTACAGCTACCAAACTGCGGGGATGTCGATTCCTACGTTTCAACCGCTCTTCCATGTGGCAATATCTGTTAGGTTAAGCCGGCTGGGGTGGCCGAGCGGTTCTAGGCGCTACAGTCTGGAACCGCGTGACCGCTACGGTCGCAGGACCGCCGCCAGAGGCGAGCCGCAGCTGGCGCGTTGCCAGACGCAACAGGCACAGCACAGAGAGACGCCTGCCAGCCCGCGCGCTGTGTGCATTCCCTTGCCCTTGCCCTTGCCCTTGCCGTGGACCAGGGCCCTTTAATCAGGGCCGCCGCCGACTGCCCCTCGTTCCGCCCCCGGGCGGGGGCGGAAGGTCGGCCGGTGGCGCCGCCCCCACCTCAGGTGGCAGGGTGTGATTGAACCGAGGCGGACGTCGCAGTGCTCCACGGTGCAGGCGCATCAAATCCCCGTCCCGCCCTTCACATTGAGGTTTTCCGTAGTCTCATTAAGGGGGGACGTTGATGAAACTGACCAAATTGACCAAAAATGTCAATTTTCGATTTATTTTTTATTTGTTAGTACAACTCATGGACAATAAGATCCTAAAGTTCCGATATTGAAATCGCATGAGAAGTGCCTGAAAATTAAGTGTGACGCGGCCTCCCTGCCACGGCCACGTTTTGTAGCAGCACTTCAATACCAGCTCAGTGAACAACAACTCTGCGTATTACTTTCAACCAAACGTGTACGGGATGCATCTAGAAGGCCGTGATACATACTCTTTGGGGCCGTACGGTTCTAGGCGCTTCAGTCTGGAACCGCGTGACCGCTACGGTCGCAGGTTCGAATCCTGCCTGGGACATGGATGTGTGCGATGTCCTTAGGTTAGTTAGGTTTAAGTAGTTCTAAGTTCTAGGGGATTGATGACCTCAGATGTTAAGTCTCATAGTGCTCAGAGCCATTTGAACCACATACTCTTTGGTTTTATAGATCATCTTTGGCTGATCCTGCACTTCCCAAAAAGTGTGTTCATGTCAAAACCCAATATCCAAATGAGTCTCTAAATTCACTCATGTGGAAACGATGCCCTAAAAACACATTCGCATTTGCTACAGTTGTCAGAGTCGGCCGTGGTGGTCTAGCGGTTCTAGGCGCTCAGTCCGGAACCGCGGGGCTGCTACGGTCGGAGGTTCGAATCCTGCCTCGGGGATGGATGTGTGTGATGTCCTTAGGTTAGTTAGGTTTAAGTAGTTCTAAGTTCTAGGGGACTGATGACCACAGATGTTAAGTCCCATAGTGCTCAGAGCCATTTTTGAACATCCTGAGAAAAATAAATTTACAGCGCGTCTCTGCAGCTGAAAAGTCAGTTGAAGACCTGGTAAAGGAAAGAGGACAGACAACAAGAAACCAGAAGAGAAGCCTTGAAGGGAAAGACGACCCAGAGTACAAATGTGGTGCCTTCTGAAGGAGTGACATAAGGAAAAAAGTTAGGTTGAACTTTAAACTGAGTTTCCTGAAAAGTTTGTTTTTTAAAGTATATGTACCTTTTCCTGAGATTCTATGAGTGCTAGAATTATGAAATTTTGTGCACATATTTCTGTAAAGCTAATAAACATTGCTTCAATAAAAAATTTTGAAATTCTGATTGCAAGCTGAGATACGGGCAAAGTGCTTGGAATTTTCCATGAATTTAAAGTTGTACTTGTGGAATTATAATCAAAAAAGTATGAAAATTCTCCTATTTGACCTATTCCAAAAACCTCACGAGAGAAGCTTAAAACATGTAAACAGACGAAACAGAGAAATTTTTGTAGAAATCTATTGAATACTTTCTGAGAAAAAGGAACATACATTATTTTTTGAAAATAAAACTTCAAATTTCATACAAAAAAAGTTGAATATATATGATCAAAGGATTTTACATGTGAATGTGTTACGTTCATGTAAAGCGTGGTACAAAATTTCATTGCCATATCTCCAAAACTGTGGAATTGGTGCACTTTTGAAATAGTGTGTGTTTCTGTCAACGTCCCCTCTTAAATCCCATAACATAAATGCTGGATTGATTGCTTCGGAAAGGACACGGAAGGTTTACTTCCCCGTCCTTCCCTCTATCTCGGGTTGTCCTCCGTCTCTAATGACCTTGTCGTTGCGACAGACTTGACCTTGCTTACTACGTGTGTCATGTCCAGCGATCTGCTTCGATTTGGGACGGCCACGGCGCAATGAAGGTGGAGAGCTAGGCGTCGCAGACCTACGCTATCTAAGCAAAAGTTCCCAGGCAGCCCTATGTAATGAGAAATTTACCGCTAGATGTCACGAGAGACGGACCCACCAGTGTAAAAGGAGGCGGGCAGTACTCTGTTGTCAGTATAGAAGCAGTAACTGCAGAATGGGTCGGTCAGAAGAACTTACTGACTTTGAACGTGAACTTGCCATTGGATGTCATCAGGTACACTTCAAGCCTTCTAAAGCTGCCGAAGTCGAATACTGGTTATGTGAGGCGGATACAGAAAAACTTCAAGCAGGGGGGCGCTAAAGATATTTTGAGCTACCTTTACTTTTACCGTAATATAAATAATCATGTCACATGCAAAGTTGAAGAAAGTTTAAATAAAACTGATTATACACATATACAAGAAGCTCCCATCTTATATTGAAACTTCTTTCTTATATTTTTACTTAAACTGAAATAACTGGGAAGATGAAACTTCTTAATTTAATACTGAAACTGCTGAGTGAAACTGAATGCAAGTGAACCTGCTTAACTGCTGAATGCTTACTCAATGTTCTTAAACTGCTGAGTGAAAGCGAACGTACTATCACTTTGCTATATTTTTATCATTTCAACACTGACCTGCAGAATTTTCCCTGACAAATACAGCTCAAAGTTATTCTATTCATTTATGACCCACAATATGCAACGATACGTAATCTGACTGCTCAAATAATTAAAACAAAAGAATGGCCCTGAGTTAGAAGAAAACCTAACAATAACTCATACATTTCATAAGTCACTTACCTCACAGAAAATCTTCATGGCACGAACTACAGCGAAACAGCGAGCACCAATACAGCCAGCTAAATAAGATTCTAACTACTGTAGACTCTAAGTAGTAATAAGCATGTGGTTAGCAAAGGAAAGATTTTGTTGCAGAGCAAACAATGTATTCAGCAAAATTTTACCTTAATAATGTGACATCCAGTTCAAAAAATATCTAATCGTCTGTGGCATCCAGTTCCAAAAAATTATATAATCGTCAATAATTTTAAATCTCTGTGGTGCACACGTCCAGAACGTCCGCTCGCGCTAACACTTCAGACCTCTAACCTCCATCACAGCTAACTATAAACTTCCAACCTCGATCACTGCTGACTAAACACCTCTAACTTCCGTCAATGCTGACTATTAACTTCAAATTACCTGACCGACCAGCCACAGAGTCTCTTACAGGGTCCCTTACGGGGTCCCTTACAGAGTGCGCGTAGTGCTGTCAGGGTTATTAATGCAGTCTATCGCGCTGCCAACATATGAAAAGGCTACTTACAATATAAAAAAAGTTAAAATTGTGGTTCTCTTCCTTAAATGATGAATACTATGCGCCTACTCTTCCTGGAAAATTGGTTAATTACATCGTCAATAGGACAATCAATGTCAGGGTGAGTGTTCAACAGAGCTAGGCCATTAAGTCGATTCTCCTTCATTGTCGACCTCGAAGGTTCTCCGTACAAGAAAACTGTAGAATATTCGCGACTTTTCACGAGCAAATGCCAGACAGAATAACGTATCGAGATCACTAGAATGGCAGCGACTTTCCTCGTAGGTTTGTGTCAGCTGTCTATGTGCCAGACCTGACATAAAATACGATGATGCGGGCGCGCATGCTACCTAGGAAAGTACAACTAGTCGATAACTCGATTCAGTCGAGTCGACTGACGAAGAAACGAACGAATAGCGTGTGGACAGTTGAGTTCGTGCAAAGAGCGGACGCCACTACAATGGATGACTGTAAACAAGTGATTTTGAATGATGAATCACGCCATACCATGTGGCAAACTGGTGAAAGAGTTATTGGCTCTTACTGCGCTTGGGGAAACGCTGTATGCGGAAGGATATGAACACAGTTTACCGCATTGTTTTGTGCGTTCCTTTAACGAATAGTTCGAAGATGATGGTTACTTGTATCATCATGACAATGCGCCCTGTCATAAAGCAGCATCTGAAAGGCAGTGGTTTGTCGAGAGCAACATTCCTGAAATGGACAGCCCAGAGTCGCGACGTGCACCCAATGGAACACCTCTGAGATGAATTAGAACGTCACTTCACTTCAGACCCAGCGTTCAGCATCACTACCTTCTCTGGTTTCGACCCTCGAGGAAGAATGGGCTGCCATTCCTCCAGAGACATTTACAAACCCAATTGAAAGTGTCGGTATCAGAGTTCAAGCCGTAATAAAGGCGAAGGGTGGACGCACTCCATATTAATATCGACTGATAGGTGTCCGGATACTTATGATCACCTAGTATATTTCTCAGCTTCAGGTCACATAGATAGTATCATCAGCGGATCCGATGATCTCTTTAAAAGAAACGAAGGGCGATAGTAAAATACTAGGAAACTGAACTACAAATTATGTATACGCAACTGCACGTACTTGAATACGTTACATAGTAACTCGTCAGCTGAGCTGACCCGGAGAGGCGCTCACGATGTAGACATACTATCTGTACTCTGACTGTTGGAACTGAAGGATACAGATAACGTAACACTATAAAATGGGCAACTTTTAAATCACAAGTATAAGGTCAAAAATATTCAAATTGTAAAACTGGCTGTGAAATAAAGCATTCTGAAAGTGGAAAAATGTAGAAAAAATTAAATAATTAGGTAACCTAGATTCACACTAGAAGCATGATAGATGACGCCCACTTGCAGATGCGATCCACGAGTAACAGACTATCAGCTGACCGTCGCAAGTATACGTGAAAGAACCCGAATGAAGCAAGTGTTGAATCAAAATACGATGAGAAAGCTTCCTCCCATAGTCAGTTCTAAATCTTCACTGTCGTTTACCTTGTATTTGCAATTTAAGAGTTGTCAGTTTTTTTGCTATTACATAGAAGCCTTGTTTGTCAGGACTTCATGAAACTGTTCAACGTGGAAACCAAAACAACTGCAGACGACAAACTCTATCGAAATAACAGCTGTACTGAAGATGACAGACAGCTACTTGGACACAGTATGTGCTACTACGAAAAATGCCGGAGTGATTGTGAAACTTCACTGAAATATATATATGTGTGGAAAAAGAAGAAATTTGTGTCTGCTCAAAGCAGAATCTTGCTCCAAAATATGTTTATAGCGTCTAAGGTTAAGACACAGATCTTCGCTACTGTAAAAAACATCTCTTCTGCTGAACAAGTGTTCGTAGGTCTTAAGTTGTGCATTTTGGAATCCATATCTACTGGACCTTTTTTTTCTTGTTAGGTCCTCCACAATACGGAAACCACATAGGGTTTGCACCAGAAGAGATGTCTTTCACAGGATCGAGAACGACCAACTGCTCATGGCTGTGAAGGTACGCTTTCTACAGTCCATGTTAACTAGACTTTTTTCCTTAGTTTCTCCGTCTTAAGCTTGAGAGTTATTTGCTCTGAATCGATCGATAGTTCGTTCGTTGTTTCGTTCACTCCTTCGTCCGAGGCAAATCGACGGCCCCTTAATGCTTGTTTCAGTTGACCAAACATGCGATAGTCAGAAGGGGCAAGATCGGGACTATATGGAGGATGATCCAGTACTTCAAATTTGAGTTTCTGGAGCGTTTCATCAGTGTGGGCATCAGTATGCGGACGGGCATTGTCGTGCAATAACACAACACATTTTGACAGCAGTCCTCGGCGTTAGCTTCAAATTGCAGGCTTTAGCCTGGCAGTAAGCATTTCACTGTAACGTACAGTATTTATTGTTGTGCCCCTTTCCCCATAATGTTGCAGTACAGGACCCTGTGCGTCCCAAAAAAACTGTAAGCATCAGTTTTCCTGCGGACGGTTGACTTTTGAACTTTTACTTGCACGGCGAATTTGGATGTTTCCATTCCATACTCTGCAGTTTACCCTCCGGCTCGTAATGATGGATCCATGTTTCGTCACCAGTAATGATCATCTCTAAGTAGTTGTGCTTACCATAGCGATCCAGTTTTTTTGCAGATGTCCAAGCGCGTTTGTTTATACAACTGTGTGAGTTGTTTTGGGACCCATCTTGCACAAACTTTATGAAACCCAAGTCTGTTCTGGATGGTTTCGTAGGCAGAACCGCTACTCATTTGCAAACGATGTACCACTTCGTCAGTAGTTAATCGTCTGTTTAAGAGAATCATTTCACGTTAACGCTCAATGGTTTCTTCATTTGTGGCGGTAAACGGTCGTCCGGCCCCTTCATCGTGCGTAACGCTTCTGCGACCATTTCGGAAATTTTTAACCCATTCGTAGATACTCCGTTGTCGCAAAACACTGTTCCCGTACTGTGCCGAAAGTCTTCGATGAATTTCGGCCCCCGATATGCCTTCCGACCACAAGAAATGGATCACTGAACGTTGCTCTTCTTTGGTGCAAATAGACAGCGGAGCAGCCATGATTAGTAGTACGGCAGCGATAACGAAACTAACCTAGCAGCTTGAAAATTGCAAAGATATAACAACAAGTAAACAAAGTATGCGTCAACAACATAAAACAAAGTGTTGTGGCGTAGCAAGACAGCCACACCACTCGGAGGTAGCCGAAAGGCACGCTAACTAATGCAGACGGGCGTGAAGTCTGAAACAGGATAACTATTGAATGGTAGCAAGAAAAGTACGTAGTTGCTTTATACTTAACTTTTATTCTCTGATGAATACAGCGTTCTTCTTGAGACATTTATACTATAACTCTCAAAGTAGGTAAGGCTAATGGCGCCTTGCTAGGTCGTAGTCATGTGCTTAGCTGAAGGCTATTCTAACTGTCTCTCGGCAAATGAGAGGAAGGCCTCGTACGTCTAGTCGCTAGCAATGTCGTCCGTACAACTGGGGCGAGTGCTAGTCCGTCTTTCTAGACCTGCCATGTGGTGGCGCTAGGTCTGCAAGTACTGATGGCGGCGACACGCGGGTCCGACATGTACTAATGGACCGCGGCCGATTTAAGCTACCACCTAGCAAGTGTGGTGTCTGGCGGTGACACCACACAAAGTACTACCAAAATAAATAAAAATATAACTAAATTGCGGATAATAATTGACTAACCCTCGTATATTCCAGTTGTCAAGAATAGGTTCCTCACACATATAAGAAGAAAATATGATGTGTCGTTGATGTCCTGAGGCATCAAGGGATCACCAATTTGGTATTGGAGGGCAGCGTGGAGGGTAAAAATCGTAGAAGGAGACCAAGAGATGAATACACTAAGCAGATTCAGAAGGATGTAGGTTGCAGTAGGTACTGGGAGATGAAGATGCTTGCACAGGATAGAGTAGCATTGAGAGCTGCATCAAACCAGTCTCAGGACTGAAGACCACAACAACATGATGTATAGACATGGTTTCACAAACGCTTTATTTTCATGTTATAACAGATTTTCTACGACCCTCCTGAGTACACTGTTCATGTCAAACACGGGAACGGATCGCACCAGTTTGCTACATGAAACTCATTCTTACATGAGATGAGATGTTCAAAAACTTCACTGTCAGCACTGACACATCTGTCGTTGAATTCTGGGCGCCCTATTCTATCACTGCAGCATTGTCTGTCTTCGCATCCCACCAAAAAACTGGCATTAGACTGTGTGCACCTTGTACTGGGTTTCGATGTGCAAGAGCTTTCAAATTCCAGATTCTACTGGCTTTAGATGCAGAGAAAGTGGAGCCATAGGAAATGGTCTACCTCTTCCTATCCATATTTCCCGGAAATTGTTATTTACAAGCTAACGGAAATCAACACTGAAATGAGGAGGTCCATTGATCAAGAACTACATGTCTCACTGATAAACGTATAGCTTCTCGTAGATCACATAGAGTATTCTCTACGAACACAGTTAGAAATCATCAGTTGATTCTGTGCAGAAAAATGTGAGAGCCTGAGAAACAGTCCTTACCAATGCATGTCCAACAAATGATAGAAAATCTTTATTGGAGACGCTTCAACTTAAACGTGAGGATTCACGTCAGCCCATATATAAAATTCTTAAAACACTAAAACAAGTATTAGAAAAATTTCTAATATGGACACTACACATTACATTACAAGGTCATTTTCTTTCACTTTCATAGGACCACAGCTTGTGAATGGAGAGCGGCAATCATGTTAGTCTCGCGGTGAACAACAAAATAATTTCGGCATTTCGTGAAAAATGAATGTAGGTGCATTTGCCACTGGTCAGAATGTACTAAATGTTCTGGTTTTTGTAGAACCTATTCTAAACTGATCTGTCTGTTTGGGGAGCATGTGAGATCGTTTTGTGAAGATGTTGTTTCTAGAGGCTAGGGGAGGGGCGTGTGGGTGGAAAGTGTCTTCCCCTGGCCCTCGCTTGGTACACCCTTGGCGACCACTGTATAGTAGCCAAAAAACGTAAAATAAGCTTGACTCTGTTCACACTGTTCTTTTTTTTTTTTTTTTTTTTACTTTCTCTGGTCGCTAGTGTCGAACCTAGCTTTCCCGAGTGGGCACACATGTTTGTAATGGCGTGCAGTTGAAAAACGAAAGCGTGTTGTTTTTGCTTGGTGTACCTGACAGGGTCGCCACTTGTCGTGTTCCAGACGGCGGCCGGCATGCAGCGCTGCCCGTACCTGCACGAGATGAAGGAGCGGCTGCTGTCGCAGAGCTCGAACCCCGACCAGACGTCGCTGCCAGACTCCGGCGCCGCCATGGACACGCGTGCCGCCTCTGACGTTCTCGAGGTGCGCCAGGATCCCGTCGTAGGCACCGTCGTCAAGGTGAGCGTCCGACACCCCTTCCTTTTGATTTGCCACAAGTTTCATTGCTGTCTTTAACCCTTTACGTGGAACATATGGAACCAAGCGGATGTTTATAAAAAACATCCGCTTGGTTCCATATGTTCCACGTAAAGGGTTAAAGACAGCAATGAAACTTTGATGATAAACATCAAATAATAAAAACATAGGTTCTCCGAATTTTGTTTCACAAAAGATCGACCACAATTTATTTCAGATAACGTACTTTCAAGTAAAGTTGTGTGGTTCGTTTCTAGAGCACAATATTTCGACACGTGGATTTTTTTTTTTTTAACTGGCCAAAATATATAATAAAGGCATGCCCATTTTTGAGAATTATTTACCTAATCAAGCATGGTGATCCTAGGAAATGCTAACTGTCTTTTTACTATGGAACGGAACAAATCATTATTTGCACAGTGCTGCACTGCAGTGAAGTTAACTCCTTTCGCATGTAGGTCTGGTACTGTACACTTAACGGCATGGGACCTGGATAAGTTGAAACAACAAGAGATTGTTCAGAGTTTCAAAAGGAGAACTAGGCAATTATTGTCTGAAACGGGGAGAGAACAATAGGAGATGAATGGGTAGCCTTTAAGAGCTGGAATATTGAGGGCAACAGAGGAACAACTAAGCAAAGAGTAGAGGCTTAGTAGTAATCTTTGGATAACACATGAGATGCTGAATTTAACTGACGAAAGGAGAAAATATAGAAATACAGCAAGGGAAGCAGGCAGCAGAAAGTACTACAGACGTCCCAAAAGTCAGACTAACAAGTGCCAAAGCAGGAACTGCAGGAGGAGAAATGCTTGTCTCTAGAAGGCTACATGACAAAGGAAAAGATGGACTTTATGTGCTCTCTGCTTCAGCCATCGTCACTTATTCTGCTGCTCAAATAGCGCAACTCATCTACTACTTTTGGTGTTTCACCTCCTAATCCAGTTCCTTCATAATCGCCTGATCCAATTCGATTACATTCAATTACCTTTGAATCCTTTTATTTTGTTTTCATCTTATAACCTTATTTCAAGACAGTATCCATTTCTTTCATCTGCTCTTCCAAGTCCTTTGGTGTCACTGATAGATTACAGTGTCATCGACGAAGCTAAATGTTTTTACTTCTTTTCCCTGAATTTTAATTCACTTCCCAGATTTCTTCCTGATGTCGTTTACTGCTTGCTCAATCTACAAATTCAACAATGCACTCTCTGACCCTTTTCAACTACGATTTCCCTTTCATGTCCTTCGACTCTTGTAACTACCAGTCTAGTTTCTGCACAAGTTGTAAATAACCTTCCGCTCCGTGTATTTTATCCGTGCCATCTTCAAAATTTCAAAGAGTGTGTTCCAGTCAAAATGATAGATGATATTAAACTCGTAACTTTGAGATGAGGAACTAATGGTCAGAAACGGATATTTAGCTTTTTCTCAATACACAATAAACAACAGAATTCTGGGATCAAAATTATTTTTCAACAAAGCTTGCACAGTGTAAGCTTCTAGCTGTTCGTTCACGGCCAAGTCTGCTGGTATTATTAAGTTTCTCTAAAATGATCTCAGTTTTTACTTTCACTGTCGAGAGACGTACCCAGCTATTTGTGGCTTTATCGTCCCAGTTTCTAGTAAGTTTCTAATCATAGTGATAGATTTCTTCCAATTAAATTGGCGTTTCTAGCCCCTTCGTCAAAACCCAACCTTTTTCCTATTTTTATTGCATGGACGTCTGTATGTCATCATTCAGAGGGGCTCGTTTCATTTCTATAAAATATTGTAATAAACATTTGGATGGCTTCGTATGTTAGGCCTAAAATTATAACATACCCATTTTTATTCTGTTCTTCAGCTGAAAATCCATTAATTTTAAAGATGGCACTGCACAGGTTGATCCGGGTTTATGCGTTTTATGACAGGTCAGCATGTTAGCATGTCGCGTGTAAAGTAGTAGGTAAAGTAAAATTCATTATTCCGAGTTATTGTTTTGCGCTTAAATGGAAATATTATTCGCCTGATCCCTCATTTACTGCTTCCAGACTGTTATAATTGCTGTAAGAATAGCGCCAAGTTGTTGCGGAATCATTCATTCGTTTGTATTGCTACAACCAATCTGCTAATCCTTTATACGGAAATTCACCCGCTAGACTGCTGTTTTAGCTTAACGTCAGTTTTCTTCGTTGCATAGTTTGCACTTGTTAAACTTACAGACAACTCACGGTGAGCTAAAACTGAAGTTACGTGTATTTTATACATTCAGCAAATTAAAAAATAACTCGGATGTTTAAGTCTGGATTAAGTACTTCAGCGTCGTAGGACTTGTTTAAATCACTAACTCGTACTGTGGGGCAAACAGCAGAAGTACGTCCTTCCACCTTGAGGAAACATTAGTAAATTACAGCGATTAACTGAATTTCACATGGTTGTTAGTAAATTGTAGTCGCATTTGTGTTTCACGTGCGCTGGCAATTAGCGCCTACGTAGTATACTACCCTTCCAGCGCGAGTAATTGCGGGTTGCAAACATGAAGATTGCAGGCGCGCCGCTGCCTTGCTTCTCTTTAATACCTTACATTTACATCCATTCGGGCATACTGGTCTAGGGGTAAAGCGCGTTGTTTGAAACCGGGCAGTAGCGGGATCGAGTTCCAGTCGGATCCCGGAACTTTTCAGTTAGTCTTTAATCTAACGTTCACTGCTAAATGATGTGGAAAATCGCCAAGAAGGTCTCGTGGTTCGGATTTAAAGTTAAACTAAACGCCCCTTCCCCCGTTTGAATAACTGGGGTAGATCGGTGATACGAAAGTCACTGAAGCGGCATATAGATCAACGGCTTGCACTTTCACTCGGGCATTGAGTCACACGCTTTCATCTTCATCATCACCATCATGATCATCTACACCTAAACACCACAAGCTATCTTAAAGTTTGATAAATAAAACATAACGCATTCAAGCTCCAGTATTATTAATTTGTTCCGCAACGATTTCTGTAATCTTAGGTCAACAGTACCCACTTCTTGAAATAAGATGGCTGCTACTTAAATGTCCTTATACTTTCACGGTGTTTGTACGTTACGAGTACTTATGTACGTTTTTATAAATCACACCATAGTTGGTACGAAGACCTTAAAATCAACACTACTTAAAACGCGTTAATTTAAGAAGACTGCCCCTCTTAACAGGAGAGAATGAGGCGATGGGGGTCATAGAGTCACAAATAAACTGTAGTAAAGACAGATGTGTCGTTTGATTTGTAGCAGTCACACATTCACCTAAAAGTCCGATACTTCTATCTGTAACTCTTGTCTTTTACAAACCGGTAGCGAACAATGTAACGAAAGGACATGAACTGCCTGGCGAATTCGTATTCAAGCTATCTTCTTATATAGTTTGGCTGGCAATTCCCCTGTTTTTGTATATAGTTTGATAAGAAGAAACAACGAATTTTACCAAAATTCATTAGTTCATGAATGAATGAATGTGGGTGTCAAGTATGTAATCAGTTAAGACTTAACGTAAATTATTCATGTAACTTACTTTAACAGTTAGTTAATGATTTTCCTCCTTCGTAGTACCGTATCACTTTTCCAGAGTCGTGAAGCTGTACGCTGCGTTTTGAACTCCCAGCTTGTTGTGCTTCTGCTGCAATGCGTATTTAACCACACTCAGCCTTAAGCGTGTGTAATACTGACTGGGTTACAGTTATCTTCCTGATGTCCCTTATGCCTAGAAACTACCGGTGGTAGCATAAACCTTTAATTATAACCTCGAAAAAATAAAATTACGCAAGTCTCCGCGAGTTATATGTGTAAGCAGCATCAGCCGTGAACAGAAAACTTCTGAGGTTACCTTTAAGATCATTTATCCGAGGGGCAGACATAAAATTTTAATTATCACTTCGAAAAAATTAAAGTAGTGTGATTAATTTTGTTCCTTCTTCGTGGTGAACTCAGCCATTTAGAACGTTTTGAAAGAAATTTCCGCCGTTTGACTGTAATTTACTGTTCATTTATTTCCCACTATCACGAGTTCGGCTTTACAGCACATTCTCATGTGCATGTTGAAATGTTACAATATATTTGACGTGTCTACGTGACATGTCATCGTCGATAAAACAACATTGCATTGTCTTGCTGAAGACACTGTAAGTTCAAGAAACGTATCAGTATGACTGTACAGTAGATTACCATATAAGCAGTCGATAAGAGACAAAGGCATTACGGGGCCGCAGCTCGTGGTCTCGCGGTTGCGTTCTCGCTTCCCGAGCTCGGTGTCCCGGGTTCGATTCCCGGCGGGGTCAGGGATTTTCACCTGCCTCGAGATGACTGGGTATTTGTGTTGTTCTCATCATTTCATCATCATTCATGAAAGTGGCGAATTCGGACTCAGCAAAGGGTGGGAATTTGTACATGCTCTGATAACCGGGCAGTCGAGCGCCCCACAAAGCCAAACATCATCAAATCATAACGTATTAGGGGCCCATTTCATTCCGTATTAACATCTCACACACGAGAATTCCTCCACACACCTGCATTAGTGGTGTCAATTAGAAAAGTGGGAGGCATCGCGTGATCTGGATTTCGATATACTCGTACTCTGCCATCGACTACTGATAGTTAATGCAATGTCTGGTTCAGCAACATTCTTACAGCGTCCAGAAGCAGAATGATACTACTCTGTGTGTCTTGCGGAGTGCAGTAAGCATCGGTACACATGTGGATTCGTGGCACCTGTGTGCGGAGATGGTTCTGGATGTTACAACTACTCACCAGTTGTTGTCTACAATTGAAATGACTCGTGATTTGCTGCGCCGTGGTCGTCCTGTCTGTCGTCGACTACAGCGGCTTGTAACAGCAATCAGTGATCTCATCTCGTTGTTCTCATTCGACTTCACAGGCCACTGTGTTCCCCAATTTGAGGCGGTAACGGGACGCCCATTACACAGCGTCGCTTGGAAATCCCAGTGAACGCACAACCTTGGAGGTGATGTGCCCAGGCGTAAAGTACGCTTCCTACGTCACAGACTTTTACACTATGTCTTTGTCGTCGTTGTATTTGTCGTCGTTGTATTTATCGTCGTTGTATTTGTCGTCGTTGTATTTGTCGTCGTCGTCTTCGTTGTTGTTGTTGTTGTTGTTGTTGTTTTCAATTCCAAGACAGACTTGATGAAGACTTGATGAATATTGGTGAGCCAAAACATTATGACCACCTGCTTAATAGTTTTTTGTTCGTCTTTGGAACGAAATACATGATTTATTCTGCATATCAGGGATCGGACAGTTGTTTGGTAGGATTGTAGAAGTATGTGGCATTATGTCTACGCACAGGTCACGTAATTCGTGTAAATAACGGACCACTGATTTTCGTACGCTGTGATGGCGCCGGAAAAGAGACTCGGATAGGTTACATAGGATTTACAACAAGCGAATTTGGTCGCCGAGACATCAACGTGAGTTCGCTATAATGCTCGTCAAACCACTGTAGTACGGTTCTGGCTTCGAGACACGGACAATTATGCTGCTGAAAGATGACATCACCATCGGGGGAAGACATCAGGCAAGAAGATATTCAGGTGGTTCGCAGCCGTCGGCATGTCTTTGATTACTGCCACAGGTCCCGTGCAAGCGCAGGAGAATGTCTCCCATAGCACAACACTGCTCCCGCCAGACTGTGTCCGTTAGTGCTCAAGGTTTCGAACCGCCGTTCACCTCGATGACGGCGTTTGTGGAAACGAACATCGAGCTAGTGTAGGAATATTGTGATTCACCCGAATAGCCGACACGTTTCAATTGATCGACGATCGAATTCCGATGGTTACGTCCCAACTGCAGTCGTAATTTACCATGTACACTCCTGGAAATTGAAAAAAGAACACATTGAGACCGGTGTGTCAGACCCACCATACTTGCTCCGGACACTGCGAGAGGGCTGTACAAGCAATGATCACACGCACGGCACAGCGAACACACCAGGAACCGCGGTGTTGGCCGTCGAATGGCGCTAGCTGCGCAGCATTTGTGCACCGCCGCCGTCAGTGTCAGCCAGTTTGCCGTGGCATACGGAGCTCCATCGCAGTCTTTAACACTGGTAGCATGCCGCGACAGCGTGGACGTGAACCGTATGTCCAGTTGACGGACTTTGTGCGAGGGCGTATAGTGGGCATGCGGGAGGCCGGGTGGACGTACCGCCGAATTGCTCAACACGTGGGGCGTGAGGTCTCCACAGTACATCGATGTTGTCGCCAGTGGTCGGCGGAAGGTGCACGTGCCCGTCAACCTGGGACCGGACCGCAGCGACGCACGGATGCACGCCAAGACCGTAGGATCCTACGCAGTGCCGTAGGGGACCGCACCGCCACTTCTCAGCAAATTAGGGACACTGTTGCTCCTGGGGTATCGGCGAGGACCATTCGCAACCGTCTCTATGAAGCTCGGCTACGGTCCCGCACACCGTTAGGCCGTCATCCGCTCACGCCCCAGCATCGTGCAGCCCGCCTCCAGTGGTGTCGCGACAGGCGTGAATGGAGGGACGAATGGAGACGTGTCGTCTTCAGCGATGAGAGTCGCTTCTGCCTCGGTACCAATGATGGTCGTATGCGTGTTTGGCGCCGTGCAGGTGAGCGCCACAATCAGGACTGCATACGACCGAGGCACACAGAGCCAACACCCGGCATCATGGTGTGGGGAGCGATCTCCTACACTGGCCGTACACCACTGGTGATCGTCGAGGGGACACTGAATAGTGCACGGTACATCCAAACCGTCATCGAACCCATCGTTCTACCATTCCTAGACCGGCAAGAGAACTTGCTGTTCCAACAGGACAATGCACGTCCGCATGTATCCCGTGCCACCCAACGTGCTCTAGAAGGTGTAAGTCAACTACCCTGGCCAGCAAGATCTCCGGATCTGTCCCCCATTGAGCATGTTTGGGACTGGATGGAGCGTCGTCTCACGCGGTCTGCACGTCCAGCACGAACGCTGGTCCAACTGAGGCGCCAGGTGGAAATGGCATGGCAAGCCGTTCCACAGGACTACATCCAGCATCTCTACGATCGTCTCCATGGGAGAATAGCAGCCTGCATTGCTGCGGAAGGTGGATATACACTGTACTAGTGCCGACATTGTGCATGCTGTGTTGCCTGTGTCTATGTGCCTGTGGTTCTGTCAGTGTGATCATGTGATGTATCTGACCCCAGGAATGTGTCAATAAAGTTTCCCCTTCCTGGGACAATGAATTCACGGTGTTCTTATTTCAATTTCCAGGAGTGTATTTGGGTCAACATGTAAACACGTATGGGTGGTCTGCTGCAGAGCTCCACGTTCAACAATCTACGATGAACGGTGTGCTTCGAAACACCTGTGCGTGCAACAGCATACTGCTCTTTCGGCAGAGATGCCACAGATCACCATCTATCCTACTTTACACAGCAGTAAAGCCTCCGAACCCCTTTTTCTGTTAAGAGTTGTGGACGCCCAATCATTTAGCGCCTAGTAGTAGAACACAGCATGTTGTTATCAACGGAGAGACGTCTACAGACGTTAAAGTAACCTCTGGCGTGCCACAGGGGAGTGTTATGGGACCATTGCTTTTCACAATATATATAAATGACCTAGTAGATAGTGTCGGAAGTTCCATGCGGCTTTTCGCGGATGATGCTGTAGTATACATACAGATAAGTTGCAGCATTAGAAAATTGTAGCGAAATGCAGGAAGATCTGCAGCGGATAGGCACTTGGTGCAGGGAGTGGCAACTGACCCTTAACATAGACAAATGTAATGTATTGCGAATACATAGAAAGAAGGATCCTTTATTGTATGATTATATGATAGCGGAACAAACACTGGTAGCAGTTGCTTCTGTAAAATATCTGGGAGTATGCGTGCGGAACGATTTGAAGTGGAATGATCATATAAAATTAATTGTTGGTAAGGCGGGTACCAGGCTGAGATTCATTGGGAGAGTCCTTAGAAAATGTAGTCCATCAACAAAGGAGGTGGCTTACGGGACACTCGTTCGACCTATGCTTGAGTATTGCTCATCAGTGTGGGATCCGTACCAGATCGGGTTGACGGAGGAGATAGAGAAGATCCAAAGAAGAGCGCCGCGTTTCGTCACAGGATTATTTGGTAACCGTGATAGCGTTACGGAGATGTTTAACAAACTCAAGTGGCAGACTCTGCAAGAGAGGCGCTCTGCATCGCGGTGTAGCTTGCTTGCCAGGTTTCAAGAGGGTGCGTTTCTGGATGAGGTATCGAATATATTGCTTCCCCCTACTTATACCTCCCGAGGAGATCACGAATGTAAAATTAGAGAGATTGGAGCGCGCACGGAGGCTTTCAGACAGTCGTTCTTCCCGCGAACCATACGCGACTGGAACAGGAAAGGGAGGTAATGACAGTGGCACGTAAAGTGCCCTCCGCCACACACCGTTAGGTGGCTTGCGGAGTATAAATGTAGATGTAGATCTAGATGTAGATGTAGAGTTTCGCGTTCCTTCAGCTCTTTCCGTAGCTGCACACGACAGTAGCACATGAACGTTCGACCAGGTTCGCTGTTTCTAAACAGTCGTTCCCAGGCTCTGTGTAACAGTAATGTACCCTTTGTCAAAGCCGCTTATCTCAATGGATTTCCCCGTTTGCACCCCTTATCTTCGCTAGCGTGATCCCCCGTCTGTGTGTGCTCCTCTTACATATGTTTGTTACCGCGTCACGTATCTGCAACGCCACCAGGTGCCATGCAACGTTGCTTTGGCCAGTAGTCATAACGTTTCGGCTCGTCAGTGCATCTCTCCACGCAGTCTGTCCTGTACTCCATTTGTATGTAACTAGTGCAGTGTACAGCCTTTGGAGCCTTGTTTCTGTAGCGAAGCTTTGGTCTCCCTCTATAAATTTTTACGTCCGACATTGCCCTCAATTACCAAATTGACACTTCTTTGATGCTTCTTGATGTGCCCCATCAACCGATTCCTTCTTTTACACAAGTTTCGGCATAAATTTCTTTCTGCCCGAATTAAATTCATCCCTCCTCATTAGTTACCCGATCTACCCACCTAATTTTTGAATACTGTCCCATAGCACAACATTTCAAAATGTTTATCGTCCGTTTTTAATTTTCATACAAGGCTACACTTCAGGCAAATATCCTCAGTAAAGACTTCTTAACTTTTAAATTTCTGTTCGATGTAAACAAATTCCTCTATTTTTCAGAAATGCTTTTCTTGCTATAGCCAGTCTGCACTTTATACCTTTGTCCACCGCTCGTGGTCTCGCGGTAGCGTTCTCGCTTCCCGAGCACGGGGTCCCGCGTTCGATTCCCGGCGGGGTCAGGGATTTTCACTGCCTCGAGATGACTGGGTGTTTGTGTTGTCCTCATCATTTCATCATCATCCAGGAAAGTGGCGAAATTGGACTGAGGAAAGGTTGAGAAATTGTACGGGCGCTGATAACCACGCAGTTGAGCGCCCCACAAACCAAACATCATCATCTTTATACCCTCTCTTCATTGGCCACCTTCAGTTACGTTGCCACCCAAATAGCAAAACTGATAGCCTGCTTTCAGCGTCTCATTTCGTGATCTAGCTCCCTCAGGACTGCCTGATTTGACTACTGTGCACTGTCCCTGTGTTACTTTTATTGTCCTGTACATTACTCTCTCGATAATCCAACCTCGAGATGGCGCATTGCGAAGATACTGGAGGGCCCATTGGACAGGACGTCTGTAGAAATTCATGTACGGCCTCCGGATTTAGGTACCCTGTGGTTTCTATAAATCAGTGGTTGCCAACGGGGGGTGGGGCTGTGGGTGGGGTTAGATTACCCCGAGAGGGCTGCAGTTAAATTTTATGAGGGCTAAAGAATAAGTGTTCAGTTGTGTTTCGGTCACTAAAGTAAATAATTTCTTAAACGTTATTGCTGTTATCACTATTATCTAAGAGTGTATGTAATACTGTTTACATAAGTTACCAATAATTAATTTATTTCCAATACTAACATTAACACGTGACACAATGTGTCGGAGGTTACAGCTTGTGAAACGAATGTATAATCACCTTACTCGCATAGTCCACCTACTACATACATACTTTGTACTTTGAACCACGCTTCTTTTACACTAAAATTGAGACATATACATCATATGTGTTAGTGTCTCAAGAAGCAGTGAACACAGAGTGATCGCCGCACAACACACTACGTTGCAGAAATAATTCAAAAGCCAAGATCGCTTAAACACTGTTTACAAGATGACCGGATTCAACACACTAAAGGTGCTATCATCGGACTTTAAATGTATTTTCCCCTCCATCTTCGGAAATCTGGTCTGCGAAACGATGAAATTTACATAAACGCTGTACTCGTCGTGCTCCCAGACTGCATTTATACTGGCTTCATATGAGTCCAAACCACCACACGCGGAACCAGCAGAAGAACGCAGAGGTGGCAGGAAGCCATCTGACAAGTAATATCTCTCCGTATCTCGTTCCTGTCAGGCTTTGTAGCGTGTGTGCGCCTGTACACAGAAAGCAACCGGGCACACACAGGAGGAGGGGAGGGGGAACAGAACGAGAGAGAGAGAGAGAGAGAGAGAGAGAGAGAGAGAGACGCACTTCGCTGCAGGCGGCAAAGAGATTGTAAAGGGGATGGGCTGGTCTGGTTTTATTGACGGCTGTTGGTGGCGGTGGAGGAGCGGAGGCAGCCGGCGGCGGTTTACGGGCACCTCTGCTGCCGGCGCCTCCGCAGCCTTTATTGACAAAATTGGGAGCTTAGCATAGCAGAGCGGGCGAGGTAGGCACCACGGCCAATGGCCTCCGCCCTAAGCGACGTCCCACCTGCTGCGCCTATTGTGGACTGCCACAGACAGATTGCCAGGCCATGCCGCCCGGGGCAGTGCGAGGGAGGGCCAATACAGCGTTACGCGCACAAAACGTAAAAAACTTCGACACTGCGAAGAGAGAACTGGGGATGTCACGCATGCCTAATCACAGTTTTGTTGTTGTGAACACCTCCCGAGTTTCAATGCCTCAAGGGTGTAGCTCAAGACGTATACCACATGACGTGCATTGAAGAAATAGAACTGTCATAAAGTTTTAATTACCACCTTGAATCAAATCACATTGAATACCAACAACCAGAGCGTGCTCTTAGACATGCAAAGAACCGGAAGGCAGCGGGAAGTGATGATATAAATAGCTAACTTATAAAATACCCTTCAGGGAAATGTAAAACTAGGTTCCTCAGGTTTCTGAAGCTTTGCTGCATAAGGAAGTAAGTACCAAAATAACGGAAAACATTATTCACAAAACCAATATTCAGGAAGGACGACAAATCAAGTTCAGTAAATTATAGAAGGATTTACTCCTAGTAAATGAACTCGCCCCCCTCCCCCCTCCCCCGTGAACCATGGACCTTGCCGTTGGTGGGGAGGCTTGCGTGCCTCAACGATACAGATAGCCTTACCGTAGGTGCAACCACAACGGAGGGGGTATCTGTTGAGAGGCCAGACAAACGTGTGATTCCTGAAGAGGGGCAGCAGCCTTTTCAGTAGTTGCAGGGGCAACAGTCTGGATGATTGATTTGATCTGGCCTTGTAACACTAACCAAAACGGCCTTGCTGTGCTGGTACTGCGAACGGCGGAAAGCAAGGGGAAACTACAGCCGTAATTTTTCCCGAGGGCATGCAGCTGTACTGTATGGTTAAATGATGATGACGTCCTCTTGGGTAAAATATTCCGGAGCTAAAATAGTCCCCCATTCGGATCTCCGGGTGGGGACTACTCAAGAGGACGTCGTTATCAGGAGAAATAAAACTGGCGTTCTACGGATCGGAGGGTGGAATGTCAGATCCCTTAATCGGACAGGTAGGTTAGAAAATTTAAAAAGGGAAATGGATAGGTTAAAGTTAGATATAATAGGAATTACTGAAGTCCGGTGGCAGGAGGAACAAGACTTTTGGTCAGGCGAATACAGGGGTATAAATACAAAATGAAATACGGGTAATGCAGGAGTAGGTTTAATAATGAATAAAAAATAGGACTGCGGGTAAGTTACTACAAACACCATAGTTAACGCATTATTGTGTCCAAGATAGACACGAAGCCCACGCCTACTACAGTAGTACAAGTTTATATGCCAACTAGCTCTGCAGATGATGAAGAAATTGATGAAATGTATGATGAAATAAAAGAAATTATTCAGGTAGTGAAGGGAGACGAAAATTTAATAGTCATGGGTGACTGGAATTCGAGAGTAGGAAAATGGAGAGATGGAAACATAGTAGGTGAATATGGATTGGGGGTAAGAGGTGATAGAGCAAGCCATCTGGTAGAATTTTGCACAGAGCATAACTTAATCATAGCTAACACTTGATTCAAGAATCATAAAAGAAGGTTGTATGCATGGAAGAATCCTGGAGTTACTATAAGGTATCAGATTATATAATGGTAAGACAGACATTTAGGAACCAGGTTTTAAATTGTAAGACATTTCCAGGGGCAGATGTGGACTCTGACCACAATCTATTGGTTATGAACTGTAGATTAAAACTGAAGAACCGCAAAAAGGTGGGAAGTTAAGGAGATGGGACCTGGATAAACTAAAAGAACCAGAGGTTGTACAGAGTTTCAGGGAGAGCATAAGGGAACATTTGACAGTAATGGGGGAAAGAAAGACAGTAGAAGTAGAATGGGTAGCTTTGAGGGATGAAGTAGTGAAGGCAGCAGGGATCAAGTAGCTAAAAAGACGAGGGCTAATAGAAATCCTTGTGTAACAGAAGAAATATTGAATTTAATTGATGAAAGGAGAAAATATAAAAATGCAGTAAATGAAGCAGACAACAAGGAATACAAACGTCTCAAAAATGAGATCGACAGGAAGTGCAAAATGGCTAAGCAGGGATGGCTAGAGGACAAATGTAAGGATGTAGAGGCTTATCTCACTAGGGGTAAGATAGATACTGCCTACAGGAAAATTAAAGAGACCTTTGGAGAGAAGAGAACCACTTCTATGAAGCTCAAATGGAAACCCAGTTCTAAGCAAAGAAGGGAAGGCAGAAAGGTGGAAGGAGTATATAGAGGATCTATACAAGGGCGATGTACTTGAGGACAATATTATGGAAATGGAAGAGAATGTAGATGAAGATGAAATGGGAGATATGATACTGCGTGAAGAATTTGATAGAGCACTGAAAGACCTAAGTCGAAACAAGGCCCCGGGAGTAGACAACATTCCATTTGAACTACTGACAGCCTTGGGAGAGTCAGTCCTGACAAAACTCTACCATCTGGTGAGCAAAATGTATGAGACAGGCGAAATACCCTCAGACTACAAGAAAAATATAATAATTCTAATCCCAAAGAAAACAGGCGTTGACAGATGTGAAAATTACCGAACTATCAGTTTAATAAGTCACAGCTGCAAAATACTAACGCGAATTCTTTACAGGCGAATGGAAAAACTGGTAAAAGCCGACCTCAGGGAAGATCAATTTGGATTCCGTAGAAATATTGGAACACGGGAGGCAGTACTGATCCACCGACTTATCTTAGAAGCTAGATTAAGGAAAGGCAAACCCACGTTTGTAGCATTCATAGACTTAGAGAAAGCTTTTGACAATGTTGACTGGAATACACTCTTTCAAATTCTAAAGGTGGCAGGGGTAAAATACAGGGAGCGAAAGGCTGTTTACAATTTGTACAGAAACCAGATGGCAGTTATAAGAGTCAAAGGGCATGAAAGGGAAGCAGTGGTTGGGAAGGGAGTGAGACAGGGTTTTAGCCTCTCCCCGATTTTATTCAATCTTTATATTGAGCAAGCAGTAAAGGAAACAAAAGAAAAATTCGGAGTAGGTATTAAAATCTATGGAGAAGAAATAAAAACTTTGAGGTTCGCCGATGACATTGTAATTCTGTCAGAGACAGCAAAGGACTTGGAAGAGCAGTTGAACGGAATGGACAGGGTCTTGAAAGGAGGATATAAGATGAACATCAACAAAAGCAAAACGCGGATAATGGAATGCAGTCGAATTAAGTCGGGTGATGCTGACGGAATTAGATTAGGAAATGAGTCACTTAAAGTAGTACAGGATTTTTGCTATTTGGGGAGCAAAATAACTGATGATGGTCGAAGTAGAGAAGATATAAAATGTAGACTGGCAATGGCAGGAAAGCGTTTCTGAAGAAGAGAAATTTGTTAACATCGAGTATAGATTTAAGTGTCAGGAATTCGTTTCTGAAAGTATTTGTATGGAGTGTAGCCATGTATGGAAGTGAAACATGGCAGATAAATAGTTTGGACAAGAAGAGAATAGAAGCTTTCGAAATGTGGTGCTACAGAAGAATGCTGAAGATTAGATGGGTAGATCACGTAACTAATGAGGGGGCATTGAATAGAATTGGGGAGAAGAGGAGTTTGTGGCACAGCATGGCTAGAAGAAGGGACCGGTTGGTAGGACATGTTCTGAGGCATCAAGAGATCACAAATTTAGCATTGGAGGGCAGCGTGGAGGGTAAAAATCGTAGAGGGAGACCAAGAGATGAATACACTAAGTAGATTCAGAAGGATGCAGGTTGCAGTAAGTACTGGGAAATGAACAAGCTTGCAGGATAGGGTAGCATGGAGAGCTGCATCAAACCAGTCTCAGGACTGAAGACCACAACAACAAAAATTAACTCGGTACGTAACGTTTATGCTGGAATAATAATGTACACACTGAAACTCACAATTTAGTTCGTTGTATGAAGTGAGCAACTCGATTCAGAAAAGGAACTACAGTGTCGTCCAAAATTAAAGCAAAAAACTGAAATTTTGCAAGGTTTCGTTTATTTTGCCACAAAACAGTAATAATTGGCAGTAGGAAAGCAGGAACAATGTAAAGAATACAGAATGTAACCAACTGCAACATGCATAAAGGTAGACACAAAATTTCTTCGTTTTTTCCAACTGAACGGATCTGCACACACGCATTCTGACACCTGGTTAATGTGCTCTGTATGGGGTGTGACCACACATGGCAGCAATGCAGGCCTGTCAACGACAGGGCATGCCGAGAGTGATGTGATCAGTCTCAAAAAAAATGGTTCAAATGGCCGTGGTGGCCGAGCGGAACGGCGCTTCAGTCCGGAACCTCGCGACTGATACGGTCGCAGGTTCGAATCCTGCCTCCGGCATGCATGTGTGTCATGTCCTTAGGTTAGTTAGGTTTATGTAGTTCTAAGTTCTAGGGGACTGATGACCTCAGATGTTAAGTCCCATAGTGCTCAGAGCCATTTCAACCATTGAATGAAAATATGAAAAATACGATAACTTTATGATGGGTCTCTCCCCGAGGTTTCCAATGATTCGAAGTGAAAATGTGACTAAACTGAGTCACTACATTCTGTGGTTTCTTGACGAATAATCGGCTGTCATTCCTCAACAGTGTTTCAGACACCTCATTGAGAATGTCCCCATAGAGTTCAAATTGTGAAAAGGCGAAGGATGGGCACAATCCTTGTTGATGTCCACTAATGCATGTAAGGATACTTTCTATCAGACAGTGTAGCTAAAAAATATGGTCCATGTAAACGCAGATTTCTACAGGGTATTTCAGAAAGGACTCTACTACTTTAAAAATTCATATAAATTTATTGAAAGAAGGTATAGAGCTGATTTTAGTGTTATTTTGTAGAGAAACACAGCAAGCTTTTTGCCTTCAACTAGAGATGCTGTAGGTATCTTTCGTTGGTTATCCTGCACACATCCCATCGGAAGTCAATTTCTTTCGAAACTCGCTATAGCACTGCAGGTCTAAGTTGTTCAGTGGCGGCGTAAATTCTTGATCTAAGTTCAGGTAGAGAAGCCGGCACAGGAAGTACAAACACGATATCCTTGATGAATCCCCATTAAAAAAAATGTCGAATGGTGTCAGGTCTGGAGAACGTGGGGGCCATGCAATTGGCGCATCACGGCCAATCCATTGGCCTGGAAAGCGGTCACTGACAAAATCCCGGACGTCAGCTAGGCAGTGGGATGGTGGATCCTGCATGAAGTAAACATTTCGTTCTTGGTTATCCTCATCGATCTCTGGTATAAAAAATTATTGTAACATATCCACATACACTATCCCATTGATGGTTCTGTCGCGAAAAAAGGGGCTGTAAACTTTGTTCTTGCTCAATGCACAAAAAACATTCAGTTTAGGGCTATCAGGAACATGCTGCCACGTTTGATGCGTATTTCCACTGCCTCAAATCCTACAGTTGTGTGCGTTAACATTGCCACGTAATTGAAAAGTCGACTCGTCAGAAAAGATAATTTTGTCCAAGAGATGTTAAACCTCATGTAATCGTTTTAAGATATCCGCACAAAAGTTCTTGCGAGCAATTTTATCAGTGTCTTTTATTGCTTGTACAACGGACAATCTGTGCCGTTTCAAATGCAAACTGTTTCTCAACACACGCCAAACAGTCGTATGTGTGATTTGCAGTTCGCAAGATGCACGCCGGGTCGATTTCGTAGGACTGTTGACAAAACGTTGTCTCACTCACTCAACGACGTCGTAGTCAGATGTGCTTGGACGACCTGGTGATTTCCCACGTCTTACCGAGCACCCTGTTTCTACAAAATATTTATGCCCCTCAAAAGTTGTAGCCCTACTAGGAGGATCTTTAGCGTGCTTGATATAGAAATTACGCTGACCTCTATTCTTTAAACCAAAACACACAGCTAACACGTTCGGCTCCAGTGAAGGCAGCCATCTTCAAGGCAACTGCAGCTAGCGCTCCTTACTGTGCGATTCGGCATCAGCGAGCTTTGCGAGACAAAACCTGACGTATTTCCCTACAAATTGACACTACAATCACCTCTGTAGGTACTATTATTTAATTTATATGAATTTTCAAAGTTGTTAAGTCCTTTTTGAAACCCCTGTATATGTCACTGGTTGAGTGCAGCATCAGTTTACCATTTTTTTTCGTCAAATTTTTGACTTGTTATCTGTAAACTCTAAACAGGTTGCATATATATAATAATCATGTGACATAGATATAATGGTTTATATTTCATGTATAGTAATAAATTATGTTAGCAGCAAACATTGGTAATATTAATGTAGAAACAAAACAGAAAACTGAAAGTAAGGATCAATTAAAAAACATAAAATAAAAGGAATTAACTCAAGTTCCAAGTGAATTACTTCCAGCTTATTTTACTAGACATGTTACTGGCATTCTCGGGGTAATTCGTGGTTTGCCAACTAACTAGAGCTATAACTACTTCTAAACTTATTGTTGCTACACTATTCTACACCACACACACTGGTATGTCTGCGCCTCGACAATCCTCGAGTCTACGCATACCTGTGTGGGTAACCGCACGATTCTTTCTTTTTCTTTCCTTTTTTTAGATGATGGTTCTTATTTATTTATACATATCTGTATTTTAAAGTTTCTCTTAATTAAATTTGTACATACCAGCTGCGGGGGCGCGGTTCCTTACGTCCCTTTACGACGAACCTACACCTACCTGTGAACATTGTCTCAGCAGATCATCAGTAGGGTGTTCAAATGTGTGTGAAATTTTATGGGACTTAACTGCTTAGATCATCAGTCCCTAAGGTTACACACTAGTCAACCTAAACACACACACACACACACACACACACACACACACACACACACACACATGCCCGAGGGAGGACTCGAACCTCCGCCAGGACCAGCCGCACAGTCCTTGACTGCAGCGCCCCAGACCGCTCGGCTAATCCCGCGCGGCCTCATCAGTAGGGAAGCCGAGCGAAACCTACTCTACTTCGACGTGAACCAGGCCGCAATTAAAGTCACTAATCTACGTTTCGGGAGAAAGTTTTCATACGAAATGAAAGATTGGAAATTTTGTCCTTAATTAATATATTCTAAAACTTAGGTGAACAAGTGTCACTGCCAAGCCCGTGCTGGGCTTAACACAGTCACTCACAATCCCTTTCACTCACGTTAGCAAGTTTATGGTGTTGCATTTCCCGAAAACGTAATAGCTACAAAAATACGGATTGTTTTTAACTGAGAATGCTCTACAAATATTAAGTCTATCTGTACCTAATGCAGTCACAGTTTTCAGCCACGACCTTCTCAATACACTACGCGGAATTTGTCTTTTCTCGTCACAAAATTCACTTAAAAATTCCGAAATTTCTGCACACCCATCGGAATAATTATGCCGTCACTTTACAACACTTTTGATGTATGAAACACTGTCAGATCCGGCAACTTATCATTTCCATCGGAACTACTACTACACACGTCCGAACTGTTTCGTGACTAGGCGCGCGGAGAATATTGCTTTACTATTGGTCAGTTTACTCAACAGCCAATAGCAAAACAACATTCTCTCTAGTCAGTCCGTGCTTTGCATCAATAACCAATCGCAAAATAGTAAACGTAACGACTGCACTTTTCACCGAAGTAATTATCTAATGTGCTGAAGTTTTGTTTATGCATAAAGTTGTTCACTATTGTTATTT
The DNA here is from genome assembly GCF_023864275.1 of Schistocerca cancellata. Taxonomy (NCBI): domain Eukaryota; kingdom Metazoa; phylum Arthropoda; class Insecta; order Orthoptera; family Acrididae; genus Schistocerca; species Schistocerca cancellata. Next base: position 99,150,703 of record NC_064628.1, on the reverse strand, counting down.
ATACCTGAATTAACTTTACCATAAACTTACTTTACAAATATATTCTACAAAAATCCCCTTTGTCCACATCCATACTTCTTCGAAATGTTCCCACTACATCTCCTACTTAACCGCCTGCAAGGCAGGATCGGTATTCGGCGCTACGCCTCACTGTCATGTACACTGGAGGAAACGCTTGTTGTGATCTGTTGACGTTATTCTGATATTCAGGGCGTCCTCTTGATCTTATAGACTGAAAGTTAAGCAGCTGCCTTTTAGATATTGTACGTGCAAACATATTAACTGTAACCCACAACTTTTGGTCACTTAGAATTGTTTTGAGATCGCAGTCAAACTTGCTGTCTGTCTCTACCTGGAAAAGGGGACAACTGAAAACGACATGATCAACGGAGCCTTCGTCTCCACATTCACAGATTCGTGTGTTACTTCAGTAGAGTCTCGATTATCCGATCTTCGATTATCCGACCTTCTGTGTTATCCGACCATTTCACCGCGCAGGGCGTGCGCCAACCGATGACAGGTCAGTGGCTAACGTGTTGTTTGTCGATACTCAGTTCACTGTCGCCGTCTGCTACTCCTCACTCCTCAGTGCTAACTTGGATCTGTAGTGGAGTGGACGTGTTGCACTTCGTTTATTGTAAAAATTTGTGGTGATGGCTTCAGAACGGAAAAAGGTGGTCGTTTCAATGGAGGAAAAACTTAAAAGCTTTAAAAAGAATAGACAGTGGTGAAACTTCATTAAAAGTGGCGCAAGATTATAACGTCGGGAAAACAACAGTTGGAGACTGGAAAAGGAACCGCAACGAAATTGATAAGTGGTGTTCTCAGCGAGCAACCTCGGCTTTGTTGGAAGATCGGAAAACCATGAAAAAATGTGATTATGAAAAAGTAAGTGAAGCTTTGTTCCTATGAATTACTCAACATAGAGATAAAGGTGTACCCATGTCGGGACCTATTTTGCAGGAAAAAGCCTTAAAGTTTCGTAACGAACTAAACGAAGGTGAACCTGATTTCAAAGGCTAGTGTAGGCTGCCTCGATAGATGGAAGAAAACATACGAAATTCGGCAACTTTATGTCTGTTGTGTAAAGCTTTCAGCAAATTTTGAAGCTGTTCAATTGTTGAGGAATAAACTTCACAAGGTATTGGACAAGGAAAACTTAACAGGTGATCAAATTTTTAACCGCGACGAGACTGGTCTCAATTACAAAATGTTACCGGAAAAAAACATTAGCGTCAAAGACCGAAAAGGCAGCGCCAGGCTACAAACGTAGCAAAGAAAGAGTGACAATTCTTGCATGCAGTAACGCCACAGCAAATTTGAAAATGAAACTGTCTACGATACGTAAACCAAAAAAACCGAGAGCATTTAAAAATGTATCTAAAATGATTTACCGGTGAAATATTACAACCAAAAAATGCTTGAATGAGCTCAGACATTTTCAAAGAATGGTTTTCTAACGATTTCGTGCCACAAACTGAAAAGTTTTTTTGAAAGCCAACAACTTGCCCCGCAAAACACTGTTGCTTCTAGACAATGCCACTTGTCATCCTAATGAAGATGAACTTCAAGATCAAGATATAAAGGCCATGTTGTAGCCTCCATATGTCACACCCTTATGTCAGCCTATGGACCAAGGGACCTTAGAGACACTGAAGAGAAACTACCGCAGGAACTTGCTTTCCTCTTTAATTAATGCTATGGACAAGGGGAAAGACATGCTAGAGCATTTGCGCCGTATTAATTTGAAAGATGTAGCTTATGCGTGGCTCAATCTTCGGAGAGTGTTGGAGCTAATACAACTGCAAAATCCTGGAAAATTTTGCTACAGGAAAATCAAGAAAATTCTCGAGATAATAATAATAATTGGTATTGTTGGCGGGGAGACCCCTCGCGGGGCGGTTCGGCCGCCGCTCCACAAGTTCTTTAACGCCACTGCGGCGACTTGCGAGTGAATGAGGATGAAACGATGATGAAAGACACACAACTCCCAGACATCTCGAGGCAGAGAAAATCCCTGACTCCGCCGGGAATCGATCCCGGGACCCCGTGCGCGAGAAGCGAGAACGCTACCGCAAGACCACGAGCCGCGGACACTCTCCAGATGATGAAAATCTACAGCAGCAGACCGAACCAGAAAATACTACCCTGCTTTGATTGTTACGAAAAGTTCCGGGATGTGCTGAGGCTACAGAAGATGACGTAAATGAATGGATTGTCCAAGATGACTATTTCTTCATCTGTCACTTCAAATTCTTCAACATAGTAAACGAAAAAGAAGAAGACGAAGAAGCGGATGTAGTGGAGGAAAGTGCGCTCAAGACTTCTCACAACGAAGGTTGAAATGGTTCAAATGGCCCTGAGCACTATGGGACTTAACATCTGAGGTCATCAGTCCCCTAGACTTAGAACTACTTAAACCTAACAAACCTAAGGACATCACACACATTCATGACCGAGGCAGGATTCGAACCTGCGACCGTAGCGGTCGCGCGGTTCCAGACTGATCACAACGAAGGACACAAGGCCTTATAAACTGCTTTAAAATATGTAGTGCAACTGGAGGAAACATCGTCTACCGAGGTTTTACTTCTCAAGAGACTACCTGATTTAGCGGCAAAAAAACGGCAAACAGCAGGCAAACAAAAGACAGTTACTAACTTCTTCACACAGTAGTAAATACCTATTCAGTCTAATTTGATTTGTATTGTATTAAATGTTTAGCTCACTTGGCCTACTTTAGTTTAATTTTTTGTATTTTTTTTGTATTATTTTCCGTGTTATCCGACCTTCCCGCTTATCCGACCTTGCCGCAGCCGGTTTAGGTCGGATAATCGAGACTCTACTGTACATCCCATTCGAGGCAAATGTTAGGGATATGGACCGTCACCTGTTAATAGGTGCACCATACCGCGATTAGGGGCAATGTCGCGCTGTTTGGACCTGTTCTTGATGCTTGGGAATGTATTGTAAAGCCACCTTGCTGTGGGTCTAGTGTCCCAGTCAGACTGCCACTTATCTAACTTCCAGGCTCGTAAATGGCTTTTATCGTCATCAGTTCCATAAACGTGTGTTTATGTAGGAGGACATCGTGACTGACACAGTGAAATGCTGTAGATAGGTGAGCTGGTAATACGAGTGAAGCCAGCCAGGCTGTGGGGACGGCGGCGGCCGCCTCTGCTGTGCTGCGCTGCGGCCAGCAGAGCAGTGCGTGTGCTGGAGGCTGGAGCACGGAGGAGGCAGGGCTGGACAGAGAGCGCTGACCGCCGTGCGGCCTTCTTGTGTTGCAGCTCAACCCGGACGGCTACGGCTCGCACACGTCGCCCGCACACCACTGCAGTAGCCAGCTGCTCGACGAGTCCGCCGACATGGACAGCTTCGCGCCCAAGAACGCCAAGTGAGTACGCCGCTCCGCTTCGCCACTGCCGCTGCATGTCTGTGATGTCCAATCACTGTGACAGGCACAGCACATTCAAGTCGTGCTGTGTTTACATTCGAAGGTATTGATCGCCAGCCGCTATCAACATCGTATTCTGCATCCTCCATACTGGTATGAAAATCGTGGGAAAAACACACACAAAGCACCAATACGTTAGATCAGGGGTCTCCAAACCACGGCCCGCGGGCCGAAACCGGCCCGCCAGGGCCGGCAAACCGGCCCGCGGTAGTTGGCCGGACATCCCTGGTATCCGGCCCGCCAAATATTTGAGATGGTACCTATACTGCTAACAATTGAGTTTAGAGGCCTATCGCGACCAATACACCGCGACATTGTCGGAGCTCTATCTTTACAAAGCGGAAGGTCATGGTTAAATGTGTGGCTATCCACAATAAACAGACAGACCATTCTCCGTGGGGAAAAAAAAGAACGGTTAACTGACTAGTTTGGCGAAAACATTTCTTCTGCTGTTCTTAATTAGTTCACTGTCGGTAAATGGATTACACTGTTCCGCTACTAAATGAGCCACACGAAAACTAGCACGAGTTGCTGCATGTTGTCCAGCATTTACTTTCTTAAACAGCGACTGCTGGTTTTTTAGCTGGCATTTCAGAGACTCATTCATTTCTAATCGTTCGCATGCTGTAAACTTGGAGTAATTCTGAGAGTGCTTAGTCTCATAATGACGTTTTATATTGTATTCTTTGAAGACTGATATTGCTTCATTGCAAATAATACACATTAGTTTGTTGCTTGACCCCACCACGAAATATTGACATCCCCCCCCCCCCCCACTGCTCTTTAAAAATTCTACATTCACATTCACTGTCAACTTTTCGTTTCTTTCCCATATTTGCACAGAACTTCACACAAGATTGTAACCTAAAAATAAAATTGTGCTATTTAATACTAATAAAACTAGGGAGTAGTCTGCCTAAACAAAATGCAATGAATTTATAAGGTACTTTAATTACTAAATTAAATAAAATTACACTGTAGAGCCACTAAAACATACAGTGTAAAAATACTCAAGTCGTGCTATACGATTTCGATTTTTCAGTTTTTCCTTGTCTCTTCGAATTCAAACTTTGAATTGTCCCACACTTCGTCATCTCACCTACTAGTACAGCGCATAAAACACTAAACAACTCGTGAGACACTCGCAACATAGACACAATCACGCAACAGAACTATCAAATATATACTCTGGTTCTGCTACTCTCTACAAGACTACATAACTAAACTTATTGTTGCGCCGCTTGAAATAACAATGCGTTGACATACTCTACCTCTGTTACGTCATGCAATAATAGTGTTGCTAACAATGATTTTGAGATTTCGTTAACTTTGCAGAACGCTTTCGTGAAGAATGTGCAGTGACATACTTTTTCGTCGGTGAAATTCGCCAGAATAAAATACGCCAGAATTTCGGTCAGGTACGTCCACCAATCAAAATTATGTAATCAAATAAAAATCTTAGTTCGTTTCAGTGCTAGCTATTCCCACAACCTTAGATTTTTGCGATTTCATCTTTCCTTTAGCCTTACATTACAGTGACCATGGATGGAGTGCTAGGGAGCTTTAATCCCACTAGGTAGATCTTGGCCCTTATGACCTCGTGGAGGAATCAATGTGGCCCGCGGACTAAAAAGCTTGGAGTCCCCTGCGTTAGATCACGCTGAGCAACTAAAATGAGTGCGGTAAAACTTTTGTTCGGGTAATACCGACCGACTGAGTATTATAACACGCCCAGGGGTACAAATGGTGGGGGTACTGTTTTTAAACTGGCTTCTCGTTTCTGCTTTTCTTGACCGTGCGCCCTGTCCACACCACGTACCTGGCAATCCCGCGGCGGTCGTACTGTTCTGCTCCACACTGCTGTTGGCTTGCCTGAAATTATCCATCGAAATATGCAAGCGGATTTAGTGGAGTCACTCAACGTTAAAACACAACACTGTCTACGTCTGGTATGAACAACTATATTCTGAGACGATTAAAGAAAATCGCAGGTCGCACTGTTTACATCCTAATTCATAATTGTTTATCCCAATTAATAGATGGTTAACAGTCCACAATATCACTCGGACGAGCGTACGCCTAACCGACACGACGCGGGTGATTGTTGATGATGCGGAAGCCGAATGATCGCACGAAAGTTCCTACGCTCGTTACGCATACACAGAGCTCCTGTTACCAGTCTTCCTTGACGCTAGTAATGATATAACACTGATTATAGACTTAATTATTCAGTTCTCACTTGTACGGGCGTGCGCGTAACTGTTGCGGAACGCGATGATCGGACGCGCGTTCTCACGCTCGATACAAGTCACTGGCACTTGACTGCACTGTTTTGTGGTAACTAATTTTTTCCTGATTACATCAGTCCATTCTGAGAGACCGAACACGGCGCAGATGATTGATACTGTACGGTACGACACGCAACGAGAGGATACACAAATACTTTATCAGCAGCACTGCTCATTTTTAAATTACTTCTTGACGCACTTTCCTCTCAATCATTTCCATATTTTATCACTTTACTGTAATAGCACTTGTAGCAACACTTCAACTTCCATACTAACAATGCCTCTCACATGCAGAGCTACCCACTACACAACATAACAGTTGTCGGGTTGCGCCAAATCTGTAACATAGACCTCGGACTACGCTAGAGATCAATCTGCCACCACAACCAAATCGACCGATTTCAGTCGAACGCAGTTGTATCATACTCACTTTATCGACTCGCGCTCTGGGTCACTTCACGCATACCAACCTTCCGCCGCGATTGTTCCAAGAGCTGAGATCCCTCCCCTCCCCCCTCCCCCCCCCCCACACACACCTTTCCCGTCCCTGCAGAGGCTCACACTGTTATTAAAATTAAAATTTAAAACGGTCTTGATCGCAATCTTGTTGTGAAACCTTTTTAATTGGAGCGAGTGACCTGTTTCGACTCTATGAAAGAGTCATCTTCAGACTGAGGAACGGTGGATGGACAGTGCTAGACGAGTTTCGTCGACCTTCGACTCTCGTGTATCTGCTGTCGAAGGTCGACGGAACTCATCTAGCACTGTCCATCCACCGTTCCTCAGTCTGAAGATGACTTTCATAGAGTCGAAACCAGTCACTCACTCCAATTAAAAAATTATCATAACAAGATTGCGATCAAGACTGTTTTGAATTTTAATTTTAACTGCTTTTATAGATCGCTGAATGTTTTCAAACACTTCAAAAATCTTATCACACTATTATATCGTTACCGGATCGCCCTTGTGTGCTCTTCCTGTCGCTTTCGTCTCCTGACAGGGTCGACCTCTGCGGGAAGAAACCCCTCTTCAATCTGGAGTTGATGCGCCGGTTTTTCCCTAATCTTTCTAAATCTCTGGTCTGCGCCCACGAAGCCAGCTCAATATCGAGTGATTTCCCGACGCAGTAAATCGTCTAAAAGTCCTCGCAGGCAGCAGCACATTACAGAAGCACCGTAAATGGGAACAAGAGATGACCAGTGAGAATCGCTACATTCTGCTCGTGATTCGGATTGGCTGCAAGGCCTAATTGTTCGATAATTTCGTGTAGTGGTCTGGAGCGCGCGAAATTGAAGAGTCGGCCGAGGGTCGCCGTGGACTGTAGGAGTCGTGTACTCCCTGATGTGGAGGTGGAGTTTTCGTCGTGTGTGTTTCTGAAATCGGGAGCAGACGATGCTCTGTGATCAACCTAGTTACTTGTTGCGGTAGGAAAGACTGAGAGAATCCAGTACATTCACGCATGTGTCGCTGTCTGGCGAGCGTGAACTTTTTCGGTAAAAAGACAGGAATATATATATATATATAATGTATGTATGTAGAGAGAGAGAGAGAGAGAGAGAGAGAGAGAGAGAGATGGAGGAGTAGGAGGAGTAGAAGATCCCACGTTATTACAGGAGAAAAATCCGTACGCGCCTTACCGTCTATAAAGCTGCAGACAATATTTCTATTAATACAGAGAATTATGCAGATGTACAAGTCGTCTTGCATGGTCCATCAGTTTTTTGTGGTGTAGTTTTGAACTCTACTCTTAGCAACAATGATGTCAATCAGCAGGCTATTTAGCTGGGTAATCGTAGCCCTCGTTCGTGGACCTAAAGTCGATAAAGTGGCATTACGCAGTTGGATGAAAGTGAAAAGTTGACTAGGGCTAATTCATGCCAATAAGCTTAGTTTCCCTACAGATCTGAGAGTGCTGTTTTTGTGCGACTCTTTCCCTGTTATCTTTGAATTATACATCGTCAAGAGTCTGTGTGTTCCAGCGAAGCTCCGAGCATTGAAGCTCCGAGCTACAGGTGAAGGGAATACAGCAACAGTTCACCCACACCCATTCGTCCCTACCACTCACTTTCCCCTAATGATCACACTTCCCCCCCCCCCCCATGCGCACACACACACACACATACACACACACACACACACACACACACACACACACACACACACACACAATTCAAATGGCACATCCCACACACATCCATGCCCGAGGCAGGATTCGAACCTGCGACCGTAGCGGTCGCGCTTTTCCGAACTGTAGCGCCTAGAACCACTCCGTCACCTCGGCCGGCCACGCACGAGCGCACACACACACACACACACACACACACACACACACACACAAAGTGTGGGTGTCCTAGACACATCGAAGAAAACGTTCAACCAAATTAGCTCTGGTCATGTCTAATCCTGGCGTGCTATCCATAACGTTGTACTTGCTAGTGTAGGCTATACCTGGAGTTCAGAACGTCGGGAAAGTGAAACCCGGGTCTCGGAAAAAAGCGGAAATGAACCTAAATCAAAAACATTTTAATAATGGTGCTGTAAAATACCCGCTAGAGAGACTGCGAAATGGATAATTATTGGAAACGGGAAGGGATCTATTCAGCCTATTGAAACCGAACGTCAGCTTCAAGCGTGACTTAATGATGTGGAACGTGACGTCACGCGTGCGCAGAGCGAGAGACAGAATAGAACAGAACATGACAATTGATTTACATGTAAATCATTTTTTTCGAATGTAGGCTGTGGTGACAGACTGGGCTGACGTGTAGCCCGAAGACTGTTAGGTCCAAAGGCGATAACCCAAGGTCTACGTTAGGTTGAAAGGCGACAGTGTGGTTGTTAAGCTAGCGCAGCCAACGATTGTAGTCACGTGAGGATAACGACAATAATGAGATTGGAATCCATATGATTACCTCGTGGATGGCGATCGTTGAATATAGACAATTAAGAAAAGAACAGCAATCAATCGCGAAATTCGTCGTTTTATTACAAAAGACCTAGATTTCGACTGTTGTTGTTGTTGTGGTCTTCAGTCCTGAGACTGGTTTGATGCAGCTTTCCATGCTACTCTATCCTGTGCAAGCTGCTTCATCTCCCAGTACCTACTGCAACCTACATCCTTCTGAATCAGCTTGGTGTATTCATCTCTTGGTCTCCGTCTACGATTTTTACCCTCCACGCTGCCCTCCAGTACTAAATTGGTGACCCCTTGATGCCTCAGAACATGTCCTAACAACCGATCCCATCTTCTAGTCAAGTTGTGCCACAAACGCCTCCCCAATCCTATTCAGTACTTCCTGATTAGTTATGTGATCTACCCATCAAATCTTCAGCATTCTTCTGTAGCACCACATTTCGAAAGCTTCTATTCTCTTCTTGTCTAAACTATTTATGGTCCATGTTTCACTCCCATACAGGGCTACACTCCATACAAATACTTTCAGAAACGACTTCCTGACACTTAAATCTACACTCGACGTTAACAAATTTCTCTTTTTCTGAAACGCTTTCCTTGCCATTGCCAGTGTACATTTGATATCCTTTCTACTTCGACCATCATCAGTTATTTTGCTACCCAAATAGCAAAACTCATCTACTACTTTAAATGTCTCATTTCCTAATCTAATACCCTCAACAACACCCGACTTAATTCGACTACATTCCATTACCTTCGTTTTGCTTTTGTTGATGTTCATCTTATATCCTCCCTGCAAGCCACTATCCATTCCATTCAACTTCTCTTCCAAGTCCTTTGCTGTGTCTGACAGAATTACAATGTCATCGGCGAACCTCAAAGTTCATATTTCTTCTCCATGGATTTTATTAGCTACTCCGAATTTTTCTTTTGTTTCCTTTAGGCCGGCCGCGGTGGCCGAGCGGTTCTAGGAGCTACGGTCTGCAACCGCGCGACCGATACGGTCGCAGATTCGTATCCTGCCTCGGGCATGGATGTGTGTGATGTCCTTAAGTTAGGTTTAAGTAGTTCTAAGTTCTAGGGGACTGATGACCTCAGAAGTTAAGTCCCATAGTGCTCAGAGCCATTTGAACCATTTTGTTTCCTTTACTGCTTGCTCAATATACAGATTGAATAACATTGGGGAGAGGATACAACCCTGTCTCACTCCCTTCCCAACCATTGCTTCCCATTCATGTCCCTCGACTCTTATAACTGCCATTTGGCTTCTATACAAATTGTAAATAGCCTTTCGCTCCCTATATTTTACCCCTGACACCTTCAGAATTTGAAAGAGAGTATTGCAGTCAACATTGTCAAAAGCTTTCTCTAAGTCTACAAATGCTAGAAACGTAGCTTCTAAGATAAGCCGTAGGGTCAGTATTGTCTCACGTGTTCCAATATTTCTACGGAATCCAAACTGATCTTCCCCAAGGTCGGCTTCTACTAGTTTTTCCACTCGTCTGTAAAGAATTCGCGTTAGTATTTTGCATCCGTGACTTATTAAACTGATAGTTCGGTAATTTTCACATCTGTCAACACCTGCTTTCTTTGGGATTGGAATTATTATATTCTTCTTGAAGTCTGAGGGTATTTCGCCTGTCTCATACATCTTGCTCACCAGATGGTAGAGTTTTGTCAGGACTGGCTCTCCCAAGGCCGTCAGTAGTTCTAATGGAATGTTGTCTACTCCGGTGGCCTTGTTTCGACTCAGGTCTTTCAGTGCTCTGTCAAACTCTTCAAGATTTCGACTACGATGTAGTGATCTTCAGTGCATATAACAAAAGGTGACATTAGTCCAACACGTGATAAACAGTACTGGTTGGTAGACAGCATAGAAGAGTCTAAAGTGTCAGTACTGCCTCGCACGTTGTTACATTTCTCCGGAACCCCAACTGATCGCCCTCCCCAGGCGGGGTTCTGCCAGTCGCGAGAGACTCGTCCGCTCCTTTTGCCAGAGGACGGGGGAATCGAGGCGCTGGCTGTGACCGCTGCCCGGCCACTGCCTCTGCCCGCATTCCCGCCCTAATATAGCGCTCGCGTAGTTAACTGGACGCACCAGACTTCAACAAAAAAAGCTCGCGCCCGCCGCCTCTGGCGTTACGCACGCCTCTCTCTCTCTCTCTCTCTCTCTCTCCCCCGACGCGAAACAGTCGGCCCGGAGCGCTTCACTTTCACTCCAGCCGCTGACTGCCGAGGCCGGCCGTTTTTACGGCGAGCTGTCACTGTCCGGCGAGATATCGCCTACAGCCTAATAACTCATCCGGAGAATCTCTTACTTATGTGCACCGCCTCAAGCAGCTCGTCTGTGTAGGCAGTACCTCGCAATTAATTAAACAAATGCCGCAATTTGCAGCTGCAGAATTAAGGACCCAATCTCGACCCTTGTGGAGCCCCCCTTTCAACTTTTTGTTCGGTTTGGTTCTGAAACAAGATAAGACCGCTTCGGCACCCGTGCGCTATTCGAGGAAACAACCGAACCGGGTGGCGCAGTACGAGGTGCATTCAAGTTCTAAGGTCTCCGATTTTTTTTCTAATTAACTACTCACCCGAAATCGATGAAACTGGCGTTACTTCTCGACGTAATCGCCCTGCAGACGTACACATTTTTCACAACGCTGACGCCATGATTCCATGGCAGCGGCGAAGGCTTCTTTAGGAGTCTGTTTTGACCACTGGAAAATCGCTGAGGCAATAGCAGCACGGCTGGTGAATGTGCGGCCACAGAGAGTGTCTTTCATTGTTGGAAAAAGCCAAAAGTCGCTCGGAGACAGGTCAGGTGAGTAGGGAGCATGATGAATCACTTAAAAGTTGTTATCACGAAGAAACTGTTGCGTAACGTTAGCTCGATGTGCGAGTGTGTTGTCTTGGTGAAACAGCACATGCACAGCCCTTCCTGGACGTTTTTGTGGCAGTGCAGGAAGGAATTTCTTCTTCAAAATATTTTCGTAGGATGCACCTGTTACCGTAGTGCCCTTTGGAACGCAATGGGTAAGGATTACGCCCTCGCTGACCCAGAACATGGACACCATCATTTTTTCAGCACTGGCGATTACCCGAAATTTTTTTTGGTGGCGGTAAATCTGTGTGCTTCCATTGAGCTGACTGGCGCTCTGTTTCTGGATTGAAAAATGGCATCCACGTCTCATCCATTGTCACAACCGACGAAAAGAAAGTCCCATTCGTGCTGTCGTTGCACGTCAACATTGCTCGGCAACATGCCACACGGGCAGCCGTGTGGTCGTCCGTGAGCATTTGTGGCACCCAACTGGATGACACTTTTCGCATTTTCAGGTCGTCATGCAGGATTGTGTGCACAGAACCCACAGAAATGCCAACTCTGGAGGCGATCTGTTCAACAGTCATTAGGCGATCCCCCAAAACAATTCTCTCCACTTTCTCGATCATGTCGTCAGACCGGCTTGTGCGAGCCCGAGGTTGTTTCGGTTTGTTGTCACACGATGTTCTGCCTTCATTAAACTGGCGCACCCACGAACGCACATTCGAAATATCCATAACTCCATCACCATATGACTCCTTCAACTGTCGATGAATTTCAATAGGTTTCACAACACGCAAATTCAGAAAACGAATGATTGCACACTGTTCAAGTAAGGAAAACGTCGCCATTTTAAGTATTTAAAACAGTTCTCATTCTCGCCGCTGGCGGTAAAATTCCATCTGCCGTACGGTGCTGCCATCTCTAGGACGTATTGACAATGAATACGGCCTCATTTTCAAACAATGCGCATGTTTCTATCTCTTTCCAGACCGGAGAAAAAAAATCGGAGGCCTTAGAACTTGAATGCACCTCGTATTAAGTGCTGGACTCGCATTCGTGAGGTCGGACAGTTCAAATCTCTGTCCGGGCATCCAGACTTAGGTTTCCTGTGATTTACCTAAATCGGCTAAGGCGGGGGTCTCCAAACTACAGCCCGCGGGCTGAAACCGGCCCGCGAGGGCCGGCAAACCGGCTCGCGTTAGCTGGCCTGACATCCCCGGTATCCGGCATCCGGCCCGCCGTATATATTTGAGTTGGTACCTATACTGCCAACAATTGAGTTTCGAGGCCTATCGCGACCAATACACCGTGACATTGGCTCTGCTACTCGCTACAACTTGACTAGAAGAAGGGATCGGTTGGTAGCACATGTTCTGAGGCATCAAAGGATCACCAATTTAGTATTGGAGGGCAGTGTGGAGGGAAAAAATCGTAGAGGGAGACCAAGAGATGAATACACTAAACAGATTCAGAAGGATGTAGGTTGCAGTAGATACTGGGAGATGAAGAAGCTTGCACAGGATAGGGTAGCATGGAAAGCTGCATCAAACCAGTCTCGGGACTGAAGACCAGAACAACACATTTGCACAGAACTTCACAGAAGATTGAAGATGAAAATAAAATTGTGCTATTTAATACTAATAAAACTAGGGAGTAGTCTGCCTAAACAAAATGCAATGAATTTATTTATAAGGTACTTTCATTACTAAATTAAATACAATTACACTGTAGTTCCACTAAAACATACAGTGAAAAAATACTCAAGTCGTTCTATACGTATTTCGATTTTCACATTTTCCTTGTCTCTTCGAATTCAAACTTTGAATTGTCCCTCACTTTGTCCTCTCACCTACTAGTACAGCGCATAAAACACTAAACAACTCGTGAGACACTCGCAACATAGACACAATCACGCAACAGAACTATCAAATATATGCTCTGGCTCTGCTGCTCGCTACAAGACGACGTAACTAAACTTATTGTTGCGCTGCTTGAAATAACAATGCGTTGACATACTCTACCTCTGTTACGTCTTGCAGTAATAGTGTTCCTAACAATGATTTTGAGGTTTCGTTAACTCTTCAGGACGCTTTCGTGATGATCGTGTAGTGACATACTTTTTTGTCGGTGAAATTCGCCAGAATAAAATACGCTAGAATTTCGGTCAGGTACGTCCACCAATCGAAATTATGTAATTAAATAAAAATCGTAGTTCGTTTCAGTGCTAGCTATTCCCACAATTTTAGATTTTTGCGATTTCATCTCTCCTTTACCTTTACTTTACCGTGATCGTGGAGTGCAAGGGTGCTTTAATCCCACTAGGTAGATCTTGGCCCTTATGACTTCAAAAAAATTGTTCAAATGGCTCTGAGCACTATGGGACTTAACAGCTATGGTCATCAGTCCCCTAGAACTTAGAACTACTTAAACCTAACTAACCTAAGGACATCACACAACACCCAGTCATCACGAGGCAGAGAAAATCCCTGACCCCGCCGGAACTTATGACTTCGTGGAGGAGTCAATGTGGCCCGTGGACTAAAAAGTTTGGAGACCCCTGGGCTTAGGCAACTGCCGGGATGATTTTCTCGAAAAGGCGCGGCTGATTTACTTCCACACCCTTCCCTATTCCGAATCTGTGCTGCGGCTCTAAACACCGCGTTGTCGACAGGATGTAATCTCTTAGATTTTCTCGAAATGATGAACTTATGTTGTGCCTACGGGTGTTCAACCGAGTTGCAGTTCCCGTTTTTGGTGCACGATGTTTCAGTGACGGACTCAGTCGTCTTCCTCAGACACTGCGCGTTGTGCTGCCAAGTGTAACCGCTGCCTGGACTGCGTCCAGACTGTTAACTATGGGCTTTTTATTGTTATGCCAACCCCCACTAAGGGCAGGCAAGCAGCACATAAAACGGCTCTTCCGCCAGAGGTTTTACACATTTAACAGGAGTTTTGAAATATATAAAGATGCAGATCAAAATAAATGGATTGTTTAATTCATTAATTTTTCACCATTTTGAAAA